>NC_139229.1:21897711-22497711 GCF_977018435.1 Lepisma saccharinum
ATCGCGCTACGACGCCAAGGGTCTCGGGTTCGAATCCTGGCCTGAGCATAGATGTTTGTTAGTGTCCAATCATCAATTTCATCATATCATCACTCATCCCCATCTTCGCAATTAGCCAAAGGTGGCACAAAAGCGAAGTAAAATAATGCAAATCAATCAATCAACCATAAAAATATATGAAAAAGGTTGGTTTAGCGACGGCAAACGTGGTAACGTGAAGCATACGCCACTGAACCTGGAACCTTTCATGGTGAATTGTGCGAGTGGAACATTGAATGGGGTTAACATGATGATAAGAACAATCGTAGTATTCCTACATCAGTAGGGAGGCGTGACATTTTTACGTAGTCATCGCAAGACTTGCCAAACGTCAGGGTCAATCTTTCAACAGGGTGGGAGGGGATTCCTACATTGACAATGATGATAACAGTGTTTGTATATGACGTGTGAAGTAGAGATGGCTAAATCCATTTTTTTTCTACGGAGTATATGATCGTAAACAAAGGAAGACATACTATCTTAATAAATTATACCCGAAAAAATGGAAAAATTGTTAAACCTCTCTCTCCGAAATTCGGATTGTCTCTGAAATCGGGGTAGTACAATTTCCGAATCGAGATCTTAAATTTCCAGAATTCTCATATTTTTTGTCATCCCTGGTGTGAAAGTAAGATATGTTAGGAAAAGGAACTGTCTGAATAAGTATGTCTCTCACCTAGAGAACAAAAATTTTTAACAGTCTTCATATTTTTTGTTCTCGAGGTGAGACATGTACTTATCATTGTCATTTGTAAGTATAGTAAACACAAAACTACATGAAGTACTAGTTTTGTAAAGCAAGAACATTTTTTTCCGATATCTATATTTGAACCGCAGGATCAAAAAAAAAAAGAGGAAATACAATGGTTCCAGAACTGCTTCTTTTTCAGTTCTTTCTAGCACTAACCGTGGGGAAATTTATGCTTTTGCTTACTTACTGTATATATTTTTTCTATGCACCATTACTTTCATGTATTCTGTGAAGTTGCGTTGCGATGCTCTTCAATGTGAGTTTTTCTCTTAAAAACAAGAGCGGGGAGGGTGGTAGAACTGGGTTCTCCTTTCGATGCGCTAAACTTAGCCAATCTCTTGCATATTTCTAGCTGTTTCATGATGTCACTACGCTCAAAAATGCGAATATTCTGACTTATTTTTTACTTCTCTAAAAAATTCAAAAAGCAATATTTGTATTACTTTGCCTTGTCATCGCCGCATCTCCCGATGACATGACAATAAGGAAGAGCGTTCTAATATTAACCTTTGTTAAACATAACCAAAACAAGATAAAACATTTTCAAAAGTAAACTTCTCCATACCAGCCCACGGCAACTCTATCAGAATATACACAACCATTAATCCCAGACGCTTAAAGGCCTTTGATAACTGCCATGTGCTTGTTTGAACCCGAAAGCCTCTTATGATATGATTGCAAATAAATCTTCGACAACGCTTACACACGAAATTGTTTGTTCATTCTGACAAGTGCGAAGATAGGCAAACTGCAATTCACGAATAACGATGAGTAAGCACAATTGCGTTAACAAAAAACTGCAGTACTACTTTCGGGCAAGCACTTATATCATTCAGTGAGTTTGTGAAGCACAAGGCGTACCAGACGCTCTCGACACAAGCAAACACATTCCCAAGAACCTTTGCTCCAGCTAGATATTTCAAGTGTTGCCAGGTGAGTTTTTATCTTATGAACCACCCTAAGTGCAAATAACTTATTAAGTGAAGTGTTAATTCTCCTCATGAACTGAATTTGCCTTATTGTATTTTGTTGTCTTTCTACGCCACTAGGTTAATCGCGACGACGACCATAAATTTATTAAAAGAAAACGTTCATAAGGAAATTGTCAATGCCTTTTATGGAGTTAGGACATCTGATCTTGAAGCACGCTGCAATAAAAACTCCTTCACGACTAGACATAACGTCGCCTTGTGGGTTCAGAGTTCCAAATTCCTTTAAATTGTTTATTACTATTTGTCAAACACTTGAGGTATTTGTATGCATTTGAATTCAGATCAAGCTTAATTTCGATAAGAATTGTGCAAGTACTCACATCTAAATCTTTATTGTAATACATGTTACAAACAAATATTACAACTAAAGCAATTACAGGTTTTTATAAATATGCCTGAAAATAAACGTTTGTTCCTCAAAACGATTTTACTTTGTTTGTGCAGTACTATACAAATCATACATCTTAAAAATCTCAGTAAATGACAGGAGGAAGGTTGAAATCAGCGGCTACATGTTCCTTAATTTCAACACAAAATACGTGGTGGGATTTCAAACAAATCTAGAGGTTTAACATAAATGCATATTAGAAAACGTCTTGCTCCTCCCCCGCCCCTCCCAAGTCTGTATACATTACATATATACATTACATTCGAGTATTCGCTATTATGTGGAAAAAAATATGCCCTACTCAATCCTAGATGTCACAATGGTTACGAATTTTCATTTTTAAAGAAGTAAATGCAATGCACACAGTCGAACCAACTAGTCTCCTGCACATGGTTTCCAAGCAAAGTCCTGTTTGTATTTAGAGGTTGTGATAAATAGTATGTGATAGAGATAACATTTTTTGTGGGTTTTATCTCTTATCATGGCAACTTGCCAAAAGCTTAAGTTTATCACACAGCCGCAAGAATGTAAAAATTATAAGTTCGAGTTGCGATATCAAATTACTGGAAGCAATGCAATCAAATTCGGTGCAATATTAACCATGACCTACATATAAATATTGTAAATCACGTTTGCTTTTAACAATTGGTTTTCTATCTTTCATTCATTCTGCCTAATAAGCAAATTGTTCACTGCAACCTCCAGGCTTTCCGATATTGCACCTTACACTTCATGTCAGCGTAGGATCGGTTTATTTTAATATCAACGCCGCTTTTCTACGTTCTTAGGCTAATTGCAACGATGAAGATGAAAGATGTACGAAGTAATTGAATGTTTCCATCTAACCGCCTTCTCTCTACCTCGTCACTGACTAAATGAGCTGGTAATTATAATTAGGCTCATGAACAAATTATTAGTTGAATTTACCCGTGGCATGAGGGGAAAATGAATCTCAATTGTCTGATTTAATCCTGCTTAAAAAGAGAGAACGATACATGTACATGTTTTTTGAAGGTGGTACACGAAATAATGTGTATGCGTGCGCGTAGTGATATCCTTCCTCAAAATTTTCCCAAAGCCCAATTTCTGATAAACCATTGAAGGTCAGAAAAAAGCACACTCTTTTTACCAAAAAAGGAGTAGGGGGGGTATGTATAGTAGCCAGCAATTGCAAGTGCAACCAACTTAAGAGGTTACAAAACAATATTCGTTCTCTGTACTTCCACCTCCCGTGTCGATTCAAGAGAAAGTAGTTAATCCGCCATTTGACTATATGCCTAATTTTTCGTAATTAACTTAGTTTCTGACAGTCGTTAATCACTTATGAAACATTCTGAAATAAAATGATTCAATGGCGACGATAAATTTTGACAAACAACAAACACGAATGTCAGTACAGCTCGAAATCTTGACAAAAATAAAGTACAGTAACGTGAAATGAAACCATAGGATAAAAATGAAATCTTACCTGTACAGACGAATGAAGTTTCTGCTGGTCCAACGTACACTTCAAACCTTGCGTACATTCTGTCAGAGTATTATCAACACATACGTAGCAACATCACTAAAAAGCAGCACAAGCAGAGAAGCGACTGTCAGCATTCAACGTTTGAACGGAGCTGCATAATACATGTCTAGAGTGCAATTCGTCTACCAGTACACTGTACAAAGAGTAAATACACGACTAAAATAAAATAGGGAGGGAATCGAGGGATAGGAAAAAAATAAACACAATGCGAGTTCCACTTCTTGTGAAAATCAGTTGCGTGCACAGATTACTCGGAACATTTTGCGAGATTTAATTGCAATTACGCGTAATGCAATAAGCTATTTGTGAGAATAACGTCGATATATGCAAGCAAGTATCAAGCAAGACGAATGGACAACAGCAACAAAATTATAGAATTAATCTTTGGAGACTTTTAGCTACACATTCACAATTAAAACCAAGGTTATTAGAAGTATAGGTTGGGCCAATCCGTTGTTTACTCGTAATGACGAAACGACGGTAAGAGGTGAATGTATCCATGAAATGAATTCCAAATCTATGCGCTAGTGTTGCACTATGCAGATAGGAAACCATGCCAGAAATTGAACACACGAAATCGAGTACACAAATGAGCATTTCCACCCATTTACATTTTGTGGCTTCAGACAAATTGAAAATAAATATAGATAGGTGCTTATTGTTATGCGGGACAGAATATTTTTGATCGGAACGGGAATTTTTTTTAAATCCCGACATTCGGGACGGGAAATATTCGCAATTTCTCGACTAGTCGGGAAATCTCAAATTCTCATTTTCACCTTAAGTTATTTTCTTTGCATTTCTGGAATGAAAACTAACAATTTCCGATAAGTTCCAGACACTTGCAATGTAGAAAACGTCAAGAATTAATACCGTTTTGAAATGACCATTCGGTATTTCTCGACTGCTCGGGATCCAGAAATTTAGGGAAGTCATTTGCTGAAGTCGTGATAGGGACGGAATTTTTCTTTCCTATCCCGGTCCCGACTTTCCGAGATACCGCACACCACTTGTTATTATTATTTATTTTAGTTCAGCACAAGATACATCTTCCAAGTACGTTGAACATGATATATACGTTTTTCAAAAGGATTCTTCGGTCACCGAGCTTTGGATTCGTGTGGAAACGCTAACGTCAATCATGCTAATGCTAGAATCTGCAGTGCGCATTTCTGCCCAGAAGATTATGTACGTAATCTGAAAAGTCAACTTTTAGGTTTACATCGAAGAAAGATCCTTAAGCAAGATACCTTCGACTCCTTATTATGAGCAGGAATGTAGGGAGTATAATCCTGGTAAATACTTCGCCTACCATTTCTTTGCCATTGGTGTACAATTCTCTCTCGCTTTTTCCCTACATATTCACATAAAGCAATAAAAATACAAACTGCTAACTCTTCATTCCATTTTGGTTATTTATTAAACGGTACGTGTTTGTATTTATATTTGATAAATTTACTTTGCTCTTCCGGCCATTTAAGTCAATTGAGATTATGAAGAAGTGATAAAATAGATGAATGGCCAATCACAGTTCCCCTTACTTACAAGAGCGACCACAAGAAAAAGAACCTTCCACCTCTTCCGTTCAACTCGGACTATAAGAGAGCATGCTCCACTCTCCCCCTCCCCTCCACACTGGAGTACGGTGCACAGGAGTCGCGAGTCTGCGCAGGTTTCTTTGCTTGTGGTTCCACTATAATAGTAATATAAAATTGTACACTCACCTCACTTAGTTCTCCGGCAGTTTGTTTCTTTATACATCATATTTGGAGAAGATACAATTCAAACTATAGTTGTACGTACACTGTATATAACACACCTTATTATTGACTTCCTTGACCCTGGATGTACAGGGTCAAGGAAAACAAAGAAATGAGCATAATTTTCTCTTCGGTGAAGATGTTGTACCTAAACCAAAAAAAAACCTCAAATAATGAATTCGACAATGTAAATTGATGAGATTTAGTAAATCATTTGATGAAGTGAACTAATTCTGAGTGGACTAATCGCAAAGGACATAATCAGCTCAGATCCTATTACTTCTTCATGGTATGTGACGTAAAGTTCCCGTCCAACCGTTTGACGGCGTTAGTGGCTATCGCATCTCCTCTTCCACAGCCTGTAGTACACATCCTCATCTAGACATTTTTCTTGTTCTGGTGTTTAATATCTGTATACTGCAACACTGTCGTTTTGTCATTTCACGTGACTTTACATTTAAGTGATGCATTCACTTGGCCGGTCACACGTCATCGCAAGCAAAAACTTCAACCGTTACCATGGTTTTGGGCCAGGGCTGATTAAAACGTCCTCAATACAGATGGTGGTGGCTTATGAACAGTGTTGCCAAACCGGGTCCGCATAAGAGAGCTAAAATGACGTTCAACTTTGAAGTGATGACAATTTATTCTTGGTTTTTGCCGTCTAGAATCGGAAGGGGGCGTATGACTCCCCTCAATAATCCCCCAATGGTCGTCTGATTTCGAAAATAATAATAAAAAAGATTCCCGAGAATAACATCATGTCATCTTTACATCAGTAACGGCGATAGAAAAAAATGACTGGGAGGGGGCTGGACGACAAAGCCGATAATTTGAAAATCACGTGCAAAGTTCATATCAGTTCCTTCGTGGTCTATGTTGGCTGGAGTCACTGATGGCGTCATAGGGGGCTTGGGGGCATGTGCCCTCCAGTTCACAGCTTATTTGAAACTTCCATTTGAAACCAATAAGAGACATCGCAGTTCGTAAATAACAGTAGGCATCTCGTTGCAATTTACGCAAGAGATAAAAAAGCGAAATAACCAAAGCATGCTAGAACTACAACAAAGACATCTGTAAGCCATTCGTCTCTGACACATAATATGATCCTTACTTTGTAATCTCACAGCTCAGAACAATGTTATTTCTGAAACCGGCCCTCACGTAGCAATATCTGAAAAAAAAATAACTTTCTGTTTTTAAAAGTAAATGACTTGCAGTAATTTGCTCGAAAAGTAAATACGTTATTTTTATTCTGTATGGGAATGGCCTGGAGCGTGGCCCCCGCTCCCATCCCCTTACGCATTCATGACGTTAAAGAACGCCGCTCACCGGCACACTGCTAAGCCTGAAGCGAACAACTTGATTCAGATCTATGGGTTTCATAGTATGGATAATGATGAAAATCGTTGGTATAATGGGACACAAACTGTGCGTGAAGAACGCTATTGTGCTAGTAATATTAGTAGCCTTTTACGTAAGACGGCTTGTCCAGGAATGCATGTTATTAAGTGGTTCAAATGATCATCAGTCTTCCTCCGAGCTGGAATAAAAAAACGAAGGCCAAACGAAGAGAAACAAGTCAAGGGCAAAAAGACAACACAGGCTGTCACATCACTGCAATTTGTTGTTCTTTCCTGCAACTTAGTTGCGAGTCGTTCCTGGACGAGTATCAAGACTCGAGGTCGTTCAGTTGGGTTGCCAAATTCCTGAACGGAAGTTGAAGAGGAAAGAAAACGGAAAGGTACGTTATAGCAACATTACCGTATCTCACATCAGTGTTTACCAGAATTGCTTGGAATTGAAGAATTGTATGGTTTATGGAGTGAGGAAGATCACCGTGTTTCGTGTAAAACACGTGGTGTGACCCATAGACATACCGCCAGACTCGTCAGACTCGTGCGTCGGCTGCAAAATATATTCGTTGTTGGTAATGGTAAAGACTTGGTGTCTAAGTTAGTACCATTCAAGGAAATATGAATGCTTGGTTTTTTCACGTTGTTTTAGAAGTGCTGGGCCAAAGGGCGTAGGGGGAAGGGCGCCCGCAGAACTTTTTCTCGGGGGGGCGCTTCACAGAAACTTTTATTATTAATATTATTATTAGGTTATTAATATTGTTATTATTAGTGCTATTATTATTGTCTTCATTTTTGTTATTATTATTATTATTGTCCTCCTCCGTGGTCGTGCGGTCTAAGGCACCATGCTTTTGACGGCGGCTGCGGGACGGCATGGGTTCGATCCCGGGTTCAGTCTCCGGGAATTTTCGGCCTGTGTATAGGGCCGGTGGCAACCCACCTTCGTGAGGAAATTGGGGAGCTCCGAGTGAGTGAGCGTAATCGGGTCTAGAAATCCTACAACGGCTGGGGGTTGGTCGGGCCGACCACCCATCCCCCTAGTCTGGCTGCAGATCTCCACGCCCCCCTGGTGGCCTGCGTGGGAGGGAGGCCAGGGCCCAATATTGGGCTGTAGCGCTATAGGGTTACTTATTATTATTATTAGATACTATTACATTACTATTACTACTACTTATGTTTTTTTTAAATTACATACATTTGTAATTTCCATATTCTGTACATATACACTAGCGGCAGAAAGTTTAAATGAAAATAAAATGCTATTAGTTGAAACCAACCATCATAGTGCATATATTTGAACTTGTATGCGTATATTACACACCAACCTACATATAACACTATAGAAGACACCAACTTTCCACATAAAGTTAAAAATGTTAAAAAAAGGCATCAAAATGCATTTTCATCACACTACCTGTTCGTCAATGTGTCCTCGCCTTGATTTGATGACAGCTTTGCATATGCGTGGCATTCTTGCTGTGAGTTTTTCTAATGTCTCTGTTTTCATACCTTCCCAGGCTTCCAGTAGACACTGCCACAGCTCCTCCACAGAGCTTGGGGTCCTTGCTTTTGCCTTCCTGTCAAGTTCCTCCCACAATAGCTCAATTGGTGACAAATCAGGTGATTTGGAAGGCCAAATCATTGACTGCAATGCTCCTTCGGCTTCCATTCCTGCGACATATTGCTTACACAATTTTGATGTGTGTTTAGTAGGAATGTGCCGAAGACGATTACAGATGTATGAAAATCGGCAGAAATTGACACATCGGCATCGGCAAAAATCCGATATTTAAACCGGTACAGATTACACTAGAGATTTTACCTTGTAATAAGTTTTATATTCTAGTTTTGAAAGATTTATTGAAAATTTGGTTATGATTCGTCATTATTGTAGAGTTTTTGTAATAAAATTATTGCAAACTCTCATTCAGAGGATCAACCTAACTATAAATCGGAAATAAAACAGTACATTGCTGAACCAGGCTCTGCTGTTGTATTGGAAATTCAAAAATGAATATTCAAACCTGAAGCAAGTGCTGAGAAAATACTTGAACAGATTTGCGAGAAGAGAAGTAGGTTACTTCCTGAAGTGTTTCCAAATCTCGTGTTTCTGAAGTTGAATCTGGCAGAACAGGAATTCATTTTGCATTTCAATAAACTGCTTGCGTACTAATGTTAAATCTCTTGAGAATCCATGTTCTTCTTATAGGTTTTCAATTTAACACTTTCCATGAACTTAGAAACTATAAACCGCTATTATAATACACAATCAAACAGAAATAATAAATCGGAAAAAGAACCTTGAAGGATATTTACGATTCTGCTTGCTCGACTTGAAATTTGGGGGATTTGAAACACTGAATAGAGTTTTTCTCCACCTGGAGGAAATTGCCATCAAGTTTGTGCAGAAAGAAGCAAATTTGTGAGGAGTTTATTTGACATTTTATTTACAATACCTTGCATAATATCGAACAGTTCTCAAAAACATTATTTTACACGACTTGTCGAGAAAATGTGCTTGAAACTCAGGAAGGTGGTAGTCTTCATAAACGTCAACATGTTTTTAAGGGTGAAACGTCATTAAGTTAACGTAGAGCAGTTGGTTAGGCGCTGCTTTCGTAATTTTTCATCAAGCGTGAAAGGTCGCGGGTTCAAATCCCACCCTCTCCTCTTTCTTTTTTTATTTGCTGAACAGATACCGTTGATATTAGAATATTTAAAAAATGAATCCGATGCACATTTGAGGGACGTACCTTCTGCGCATATTTCCCCTTAGAAGTTGGAGATTTCCAGGATTTTATGTTAAAACTTTTCTTTTTAGTTATCGTTCATATGTTGTGTTAACACACACATCATGATTAATGATTACTGTAACGAAGGAGAGCGTTTAATGAGTTCAAATTGCTAAGATTGGTAATTTTATGTCCGTTCCTTCGTAATGACTGTTGTCAATCCCCTCACCACCATCTTACCATGCGTCTAAAACTAATAGTAAATCGCTAATTAACATAAATAAATTGTTATTGCGACGAAGGCCGATTCGACAAGAAACTACTAATAAGTATTTATATAGTGAGTGACAAACAAAAAATTCAAAACCTCGTAATGATCGTTAATTCCTCACTGCTTTGTATCTAAAATGTTTGTCTTCTTTGAACAGAAAGTACGAGTATCAGATATAACAAACTTTCCGCACTAACTTTGCAATATTCGATACCACCATTACAGACTTAGCTCTATGTAACTTGATTCTGCGCATTCCACGTGGCATGTGACTTCCTCCTATCATCGAAATAACTTTCTCTTACTATTTCCTTTCCTCTCGTGAAATACAGAGACCAACGATATACCCAACGATACACTCCTGAAAAAAATCCTGCCTAGGTGGAGAATCGAACCTACGACCTCCCTCGTAAGAATCAAGCACGCTACCCCTTCTCCAGGTAGCTCATGTTAAAATTTGTTACCAGTTTGAAGAAACCAATTCACACATAATGTCATATCTATAATTTCCTCATGGCAATTTTCATGAGGAAACGAATTCAGATAAAATCGAGAAACGCTGAAAGGGAAAATGATGAACATGTCTATTGGCGTTTTGTCATATTTTGTAAATTGTATAAAAATTCCGTGTTTTGAACAAGCAATCGTTTAGTTACGAAGTATGTTGTTGTTTGTTTAAAGTAGGAACAGGAGAGCGAAAAGGAGTCATTTGAACCAGACCCCGTTTGACAAGAAACTTCAGCTTTTTTCCAAAGACTGTATGAAAAGAGAGAGGAACGTATGAAATATAAAATATGTGTGAAATTAAAACAATTGAAACCTTGATAGATAATACTAACGAACTTCAAAGCATGAAAAACATATTTTCGTGGTGGAAAACTCCAAGTCATTTTCGAAATATGAAGTTGATGTTTTTCTTTATTATGAAGTGGAGATATGGGACGATACGATCCCTCAGCAAGAAAATTTTAAGTAAGTTACCTCCAACTTTTTCAATGGTCATAATTACTACTTAGGGTCCGGAAGTTGATGAAAAATCAACTTTTTTTCTGACCCTTATAAACAATGCTAAACCTGATATCATGTCCGTTTCCCTTCAGTTAGAGCCGGAAAACACTTTCTATTTTACATTTTTTTGTTGCATTTTTCGGCCCTTTTTGGCTTTTAGTTTATTTGTCAGTATTTTTAACAGTTTTTGTTGCATTTTGACTTATATTTTAGGTTTATTTTTCTTCTCCCCTGTTGTTTCGTGCATTTTAAATGCATTTACTAGTAAAACTTGCATATTTAGATTTCTTGACATGGTCCTTTGAGCAAATTTGCCATGAATCGAAAATACGGTTAATGGAAAAGCATAATATTATTCTTAACTGAAACGTTTGGCGTGAAGATCTACTTTGAGGTTCTTTTTCTGGACACTATTATCGCTTTAATCTGTAGTTTTAAAAGTAAAATTAGTCACAATATTAAACGCAATTACACTCTGGTATACGCGAAGCAGAACTGTATTTTCGGATGCTGGCCGACTACAATATCATAGAAGGCCCACTCTGAAAGGAGATGAATTGGTTGATTTGGTGTTTTAAGTCAACTTTATGCATAGTAAGGCTAATCGGGACTGGACCTACAGTTTAAAGTGGGATCCGAACCGAGTGCATAAAATAATGTGAACCGCTTGGAGTAGGGGGGTCGTTTACTTATGGAATTGAAGGTCATGGGTTCAAACCTACTTCTTTGCAAAATCTTTTTTGACAATGCTTATCTACGTATCTTGGATATTTCCGTTGATAACATAACCCTACAGCTCTACAGCACCTGGCGGGCCTTGGCTTACCTACCGACTGCTGGTCTCCCTCCCACACTGTTCCTCCGTCACCTGTTGTAGCGTGGAGGTCTTAGACCAGTATTGGGGTGACGGGTGATCAGCCCGACGAACCCCCAGCCGTTGTTGTAGGTCTTCTTGACCGGGTTACGCTCACTCATTCGGAGCTCGCCAATTTCCTCACGATGGTGGGTTGCCACCGGCCCTATACGTATAAAGGCCGAATAAATTCCGACCAGAGCCGGATTCGAACCTACGCAGCGAACGATCTCAAGACGAGTGAACGCCTTAACCCGCTCGACTACGGAGGAGGACTATTTCCGTTGATATTTATGCGATTTATGTCCAGCATTTCCGGATGCAGAAAGTTGACATGTAAGTTTTAATATGTGTTAACGTCTGAATGAAAGAAAAAGTATTTCCTAAAATCCTACCAATCACTGAAAGATTAAAAACATTAGTAGAAGCATTACTTGAGGCATGCACAGTGGCGACGATTATGGAGTGTGGAGGGGCAGATGACCCAGCACTATGCTAAACATTATCTACCAAGGCAAAGAAACTGTCCTTGCCCTCCCCCCTCCCCCACCTTGCCCCATCAGTTTTGAAACCCAATCGTCGCCACTGAGCATGCATCGCATAAATATTTACAGTAATATCATATAATATTTAATTACGTTATTAGAACAGTTCGTACTCGGTAAATAAAGAGGAAAAAATAATAAGGAAAGGGTGGGATTTGAACCTACGATGTTTCGATCTTGACGAAAACAGTAAAAAAACGAGAGTGCTGTCACCTAACCAACTACTCCAGGAGATTGCTAAAACAAACCTCAGTAAAACACGTTAATCTCAGTTGAAGCAACATTGTGCCGGAGTTTCGAACCATCTTTCGCCAAGAACCAAGGAAAAGACACACTTTGCAGAATCGTTTGGTGTTGTGCAAGGTGTCTTTACTAAACATTTCGCATAAAATCATCATAAATTTGCCTTCTTGCATTCAAATGTGACCTCAAATTTTTCCAGGTGGATGAGAACCTGTTCAGTGTTTCAAAATGCACATACATTTTCCTATTTTCACATTCAGAACGAAGAATCTTGAAATATTTTCAACATTCGTATTTCTACTTAACCTTTTTTTGTCTACTCATATATTTTATTACTGCTTTAGGGTATCTTTACTTTATGGAATGTGAAAGAATGAAAAAAAAAATACGAGCGTTTTCATTCAGGAAGACGAAATGTTGCAAAGTTGGCTACTCTTAGTTGGTTCTGAAGCGCTATGCTGCCAAATTTACGAATTCCGGACTTTGAAATTTTTCAGGGCGGTCAAATAAGATGTTGCGAAGTGTACAACATTGCGTGAAAGAATACAATGATATTACTAATGCAACCACTCACAATCAGTAATATCATTCCAACGTTGAAGATTAACATAGCGAGAATGTATTAAAAGACAGTGAGAACTTGACGAAAAAGTTTATAGAAGAGTACTGCACACTGATATTACATAAACATCATTCGATAAATAGATTAAAATTTTCAAGACATATCAAAACAGCTTTAAAAACATTCTATAAATATCAATAGTGAAATTCCAGCACAGTAGTGTCACCTGTTGTCACATTTTACACTTTACTTTCAGTGAATTACAAATTTTTACAGGTGAGTCTAAACTTTCTGCCGCTAGTGTATATACAATTTGCATAACTGTATAATGAACATTAATTATTGTAGGACAAAAAGCTGTTGTTTATAGCTAGATAATCAGTGTAAAATAGACTGTAAGCTTAAGTGTAACCCTACTTCAAATAATAATAATAATAATAGTAGTAGTGGTGGTAGTAGTAGTAGTAATAATAATAATAGCCGCACACCGTGGCGTGGCGGAGTGGTTAGCGCATCATGCTTCGACGCCAGGGATCCCGGGTTCGAATCCAGGCCTAAGCATGGATATTGTGAGTGTCCATCATCCCCATCTTCGAAAATTAGCCAAACGTGGCACAAAAGCGAAGTAAAAGCAAGTCAATCAATCAATAATAATAATAGATGCTGTAACTTACGGCCTGTAAGTCACAGAAAATAACACTTTTTGTTATAAAATATCACTACAATTTCATCATTCGAATTACATTAACTCTCTCTAGAAATATCAGAGGGGAAGTGCCCGCCTGACTCCCACCCGCGGGCGCCCAGACTTTGTTAATGACCATCAGCGTTGAGTTTACTATGAAGCTTACTATAATAGACAACCTGTGCAGCAATTTTGCTATCTGTTCAGATTTAAATAATGGAAGGAGCAGTAAGGGGATAAAATGATGCTTTGTAATAATCATTTTCTATTAAACATTTCGGCTCTTATGTGGATAATAAATTAAACGTGTCTTGCACGGGTGCGTGCACACATCAAGTCGCACGCAAATTTGATCCAAGCTTTCTTCTGGCACGGTACTTGCTGCTTTCTTTTACCTACGAAGAAACTTGCACTAAAACAGCTGATTTGACCTACCACTGCCCGCGAAAAGAGAAAGAAGTCCTCTCTCAAATAAAGCCTGTTTGGGCAACAACAAGCCGCAACGTTAGAATCCCTACCCCCGAAGCAACCATCAGGGAAATAGGATTTTGCCAACGCAACCGTTCTGCACTGTGAATGGGAGGCGGGAGTTAGCTTGGCTCAAGTATAAAATTTGTTATTGACCAATTTCTAAAATCTAATTGAAAACTTGGCCCAAGTTCCTTTTGTTTTATTGCGATTTCATCATACTACGAAAGTAACTTTTTTTCCTTACTTTTTTGTTGAACACTATACTTGATCTGTCCCTCCTCCCTTCACAAGGGTGCCCATCAGTCAAGACCGCCCCTGAAATCGTTCATCATAATCCCCCAAAAAATAGTTCGGATGAATACATAATAATTGATGCCTATTTCAATGAAATACCACGTTAAACTGTCCATATGTCTTAATTGTTCGATTTTCGAAAAAAAACTTAAAGCTGGTCCTACATTGATTGGTTAAATGTAGTAAATGAAATTATGTAAATATGAATATAAATAGTGTTTGTGAGTGGGTTTATAAAACTCACAATTTGAATATTTAACACAAATTGATTTTTGATTGATTGAGTTGGTGTTTCAGTCCACTTTATGCACAGCAAGGCTAATTGGGACTGGACCTACAGTTTAAAGTGGGATCCGAACCACTATGTGCCTCTACGGGGTATCGAACCCGAGACCCTTTCATTACAAGGCGACGACGGTAGGACTTAAAACAAATTGTTACACAACTTAAGATAAAGATAGAATATTCAACCTTGGCAAACCAAATAACATTTCAAATGATGACCTGCTTTAAATTAAGCAGTATACCAACACTAAGCATTAAGTGATGTTATTAATGAATATCGAGAATATCGCTTGTCTTGATAAAAATCTTAAATTTTGCAGCTATAGTATAAAACTTCACATTCACCTCAGTAAAGCGCCAAACACGCATTCTCGGAATATATTATTGCAAGCCATCGAGCAAGAAAACTTCCATTTTTAACAGGCTTTCAACAATATTTATTTAATGGGGTGTCAATACTTTCTTAAGATCCCGAGATATTTAGTCTTCTCCAGATTCTCTTTTGGCACGAAGGTAAAAAAAAAAAAAAAAAAGTAAAGTGCTCCCCTGTGCTTAGCACCACGCCATGAAGGCGTATAGGGGGTGTGGGGGTAACGCCCCACACTTTCTTGATCCGGTCGTGAGTGGGGGTGATGTGATCAGCATCACGCCCCTAACCGCCTTTACCCCCCAGGGTTTCCCCCAGGTACCCATGTTATTCGACGCTGGGTGGGCGCCGGGGCCGCTTCCATCGTTAGAAAAGTTCCCGGATTTGAACCGGCCGGGGATCGAACCCGGGACCTTTAGCATGGTAGTCAGACGCGTTACCGACTGAGCCACCGCGGGGTTGAAAACATGTGGATACCATATCGCTAAATACAGTTCGAACTTTCTCTCCACTACAGAAATCCCTTGACCATCTAAGATTTTTATCAAGAGCTTCCTATCTCACTCTTTAAATTTAATACTCATTCCTACCACCAAAATTTCCATGCCAATTTTAGACTTACTGTTGATACTGACCAGTGGATATTGCCTCCTCCAAAAATTTAATTCTCAGTCTCCACACCAGAATTTCCGCGACAGTCTAAGACAATAGTAACACACAAGAATTGGATACTACCCTCAATTTAATGCTCAATCCTCTTCTAACTAAAATACCCGCCATAATCTTCTAAGATCTAGAGTTGGATACTGCCCCCCCCCCCCAACGTTTACTTCAGAATCCCCCCAAGAACCCACGTGTCAATTATGGCCTAATATGTAAGAGTTGAATATTTCTCCCCCCTCCCCTTTCGATATTTTGGGCAAAAATATAAAAATGTTGAATTTTATATTATTTGAAGGGAAAAAATCCTCCCCCAAAAAAAATCTCGATGGCGCACCCTGCGTCATAATCCCCCCTGTGGGCACCCCTGCTGTGGAGTTTTATCGATTACTAAAGCTTTTGTGCAGTATATGCCTTGGTAGTTAGATTACGCACGCAAGGTTTTGTTCTCTTAGCATTAAAATAAAGTCCCTAAATGCATTCTATTAAGGTTCCGATTTACTTCTACATTCATTCCCACTAGTCTACGATACTTACAGTCGCTTGTCAACGGAAAATGGGAAGCTCGCATGCTTGCGTAAGGTAATTTTTAAGATGTTTTTTCAACATAAATAACTTTTTATTTCTTTTCAAAATTCAAACAGTGCTCATTACTTTAAGGAAGGTTCAAATTTCGTGAGCCAATGATTACCAAAATTCTACGATAATTAGTCTTCCTGCTAGGAGAATTTGAAAAAAAAAAATCATAAAACAATAGGAACCGTTACCGAAAACTTATATGCATCGAACTTTACCATGAAGTGTACTGCAAGAAAAGAATAAGATAAAAGTTGGATATTCAACTTTCATATTTTTCGCTTTATTTTTATTATAAGTCCTGACCAAATACTTTTGTACTCCTAATGAAAATCCATGACGAAAGTCCTTTACGGACCAGGGCCTGTCAGAGCAGCTTTCTTGTTGGGTGATGATGCACGGTCAACACAAGTCCCATCGCCGCTGTTTTCTGGCTTTCGAGACCAGGGCCCGCTATTTTTTTCTTTCAAGTAGCTCTCCAATTGTCCTCACGACGCTGGACCGATTTTTTTTTTGGGGGGGGGGGAGGGCTTACCGGAACTCAACCGCTCATACCAAAGGCGAGAATAATTGCTTTATTCCATAAATCAGTAATCAGTTACATGTACAGTATTGACAGTGAAGTAGCATGGGCATTTCGGGTGGGAATGCCAAGTCCGAAGGAAGGGTCGGCCCTTTTTTTGCTTAATAATTTACTTATGGTATTAGTCGCCACAGGTATTGTTTGTTTGCCTGAAGTCAGCAGGGTTTTCAATAAAACATCCTTCATGCATGTTTTAGCTAGAAAATGAGATGCCTCACTATGCAACAAAGGTTTTGAACTCTGGTGTTTTATACTTTTCGGTATGACGCAAGCCATTAGAAAACCTACCTGAATCACAAGCGCCTCTGAACAACAGTAGACGTCATTGTTGAGGGGTATCCAACTACTGATTGATTTGGTTTATTTTACTTATCTTTTCTACCACTTCTGGTTAATCGCGAATATGAATATGAGTGATGATGTTTATGAAGTTGATGAAGGGACGTCCATAAAGAACACCCGTGCTAACGCCGGGATTCGAACCAGGGACCTCTGTCGTCTTGGCGCACTGTGCAAAGCAGAGTGGATGATCCAAATATCGTACACTCTACTGACGTAACAGTGCCGATTAGGAATTCAGACCACTGTTTATTGCATCTTGGAATAGTGATAAACATTTTAAAATAATTTTGTCCACAGACCATTCGATGTTAAGAGTTTTCAAATGAATGCTAAACATTTCCATTGACACAATATTAAGCAGTTAGATACTAACGAAAAAATAATAATAAAAAAAAAATAATAGTTTTGCGGGTTAAGTGGTAGAGCAGGCACAGGCTGAACTTCTACCACGAGGACTTCACCAACTTATTTGACAAAAACCGTGTTGATCTTTTAGTTTTTAATACACATCGCTGTTCGTGCGATAAATTATACAATGCAATGGTCATTAAGAAATGGTATATTTGAGTTTGGTAAAGTTACGTCAGTCAATATTGCTTATTGTAGTATCACATAGCACGAGTGGCACGAGCGCGAAGAACCGGGTAGGAATTCTACCTCTGTCGTCTTGCTTCAGAAGGCAGGAAGGGTCACATGAACCAAACACGTAGCCCTCTGCTCCATATGCTGGCGTACGAGAGAGAATTTGCGCGCGTGCTGTAGAGATCCAAGCTTTCCCTCCAGAAAGGCAACAAGGAATATGGAGTTCTTTACGCCGAACCTGCCCGGCGTCCAGGCAGGAAAGGCATTGAAAAAAATGCTGGAACGAGTGGTGTTAGTGGAGCGTTGCAAGTGGATCGCAATAAATGGCTATTATAATGCCATGAAGGTAAAACATATATGAAATTAGTCAAGATTGACTTTATACGGTATTTACAGCATTTACGTATTTTTTAAATTTTAAATCAGGGAACGCCGGGCTTATGGGCGTACTATAACGCTACACCACTGATTTTTGACATGAGTGCTTTAGCACAAACATAAATTGTATTAAAAAAGAAAACATTAAATAAATGACCATGTAAAAACTTTTCTTAGTCTTTAGGTACAGTCAACGGCAAAAATAATGGTAGGCAAATTGTCCACCGCTAATTTCATTAATTTTTTGTTCTACACAGGGACGTAGCTAGGTTGATCAGTTTGGGGGGGCCCAAACGTTAAATTTTTTCTATCAAACTATTATAAATTAACAAACTATTTATACACCATATAGGCCTATACTGTATACATACATTATATATGTATGTGTGTGTGTGTGTGTATATATATATATATATATATATAAAAGGAGCAAGGGCCTCCTCGGTGGCGCATGGTAGCATCGTCGCTTTTAATCAAGGGGTTCTGGGTTCGATACCCGGTAGATGCTCATGTGGTTCGGATCCCACTTTACACTGTAGAATCCTGATTAGCCTTACTGTGTATAAAGTGGACTTAAAACACCAACTCAATCAATCAATAAATTGGAAAGGAACATCATTTTCTTCTAGAACCCAACAGTCTAGGGATATACTCTCGCGAAATCCACAGCCATTATTCGGGAAACTAAATGCAGAATGAATTCATTAGCTTAATGGCTGATACACCAAGAACAATGTTCTTAGTCTTTAGATTTGTAAATTTGCTGGAAGAAAATTGAGAAGTAGATAAAACCCCTTTCCGTGGTTTTAGATATGAAGGACTGGAACCAGGTTTAGAAGTATTGGCAACAGTGCAAATATGAAATGTGTGCGTAATGAGTTCAAGCTAGGCATCTCATGTATACAGTTCATACCAGAATCGAATCCGGTATCTCTTAGTTCAAGGGCGGGCCCGAGTCTTCTATGGCATCTGATTGTTCACTTGGGAAATGATGACGATAACAAATTATATGCACACGTCTAATTTCTTAAAATTAATCTTATTTATGTGTGGAAAACTGAATATATGATGGCACTGGATAAACCAAAGTTCCCACACGCTCACATAATTACGCTCTCGTCTTTGGTTCGGCAGGTTCAACAAACTGCCCAGGTTCGATTCCCAATGAAGGCACATCGTTATTCGGATCTCACTTTAACCTGTAGGTCCAGTCCCGATTAGCCTTACTGTGCATAAAGTGGACTTAACCACCAGTTCAATTAATCAATCAATCGAAAGGTTCAAGGTTCGATCGCTGGTGGTCAGGCCGGTAGCCAGAATTTGATTTCGGAAGTGGCTTATCCCTTATCGGCAGCCGCCATCTAAAGACGAAGAGGTTGGGGGAAGGAGTAAATGGGCTAAGATGAATTTCTTGATATATTACAACTTACCATATACAATATGTTTAATCCTGTTAATGAAGTAAATTTAATTACTACTACACATTATTAAAATCAGATATTTGTAGGATTTCGGGAAAGGACTGCATCCCCGAGCCCCTTCTCAGGGTATGTGCCTGCTTGTATTAGTTCTAAAATTTCTGTGCTGTTCCAACATCGTGAGGACAATTTGGGAAGTACTTGAAAGCGATATGGAAGCAAATTCTGCTCTCGAAACTACGTATGGGACTCGATGTGATGACCACGCGCAACCGAATGAAAGAACTCTTTGCATGCCTTGTCCCTCAATATTAATTTTACTGGCTAATTGTAAGTTTTTCTCGGCCTCCTCGATGACGCAGTGGTAGCGTCGTCGCCTTCCAATCAAGGGGTCCTCGGTTCAATACCCGGTGGAGGCACATAGTGGTTCGCATTCCCGATTAGCCTTACTGTGCATACAGTGGACTTAACACACGAACTCGATAATTGGAAGGTTTTAGAAGAACTAAACATGGCTTTTTATGCATCGTACAACTTTGCTTCTTTTCCCCCTACTTTTACAGTTTTTCTTCCTAAGAATTCCACTGAGTATAACACGCTACGAAACCATAGGTCCAAGGTTCGGACATTGGACAGGTATGGTTGTATCATGTCTGTCCCATCGCCATTCCTTCGGCTCATCATTCATCCTCATCGTCGCATTTAACCCAAAAGGTAGAAAAGCGGCGTAATATAGAAATATATAAATTATTGATTTGGTTTATTTTACTTCGCTTTTCTGACACTTTTTGGCTAATCGTGAAGATGAAGATGATGTGAAATTGATGAGAGGACCATCATAAAGAACACACGCCCAGTCCGGGATTCGAACCCAGGACCACTGGCATCGTAGTGCACATTGTTAACCACAGCACAACAAATAGAAACAGAAAATGCTTGATAAGTAATTTGCTTCTCCATAACTCCTGATTATATTATATAAGTATTATTCGCTGTATTGATTGATTGATGTGTTGTTTTAAGTCCATAAGTCCACTTTATGCACAGTAAGGCTAATCGGGACTGGACCTACAGTTTAAAGTGGGATCCGAACCACTTGTACATCCACCGGGTATAGAACCTGGGACCCCCTGATTACTAGGCGACGACGCTACCACTGCGCCATCGGGGAGTCCCCTATTCGCTGTATGACTAGAGATTAATTATATTTGTATGTCTAGCCAACCTAGCCACCTAAGCAACAGCAGCTTCCGCATTTGCAGGTGGAGGCTAAATGAAGAAAAATCACAGAAAGTCAGAAAAATATACAAATTTTGTAACATAATATTCATAGAGCCTACAGACGGCTGTAAAAACAATTGCTACATACCTAGTTTCCTTCCTTAATTGAAACGTGTTTTATCCTTCATTATACATGAGATCAACCACCCTGGGAGTCGAACCCAGGATCTTGTGTGTTAGTCAGACTCTCTTTTAGAATGCCAATATGTTGGATATTTGGTCGATCAGTCGATCCTGATCCATTGTCTCCAGAGGAAGACAATCTGGCAGCTTCTCATTCGACATTTTACTCGCGATGTAGGAAAACGAGATCACAAACACTTCGTGATGCTATCTTTTCGCGTTTACAGAAGTTTACACCGCTCGGACCACAAATCCTACTTCAAACTATCTGACAGATATCAACTGTCCACCCATCAACAGATGAACCGACCGCTTCGATGTTTCTCCGAATTTTCAGAAAGTGGCCTTTCCCCTCCTTTGCAGGGCAGGTCATTAGCAGGAGGGTTGAGTGCATGTGAGAAGAACCGCTGTGTCATTCATTCCCGCGCTGAAAAAGGGACAAGCAATAGAATTCTGTTCTTGGAATTTGAAACGCATGGGGATATATTTTCTGAACCATAAAATAATTAACCCAGAAAGTTCTAGCCACCCGTAGCTAAATCCTCCTGTTTGTGTCGTCCTTTCGGCGCCCGTGGTGCCAGTGCAGGGCCAGATGAAGAGAAAGTGCGGGTTTTGGGGGATCCTGGGTCTGGTGTGCAGCAGGGAGGAAAAGTGCATTTTCAATAGGTCTCAGACTTCCCTGACCGGGGCGGACCACAAAACCATTAACTGCATCCTCTGCCAATACATCTGTTCGTGTTCACAAGCAAGAAAGAGGGAAATAGGAAAGAAATGCCTTGCTTGGGTTCGTGCTACTGAAAATTGAAGAAGTGTTTCAAACTGCAAGCAAAAGTTACTGAAGAATTATTTTGCAATATTTGTCATCAAAGTAAAATTTCCAGCAAATACAGAATAGTTTCCCGGGGCCACGTGGACGTTTGCCGGGGCCGGTGCCCCCGCGTGCCCCTCCCTAACGACGTCCCTGGTTCTACATCTTATGTTGTTTTAAGGAAATAAACTGTGTTGGTTCGAAGAAGGCATTGTTCTTTGCTTATTGAAGTCATTATTTCAATTCGTTGTTTTCATATCGTGTAATTCAGACCGAATGAAAATGGTGGTGGACAATTCGCCTACTGTTTCTTTCGCCGTTGGGTGTACATTATAAAATTCCTGGTAATTTATATCTTGAATTGTTCATGAAAATCCAGATTTTTATACTTGCATAGCGTCCTATCAGCCACTGTACACTGTGCATTTTTTTATTCCCAGGTAGTAGGAGAAGGTAGACAACAAAGTATGCATATTGAAATTATGAGAGAGAGAGCTCGACATATCTTGCCCAGCACTATGCATAGATATTTTCGAATTTCTTTGTTCCTTATACACTCACTTAACCAATAACTTACCTTCTTCTTTCCATATTCCTTTTATTTTATAGAGTTTAGCTTCTTTTATAACCAGTGATCAGAATGAGGGGTGATGGTATCCCCCCCAGCTAGCAAAAATTTCCCAAAACATCCCTTCCCAGCTGCCTCATTGTCACCATGTTAAACCATCGGAGCATCTCCCAGCTAAGCCCAAGGTTCGACCAAACATCCCCCAGCTAAAATTTTCCACTTCAAGCGTTGGTCATAATAATATTGTGCACAGCACTGCACCGGATAGATTGTACAGTATTTAAGTGTTAACGGTGATAAATGCAGTGGGATCGACTGGAGCAAAACGTTGACTGTTCAGTCAGCCCAAACTCAGAAAATTTTCGACTGACGGAGTACACAAAAACATACAGAAGAAAACGATAGATGTGAGTGACATTGAATAATCGAGAAAAAAAAAGAATCGAAATTTAGTCAAGAATCGAAGTTATGACTTCTGGTTTTCGAGTGCTCTACACTAAAATTAATTTAATATATTCCAGAATATCCATTTCCTATTACTATTCTTATTTTACCTCGCTTTTCTACCTCTTGGATTATTCGCAACAATGACGAATGATGAAATGAATGGAATACCAAAAATGATCCATCCACGGAGCAGAGGTGCCACCACGAATTTTTGACTGGGGGGGGGGGCAAGTACTTGTACCAGGATAAACATACCACCACCACCAACAACAATAATAATAATAATAATAATGACTATTATTATTATTATTATTATTATTATTTATTTATTTTTATTTATTTATTTAATAGAAGATTCCAAATACAGCGTTAGCCATTTTACATTTATTATAGTAGTAGTAGTATTAGTTATCCTCATAAATTACGCAAAGAGGGGGTACAGAAGTCGGTAGGTACTAAACCATTTTTTTGGAACAAACGATTCGAAATATTTCTTCAACACCGTCAATTTCACATTAGCTAATAATGGAAAACAAGCACACAAACTGTATTTTTGAATGGCAGAAAATGAATGATAAATGCATTCCGTAGATAATAATTTTTGTACATAGGAACATGTATAACTTTTATGCCTTACACATAGGAAACATGGAGCGACATAAAATAAGAAAATATATATGCAACATGCTAACATTATACGTGTATGTATTGAAAGTGTATTCAATACATATATACAACACATTATTTAAATACATTACATTACAGAAAACAACTATATTGCGAGCGAAGCGAACAAGAAAATTTTTAGATCCAAATTTTGCAATTTGTAATAATATTGATTTACATAATAGGGCACAAATAACTTCACTGGACGCCATGGCATTCCCTCTTATACAACTGCCCCTTAGCTAAGGTTCTGAACTTGACGAAAACGAGAAGAGCAGGCCTTGCGAGCGAAGCGAGCAAGAAAATTTTACGAAATGTATTTTAATTTGCATAAAATTTGAAATCGAATGGAGCAATTTCTCCTCTGCGCCCCCTTTGCCGTCAATGTTTGCACCCCCTTGCCCCCCTATTTGCCCCTAATAAAATAATATCGCTGGGTGCCAAGGCATTCTCTCTCTCAACGTTTTTCATTTAGATCATTCGGCGCCCATGACTGACTCGAGCCATCACCTAGCTACGGCTCTGAACTTGACGAAACTGAGACGAGCGAAGCGAGCAAGAAAATTTTACGTAATGTACTTTTATTTGCATAAAATTTGAAATCGAAGGGGCAATTCTCCTCTGTGCCCCCCTGCAGGTGCCTTAGCCGTAAATGCTTGGCCCCCTAGATTTGACTTTCGTCGAAGGTTGGAGGGGGCAATGCCTCCCTGCCCCCCTGCCACGGAGCGGCCAAAGGCATTGAGTGGTTCTTGCCACTGAAGATTTTATTAGGTTGGTTGGTCTTCGTACACTTCTTATTATATGTCGCTTTTCTTCCACGTTTGACAAATCGCAACGATGAGAATGAATGCTGATTAGATGAAGGTGATGTATGGACACTCATATCCAGTGTATTCAATGATCTCTTTCGTGGTATGGTTCAAGGCCTGATTGAAACGACACTTTATTTCAAAGAAAGTTCCGAAAGATCAGTTCCCCTCTGACAACCATGGAGCCCAGCAAATCCTCTCCTCAAACTTTTCCCACCAATAACGTCCGTTTTAGGAACTGACAGCTCTTCTCAAGTCCACGTGGAGTAAATTAGATGTTGCGAAATTAGTTTCTTTGGAAATTTCTTAACTTGAGGTTGCGGTTGAGTTATCTTTGCTAGGTTGTACTATTTTAATACAATGTGGAGACCTTGTGAGTATAACGTCACAGTGAATGAATGAATGATGTCTATACACTGCAAGTACGATAAAAGTGACAACAGCACATTTCAGAAAAATAGGTGCTGGCTCGAAACAAGATACGCGTCCATTCGGGTTCCTCTCGACCTATGTCAAAGATACCGAACTGGCGTTCGAATCAGGACTGAAACTTTACACATTTGCTCTTGGTTAATGGAGGTACTGTCTTACCATAGGTAAGTGACGGAGTGGCTGTTCGAAGTTGTCTCACGCTTGACCTCAGTTGCCCATGAAGAAATGCCCCCCCCCCCCCCCCCCGTTTGTGACAAATGGAAAGTTGCTGTGATGGGACTCCAGTTGTGTGCGTCCAGGGGTATCTGGACAGTATTCTTGCTTTATTTGTATCCTTTTTAGTTTGTGAAGACAGTCTTGTATAAATCGTGTATGTCCTCTGATTTTTAAGCCCTGTACATTACAAAAACGAATAAATAAATCCTTCTTTTTCAGGTGTTCCTGTAATGGCGAAAGAAAACAACATATTCTTATCAGGCCTCCAAGTCAGCTTGGATGATCTGCCGAAAGTTCCTATAACTAAGTATCTGTTTGAGAAAATTAGAAAGCATTTACCAAGGACTGGAAATTCAGCATGGATTGTAAGTATGTTTATTTTATTATGATACATTAAAAATCTTCCACAGCAATGGGACCAGATCGAGTTAAATTGCATCACAAAATTTCCAAAGTCAGAAAAATGAAAGCATAGCTGTACAGTAGATAGGTGTAGCTAACTGGGGGAGGAGACACTCATCCCTATCCCAGAAAGTTTCAGGTTTGTTAAAATTTACATGTAAAGTGTGTTTTTGTTTACTTCCTTGTAACCTGAGGAGCAAAGTAATAAAGAATATTGTAATGCTCTTGATTGGCTCATTCCCAAGCGACATGTGTTGCATGTTGCTTCAGTCTGAAATCTCCCTAACAGTTATTTAGCAAAATAATCTATGATGCTATTTTCATGGCTTAGAAAACTTTTTGAATCTGTCCCCTGCCCCAAGTTATGCCCAGTATGATAGATACTTTGAAGTCACTGATCTACAAGCAATGCTTAGAAAACAATTTGTGGGTGCTCCTTTTTATTTTGTGTCACTATTTTCTGTTTCTATGTACAAAAGAAAAATAAGCAAACAAACTATGATCAGAAGCTTTTTGCATGTTTGGATTAATATGCGCAATTTTTTCACAATTTAAAAGAAAATCCAAATGAAAAATTTTCTGCAAAACAATAATTCCTGCAAAAAATTTCAGAATTCAAGGAATTCTCAATCTAGACACCCTGTTATTACATCTGAGAAAATCTAATTTTTCCATAGACTGATACAGTAAATCGAAGAAGTGTGACGTTTTCTGAAGTAGAACCATTGTCAAAGAAAGTTGCAAGCGCTCTCACTAAACGTGGATTCAAGAAAGGGGATATCCTCTATTACATAACCAAGGAAATGGCTACGATAGACTTGTTCATTTTGGGAGCATGGTGTTGCAATGGAGCAATCAGAGGTGGTTGTCCAGTTGACAGACCAGGTTAGTAACCATTTAAGCAATGCAATTAATTTCTGAACTTATAGTTAAATTATTTGATGTGGTTGATTGAAATGACACAATTGCAACACAAATTAAAAATTAGGTGGTTTTACCATTTGGCAACCTTATAACTTGAAATAATTATAATTTCCAGAGTATGGCATGAGAAAGAGAAGCTAACAATTGAGTGGCCTATAATCAGCTGTTACCAGTCTTGTGAAAGTTACTTTTTAAAAGTAGGCTAACTGTGTTGCAGTTACACTTAATTTGCTCAAAAAGTAACAGTTATTGTTTTAATGTTACTTATTTACAGCTATGATTACTATAAAATTTAACTAACTCTTACAAATTACTTTATTCTAGAAAGAGCCATGGTAGCTCAGTTGTTAGGGGATCTGACTACCAAGTGAGAGACTTGGGTTCGATCCCCAGCAGGGGAGAACAGGGATTTTATCCACCTGTTCAAGTAGCTCCAGTGCTCACCCAGCATCATATAAAGTGGGTACCCGGAGGAAACTCTGGGGGTAAAGGCAGCCCGGGGGTGTGGTGCTGAACAAATCACCTTCACCCATGATCAAGAAAGTGTGGAGCTGTAACTCCACACCCCCTATATGCCTTCATGGCATGGTGCAAAGCACAGGAGAGCACTTTACTTTTTTACTCTACTTTATTCTAGACAAGTTATAATTAATAGAAAATATTACATGCATGAACTGCATGCAGGCTCTACTTTTGTTCTTACTGATGTGATCACATAAAATTAAAATAAATTTTGAATAAATTATAATCAGAAAATTGAGTCTTTGTAGGTGTGTTTCATCTACATCACAAAGTGTTGGATTGTAACTTCGAGCAGCCATGATTGAGGCCAGTTGTTTTAATCATACGGAATTCAAGGGTGCAAGTGGGAGATACTAACAGACATTAGTAATTTAAAACAAACATGCAGTTGGTGCAGATGTAACAAATGCTACGTAGTGGATATTTCCATGAAAACAACAAATAAAATTGGCCGCAAACATGGTGCCTGTGCAGATACTGATGTCACATGAAACCCACCTATGGGGGATATTCACCGGATGTTTACATTTCTGTGTTTCCTTGGCGCGGGCGGGAACTTTACTTCCGGTTTTGAATAGAGTAACATGGAGTTCAAAGGTGTAAAGGCAGTGTCTTAAGAAAAGGTGGCAATCATTGTGTGGCTTTTGGTTACAACATGAGGTTGGGAACAAATACTTTTTCTCAGGTATCTATGCATAGTTTTCATACAGATCCGATATGGAAAAATCAGTGGATTCAGGCAGTAAAGCGAAAAGACTGGACACATACGTGAGGGAATAGGCTCTATAGTCGACACTACATCACCGGAGTAATTCAAATGAAAATATTTTACATATCGCACACGTGTTAACTATATTTAAAAATTGAAACTGTTTATAATCATCCAGAATTCCAAAAATTATAATTTAATAATCAATATAAACTTTATTAGTAAATGTTTTACTAACGTCTAAAGTATTTTCTTGAACGACACTTGCAAAAGTTAATAATAAAATACAATAACTGTGCATTTCAGTATTGTAACTGTTGTGCTGGATATGCACTCGAATAGCATTAATAAATAAATAATAATAATAAATTTAGAATAAAATTTGGTTATTTCATTAGTTTAGTAATTATTTATTGTATAACATTTATAACAGTTGTAATTATTATTATTTCTACTATTCTACTTTTATTACTGGCTTTTACCCCCTACACAAATTTCTGACGACGCTCTCTCTAAGCCCTATGAAAGAATTGAAGGGGCTGTGTTTGACTAAACAATGTCGAAAATTATACATTCTACTGTTGTAAAATTGAAGTATTTCAATGCTTATAATTTACAAAAGCTTTATTTCAACCTGCAAGTTAACCTGTGTTAAGTCCTAACACAAAACTGTTAGTAGAAGATCAACATTGTCTTGGAAAAGACTACTATTTTTCTGTAAATCTTTATCCAAAGGATCCAGGAAATTGCCAATCTTTTCTAGGGACCTTTGTTTCTCTATATCACTCAACAATTTCAAGTGATCCATTTTGTATCCGATCTTTTATAAGAAAATAAACTCGGTTTCGATCTGTATGCCACTTGTTTACATTGAAAAATTGCCCAAACTGGAAGTTCTTTCCCCAACATCTATAATCGAATTGTCTGATCGATTCTTTTTTGTTTACTCAGGAATAACCCTCATACTTGAGAAAATTACTGCATACAAATATTTGCTCCTAACATGAATATACAAGGAGTGTTCCAGTCAAACAGGAACATGTTTTGATGTAGGAAAAAGATACACTTATCTCCTACAAGTCATTTATATACATCTGAGTGTGTTCTGTTATTTTTAAAAATCTGAAGTCCCTGTTTGACTTGAATGTTCCTTGTATGAATACTAAAATTTAATTTAATTTTTTTTTTTTTGCAAACAACAACTTTGTCCATTACAGTTGGCATGTACAAAAGTAATTATTAATTTCAATTTGGTGACTTACGGATATAGTTTAATTTTAAAGTAGTACAATTGTTGTACAATGAATATTATGGGTTCAATACTTTCATAAGGTATGGGCGTGTGAAATTAACACTGAATTTGTTATTTCACTAAATTCTTATCTAAATTTGCACATAAAATTAAAACAATAATTCACATTATTTAATCAGTATTTTAGGGAAGAAAAATTATGGACACACACAAGTACCAAATCATCCATTTTATGTATTTTTATTTCATGTATCTTTGCAGAAGACCAAACTATACTCATGAAAGAAAGTAATGCACGCTTCATTGTATGTGACAAGGAAACCGAATCATTAGTGAAAGCAGCTATATCAAACTTGGAATGGAATGTAAACTTATTTTCCATAGACGATGTAGAGGGAGCTATACCTCTGAAAGAACTGCTGAAGGATGATGGTAAAGGTAAGCTCTACATTTCAAACATGCTCATCATATTAAAAACAACATTTTCAAATTATTTTCTTGAATTTGAACTGATTGGGGTTTTGTCTCACCTACCTGTAACTTCTTCATGATAGATTCATGAAAAGTTTTTTTTAATAAGATATTTGATATATTATGTAAACAAATACTGCATTTCTTAATTTGCAGTATAATTCCATAGTGTTTTTCTCACACAAAAATTTAAGAAATATAATTAGTGTTTGTTTATGTATTTTCTTGTTTTGAAATATAAATGCAACAAATATTTACAATATTGAGAAGAAAAATATTTGGATTTGTGCTTTCAGGAAATTTAAATCTGTGATTAGTGGAGATTTACTACCTGATATTGCAACTACATAAAGTAATTGTCCTCAAAATAGTCTTGAAATATCTATATTGATAAGATTTTAATTAAGTAATTCTATGAATAACTGTTTAAAATAGGTAATATTTGAAACATATTTGCATGTTTAAGCATTCTATTTTCTTCTATTTCTGTATTTAGAATTAGCATGAATATTCTACACATTACATGAATATTCAAGAAAATTACAATTTGTTTCAAGGAACACATACTCCTCTGATAAGCGAATATGGAGATTATATAATGAAGTGAATATTAGGTGGAGAATGTTTGAACTGTGAGGGCGGAAAAGGGGGGGGGGGTGCTTGTATGGTTTAACATGATGACAATGAAATGGAATGTAAAAAATGTTTCTTACGAAAACAGTACCTGAGATGTTTTAGGTGTTAGCATGGTTCTTGTAAGTACAGTTTCTTCTACTTTTAACTACTCTTAACACTACTTTTTGAAAGAGCACATCCTCTCTCAAGCACCACACAGTGTTAGAAAATGTAGGAACACTAGTCAATGGATAATATTCAATTAACAATTTGCATGCTAATAAATAACATTTGTCACTAATATTCAGAGGTCTAATACAATTTCCACGATTTTTTTCTTTTTTTATATAAATTTAATCATATTTCTGCATGTTTGAAAACAGAAAATGGGGGTAACTAACAAGTAATCAAGTTTGTTTTATGTATATTTTAAGCATTCAATGAGAACCTAGAGGTGGATGTTATGAAAGACATAATTTACCTACCTACCACAAGTGGCAGCACAGGTTTGCCTAAAGGAGCCCAATATTCACATTGTCATCTGATCTCTGTCTTTCATGTTGGCCCGTAAGTATTCTATTGGAAACTCTGCACCAACTTGTAAAGTGGGCTCATAATTTACAAACACTTATTTCTTGAACATATCACATGAATCACTTTCCTTTTTGTAATTTGGTTCTATTGCAAGTATGAGCTTGGATATTGGACTTCATTGCCATTATTTAAAATTGCATTTCCACTCTTTATTACTTTCTTTTACCATCAAATTACAAAATAAAACATAACACTTCAGTATAATACAAATTTCTTGTACGTGTATGTGGGCTGACTGAAAAATTTTGAGCCTAACACAGAAAATGGGTAGTTAGACAAACCAAATGATATTTCCGATAATGTACTACTCCTCATTAGTGACATGTTCCATGCCAGTATTCGGAAAGTTACTTTTGAAAAGGTTAACTGAGTTACAGTTAGTTGCTTAAAAAGTAACTAGAGTTAGTTTTTTATTTATTTATATATTTAAAAGTGTTTTTAAACTGCCGACAACAGTTATTCAGCCTTAATACGGCAGTATTACAAGGTTACATATTACAAGGTATCCAAAACCACAGTACTGGGCAAGAGAGAATTTCAAAATATTTAGCAAACATAACCTAAAACTACAAGAATTTTAAAAATGCATTAAAGAAAATACAATTGTTACATTTCAACTATAGAACTATGTATAAAAGATTTCTTAAATAATTATCCTTATATATGAAGTTAAAATTGTTTTAACAACATTATCAATATCTATCTCACGGTATTCAAATTATAACTGTTTTTGAGATACAGAAGATACTTGTTATTTTTGTAGTTCTTATCAAGACATAATAATTCGCTATTTCCTCTCAAATTGTATGATTTCACCTTAAGCCATATCATACGAAGGAGTTTTGGTACCATATAATTTCTCTCCAAGATTCCTTCGATATAAGATATAATTTACTTTTCAGCTCTGACATCAAGTCTGTCTATTTCTAGGTGATTCAGCAGGTTATCATACTCATAATAGTATTTGAATAGCTTGAATTTGTAATGTATAAATGTGGTTACTTTCTGCTGGATATTTTCTTGTAAACAAATTACACAAATCGGGAGATTTGTTTCGCATAAAGAGTGTGACAGAGAGAAATACATTTGCTGTGCAATTTCAAGTGCTTATTAACCAGAAAATCATAGTGTGCTTTATCAATGAAGGTAAGAATGCCATTTTAAACTTACACCTTGAGTTCTCTCTGAGACGATTACATAAACAAGCAAAAATGATGGCTAGGGTCATCCTGATTCCTTGGTTTGCCACATGAGTATTGTAATTCACTGTTATGCCAATAACAATGGTGTTTATTATTATTATTATTATTGCATCCAAAGTAAAGATCTGTCGCGTGTCATTTCAAGAAATTGGGTTCTCATTTTGATCTTAAACGAATAGCACTTACTAAAATATATTACTTTTTCAAAATTTCCAGAAATGCTGAATAATTGCAAATAAGCAAATTCTACAAGAAATGTTTTTACTTCCATTTTTAATTTATCGGGAATTGAGATAAATTAAATAACATAGAAACAATTACATTGTTTTCCATTCACATGTACACTTGCTAGCTATCGTCTTCCTTCAGTTTCGTTCATAGTAACAGTACCATCTTTCATAAAAATACTGAAATATTGCAGTATGTCTCATTTCATTTTAATTCAGTATTCTAGTAAAGTAAAAACTATCAGATTCTGCTTACACAATGGGGAAAAGGCCACAAAGGAACAAACTACAGAAAAAAAGACACACTTCACAGCACACAACTGACAATGGCAAACTGTCAGAAAGAGAAAAGAATTCTCATCCTAGAAGCTTATCTTCCCACTTCAGGAAAATCCACACCTCTTTTGAGGTATGCAGATCACTTTGGAATTGAGGACAATGAAACGAAAGATGAAACATGTGATAAACCTGTCACCATGAAATGCCTGGCACCTGGAGCCTACCTACTTTCCACCAACAGGAACAACTTTCTCTATTTCCCTTCATCTGTTGTTTGCAAAAATTAATGTAACAAAGGATGGACTTTTGTATTGCATCAGAGACTGAGTTCTGGTTCAAATCGCCAATAATTTACATATCAACTTGTGTTGTACAGTAACTGTAAAAGTAACTGGGGAAAAAGTTAGCTCTGTTAGTTACTTTCTTTAAAGTAACTATTTACAGTTACATTTCCTCAAAAAGTAACTGTTACTCATAACTAGTTACTTCCAAACACTGTCCCACGCTCATGTATCTAATTTTCTGCTGCAGGCTCTTGAAGTGAACACGGTGCAGTGATTTTTTTGAAAATGAAGAAATTAGAGTATCTTGCTGTGATCAAATATCTTCATCTCTAAGAAATGTCACCATCAAAAATCCACCAAGATATGATCAATAAATATGACAATGCACCTTCACATAACATATACAAATGCTTGGTACAAGAAATTAATCGGGCAAGGGAGACCAGCAACTGCCACTACAAAAGAAAATATGGACTTGTTCTGGACATGATCATGTAAGATCACCGGTTGTCCAAATAATAATAATAATAATAATAGAAACGTTAGAAACATGAACATGGGGCATGATACTAATGAAGAGTGGTACATTATCAAAAATACCATTTGGTTTGCCTACCTACCCATTTTCTGTGTTAGGCTCAAAACTTTTCAGTCACCCCACATATATCCTTGCATTTTGGTTTATAATTACAGATACATATTTGAGCCACGCCCCACGTTAATTACCTTCAGTAACTTCCATTTAGCTGGCCTTTTGATGGGACTAATGAACCTTACGGAAGGCGTTCCACTATACACAATGCCTACATTCTCTGAGCAAAGATTTCTTGAAGCTGTACAGGAATATAAGGTAATTTCTTCATTCTTCTAATACTGTGTACCATTGTAAAACCAAATCCTTAGTGAATATTTAACACAAACATTTAATTTCATCCTTAAAAGCAAACTAAATTTTGCTGCAATTTTGTCTTGCATGGTTTTGAATTTGGGTTCTTACATTGAAAATGTAAAAATGTTAGAGGAAGACATAAGATAGGGTTGTAAGGAAACAAGCTTGCAAGAGGAATGTAATAATAATTAGGTATCAGCCTACCACTTTGAACGCATACCATATAAATGATGATATTCTTATGGACTCCCTCTGAAATCAATGGGTACCTGGGAGCAACCCTGAGGGGGATGGGGGTTAAAGGCAACTGGAGTATGGTGCTGATCACATCACCTCTAAAATGGGCACGATCGAACGTGTGGGGTAGGGTGTATCGAAAAAACTTTTTTTCGAAATGTTAAGGTGGTTAGTGGGGAAAAGTGGCCATTTGTGACCAAAAACACGTCTGATTTTTTTCAGATTTTTTGGAGGTCGTTTAGGTGGCACGCATCGACCTTGAAGTTTTGATAGTGATTTGGTTATGCAACACGCACAACAATTTCACAGAAATGTCATTATTTGGCTATTTCATGTGTTTTTTTCTGAATTATGGTCGTTTATTGCTTTGTTTATGGCAAATATGTTACATTCGTGCCTTAGGGGTGGTTTCCTATGCTGTTTACGTATGCTTTTAATCAAAAATTGTCAATTTGAGGCTAAGAACTCCATATTTTTCTATTGATGGTTTCCAATTGGTTTCGACTGTGTTTTATTCTAAGGTTTTCCCATATAAAAGAGTAAATAAAATATTTTGCCTTTCTAATTGCTAACAGTTCCTCAATTACTGTCCAGCCCTTCGCTTATTTTCATAGCTTATTATGCTTTGAAAATAACCCAGAGCTCACCACGAGGAGGTGGCTGGACTGCGAGCTCCACCCACCCAAATGATGTTGGCAAACATAATTTTACTAAGGGGCAGGCCAAGATTTTCTTCTAGTTTTCTCCTTGAACTTTATAGTCACTCTTTGTTCGAAATGTCGGCATATGTTCTCTAGATTCGAATTTCGCTTTGATGTAGCCATCACGTGCGCTGGCACCGAAAACGGAAGAAGCAGCCTCTGTGATAATTTTCACAAGTCGCTCCACTCCTTGTGTGTGGCAGGGGAAGTCTTGAATTTCCGCTATATTTTTGTTTTTATTGTAGTCATCTACTTCTTCATTTGTAATATTATTGGCCAACGTAGGCTCGTGGAGGGAGCATGAAGCCCAATCAACCATGTCATAGTATTGGTCTGCATTAAAATTGATGGTTGGTAAAACAAAAGTGCAAATTCTTTTGATTTTTTTTCAATCCTCTTGCTTTATTAATTCTTTGCCAACCAAAACTTCTTATTTCTGGGATTTTGTCGGTTATTAAAGTCAGCAGGAGATTTTCAGGATGGGCCAAGAATGAGTTTTGTTGAATGACCCTATTAACCTTTTGCTGCCCAAGCGTCTCGATCGAGATACCCAAAAGTAACCCTCACGGGACCAAGCGTCTCGATCGAGATGCTGTGTCAAGGTCCTAGTTTTATAACTTTTCTATTTTTGGCTAGAATTTCGATTTTATTTTTTTATATTGTTCCTAACACATGTATTTAACAGAAATGGTTTTTTGCATTTTTTTTGTCTTCATGAAAATGGAGGGGGAAAGGCGGGAAAAGGGACTTCTCTTTTGCTTCTCTTTTTAAGGTGCGAGGACATTTTTTGGGTGAATTGACAATTTTTTACAATAATTTTTGGGGGTTTTCTCCCTTCGCCCTCCATATATACACCAAATTTGCATAAATTTTGCATTTTGTGCATTTTGACATTTTTTTCGGGGCGGGGGGAAACAATTTTTTTAAAGAAAAGTATTTGATGGGATTTCCCCCCTTTCCCCCTCCATATGTACGCCGAATGTGCATAAATTATATATCGTCTGAATCTGTGATTCATTCTGCGTACAACGGTACATCTTTCATATCTCTAGGGCATTTAGCTTCTGAGCTATAGTTATTTCAAGGTACCGCTGCATTTTGTAGCTTGAATCAGTGGCGTCCTGACCATTCCTTTTGGGGATACAACTCAAGTTACATTGGTCATACGACAATGATGCAAATATTTTTCTGTTTCTTACATGCCAGCGATAATTTCTATGTGTATTTTGAACTTTTCATATCCTTTTTTTCGGGGGGCGGGGGGGGCGAACCCCCATTTTAAAAAAAAAATATTTTCAGGGGATTTCCCCCTTTCCCCCTCCATATATACGCCGAATGTGCATCAATTATATATCACCTAAATCTGTGATTCATTCTGCGTACAACGGTATATCTTTCATATCTCTAGAGCATTTAGTTTCTGAGCTATAGCCATTTCAAGGTACCACTGCATTTTGAAGCTTGAATCAGTGGCGTGCCGACCATTCCTTTTGGGGGCACAACTCAAGTTACATTGGTCATATGATGATAATGCAAATATTTTTGTGTTCCTTACATGTCAGCGATCATTTCCATATGCATGTCGACACTGTCATGTACTTTTTTCTTGAGGGGAGGGTGGGGGAACCAAATTTTTTTTTCTGAAATTTTGGAATTTTGAGAGTTAGCCACCTCCCCCCGCCACATATACGCCGAATATTCAAAAATTTCATATAGTCTGAATCTCTGGTTCATTCCGCGTACAACGGTATATCACTCATCTCTCTAGGGCAATTAGCTTCCGATCTACACTCATTTAATTGAAACTCTGCATTTTGCTCAAAATCGGCTTGGGCAACCGAGGCTTACTTCTGAAAAAGGGCTTGGGCAGCAAAAGGTCAATCAGATCTCTCAAGTGGTGTGGGAGAAATCGGGACAAGTGGATCAAATTCCAGAGGTGTCGGGCTCCGTCAGTTATCGATGGTTCCTTCTTGATCCCAAACCACACCGGTGCATACACCTTCATTATGTAGTATGTGGAATTTGATCTACTTGTCCCGATTTCTCCCACACCACTTGAGAGATCTGATTAATAGGGTCGTTCAACAAAACGCATTCTTGGCCCATCCTGAAAATCTCCTGCTGGCTTCAATAACCCACAAAATCCCAGAAATAAGAAGTTTTGGTTGGCAAAGAATTAAGAAAGCAAGAGGATTGAAAAAAAGACAAAAGAATTCGCACTTTTGTTTTACCACCCATCAATTTTAATGCAGACCAATACTATGACATGGTTGATTGGGCTTCATGCTCCCTCCACGAGCCTACGTTGGCCAATAATATTACAAATGAAGAAGTAGATGACTACAATAAAAACAAAAATATAGCGGAAATTCAAGACTTCCCCTGCCACACACAAGGAGTGGAGCGACTTGTGAAAATTATCACAGAGGCTGCTTCTTCCGTTTTCGGTGCCAGCGCACGTGATGGCTACATCAAAGCGAAATTCGAATCTAGAGAACATATGCCGACATTTCGAACAAAGAGTGACTATAAAGTTCAAGGAGAAAACTAGAAGAAAATCTTGGCCTGCCCCTTAGTAAAATTATGTTTGCCAACATCATTTGGGTGGGTGGAGCTCGCAGTCCAGCCACCTCCTCGTGGTGAGCTCTGGGTTATTTTCAAAGCATAATAAGCTATGAAAATAAGCGAAGCGCTGGACAGTAATTGAGGAACTGTTAGCAATTAGAAAGGCAAAATATTTTATTTACTCTTTTATATGGGAAAACCTTAGAATAAAACACAGTCGAAACCAATTGGAAACCATCAATAGAAAAATATGGAGTTCTTAGCCTCAAATTGACAATTTTTGACCAAAAGCATACGTAAACAGCATAGGAAACCACCCCTAAGGCACGAATGTAACATATTTGCCATAAACAAAGCAATAAACGACCATAATGCAGAAAAAAACACATGAAATAGTCAAATAATGACATTTTTGTGAAATTGTTGTGCGTGTTGCATAACCAAATCACTATCAAAACTTCAAGGTCGATGCGCGCCACCTAAACGACCTCCAAAAAATCTGAAAAAAATCAGACGTGTTTTTGATCACAAATGGCCACTTTTCCGCACTAGCCACCTTAACATTTCGAAAAAAAAATTTTCTTCGATACATAGTGTGGGGCCTACCCGCACATCCCCTAAATATGCCTTCACGGCATGGTGCTATATGCATGGGGAACTTTATCTTTTTTATTACCTTTACCTCCCTCTGTAAATGATATCATAATTTGTGGTGGGAATAGAAACTGTGAATGTGATGACCTGCATAATTGAAAATGGGAGAGAAAAGAGAAGTGAATGGTGCAAAATTCCCAACAAAATATAATTAAAAGTAACAATTATACAGTTTGAAATTATAAATGAAATTAAATATTTTGAAATATGCTTATAAAATTGAAATAAAACTGAATTAAAACAGATTAACTTTATTTAGACTCACAGTTTTCATTGAACATTAATAGTAATTTGAAAGTGTGTTCAAAATTCTTAGTGTTAAATTTATGACAAATGTTAATGTGCAGTTTTATCTTCATTTTTTAGCCTTCTTTCATTGGGGCTTTTCCATTTATTTTTGTGTGGCTGAGCAAAACGGCAGAGACAGAAAAATATGACTTAAGCAGTTTAGATACTTTCTTCAGTGGAGGAGCACCACTGAGCATTGACTCTCAAAAGGACTTGTTCAAAAAATTTCCAAATTTAAAGGAAATTCAACAGGTATTTCTAGTCAAATACATTAACTCTATAATGCTCTAATTTCTGGATTTTATTAGTAATAATATTTAACTTGCAACTTTAAATTTTTCACAGAAATTTCTATTGGATCCTTGGGAATTCAAAATATTTCCTGTTGTATCTAATGGTCCATGAAGAAAGTCATCAAGCTCAATAAAATCAACTGTTATCATGAACTACTTGCTCAATGATTTCCAAATGAGATTCAATTAATTTTCATTATGTTAGCATGCTTTTAAACTAGAGCTTGAGTGAAACTTGTAGAAGTATGTAAAGATATAAAAAGATGAATGAACTTTTACTGCAGCATCATTCTTATTGAAATATTGTTGTTTCAATTTGATAAGCTAACCTAATTGTGCTACAAAGTATATGTGTGTTCATTTATTTCAGGTGTACGCAATGACCGAGTGTCTTGGAATATGCACAAGCAACGTGGCGAAGAGTGTATATGGAAAAGATGTAGGTAGGTTTAATAATAATGTTGGAGAGGAGTTGGGATGTTTTTCAAAAAACTTTCTGAACATTTTGGTACTAGCCAAATTAATATGTTTTAAGACAAATGGAAAAGTACATATACGAGGGGAGACTGATAAGTATTGAGTCTTACCCAGAAAAAAATGAGCTAGGAGACTGAAGTTTGCAGGGTGTACTGGTCAATTCTTCTATATGTCATGGTGCAAAAATCGACTTTCTATGATTTTAACTTCTCTTTGTCTTTCAGGTCCAAAGTGAAAATAGCAGCACCTCTAGAAAAGCTCTCCAAAGACGTCATCATGTTGCAAATCGTTGTCACATTAGGTGTTTTTTAAGATGGGGGAACAGATAATAGTCAGATCGAGCCAGGTCAGCAAATAGGGTGGATGGGGCAACACTTGAAAGCCTAAGGAGGTCTATGTAGCCATTGTTTCACCTGCATGTGGCGAGGCATTGTCATGCAACAGAATTATGTCTTTGGAGAGCTTGGTGCTACCATTTTCACTTTGGACCTGAAAACAAAGGGGAGTTTAATCATAGGAAGTCTATTTTTGCACCATTACATATAAAGCATTCCCCAGTACACCCTGTAAATTTCACCCTCCTAGCTCAATTTTTTCTGGAGGCTCAATACATATCAGCACCACCTTGTATGATTAAGCTACAAAGATCACTAATCAAATTATAGTGGGAACTTGATTTTAGGGATCCAAGGTGAAAAGAAAAATGCATCAAATGTAAAATCTGAACAAAATTATAGAATTTTGCTCTAGTGGAACCATGAAAATTGAGTATAATGTGGGAAAATGAAAATTCAGGACTGCAGAATTGTGGTTCCCCTGTATTACCAATTTATAGGGTTAATGCCCATAAATTTAACTTTCTTAATACATAATTATTACTACTACTATTATTATTATTTCATAATTGTTTCTCTCTTTTTTCAGCGATCCCCTTCAACTCAGCAGGGATGTTAATTCCCAATGTAAAAGCACAGGTATTATAAAAATGTTGTTCACATAAAACTGTTAAGAGATAATTGTAATTAAAATAATTTTAAAGTGCTGTTGTGTGGCAAATATTATGATTTTCTATATTTCAATCTCAATTATCAGACATTTTCTTCAGAAAATAGATGCAATCACATAAATACAAGGAAAGGGAAAAGGTAAAGGACAGAAAGCATGAATATCTGATCAGAAATTATGTCCTGACCTTACTTTTGCAGTTTTTCGATTGTGTGTTATCCAAGGAACCGTGAGAGAAAAAAAATAATGCATGAAGATGTACAGAGTGCCCGAGAATTCCCGTATTCTTGCATGTTCATGTTGCAACTGTGTTGAAAATTGGCTAGTATTCTTTAATTTTCAACTTTACATTCAGGTGGGGTCAAGTCAATGTTAAAATCAAATGGGGTCAGATCAGGCGAAGGAGTTGACCAAGAAACAGGACCTCCTTGTCCTATCCACTGCTGAGGGGAAGTCTGATATGGTGAGCCGAGGGACACCCCTCCTGGCAAGAAACCTTGCTGCCTGTGATATCTTCAGAATAAACTCAAGAGATATTCGAGTGGATGCAACACAGCTTCTTACGACACCATCATGCTTGCATCGATGCTGGGGGCCATCATTTTAAACTACTGTAATATTTTCATCGTAGGGTGCTACCATACACTGTAGTAATGACAGTATTAAATTTACAAGCCACATCTTGCAGCTGTGTTATTCCACTGTCACATGCAGCCCCAACTAGTTTTGGCTTATAACTTTTTAATTATGTGTTTCCAGACTGGGTTTCCTTATCTCATATTGGAACTTCGGTCAGTCTCCAACCACCCTGCTAGTTTGATTCTTCACAGAAACACACTGTATATATCTAATTATGTAATATAACCTAGGAGGGGACTTCTCAGATGCCCTGTATAACCCAGGAAAATTTTATAACATTTTGCTTATTGGTCCCTGAAAAAGTAAACTGTATATAGAGAGAAAATATAAACTCTGGGAACACAGTTTTTGACATGTTTTAAGATGTGTGAGGCTACCAACCAGGTGAGTTCTGGAAAGCTCGCGAACCTTTCCAGATAGTTGATGATGAGTCGATAGCCCCAGAGAATCGGTTCATCATGCTTTATGTAATTTTGCATGTTTATGAAAATCTCTGGTAATTGAACTTTAAATATACAAATCCACAATATATGCCACACATGAAGGTACATAATGTGCAATGATATGGATTTTACTAATAACTGTAGTGTGGAAGTCGTCCCTGGGTGCCAAACGATCTAAATGAAAATAAGTTGTAAAATTGATTCATTGATTTGTGGTTTTAAGTCCATTTTACACACAGAAAGGCTAATCGGGACTGTTAGTAGGAATTACACCAAAGAAGCGCCTGAAGAAAGGCGCCATACCTACAATGATAATCCCAGTTACACGACCTTAGTGATGATAACAGTGTTCTTTGCAAGACGTGTAAAGTTAGGATTGCCAAATGTGTATTTTTTTATTTATTTATTTATTTTTACAGACATCTCGCAGTTCACTTTTCTTGGGATGGGTAGGCTATGCTATATTCTTTAAAGGTGATTTTGCTCTGTAAAGGTACTCAACAACAACAATTTGAAAAATATATAATGTACTAGGTTTAAAACGATTTCATTTCCGGAAGGGAGAGTGTGGGAATGAGGGAGTGATCCGTATTGTGCAGACTAATGAGGCTATGGTGACTGGACACACTCAGTATAATCTTCTGTGGACTTTGTGCTGTGTCCTGTTCGTGTGCATTTGTGATTGTCATCACTTTCAGCTTATCACCTTTCATTCTCTCTTCGCGATTAGCCAAATGTGGCAAAAGGCGAACAGTTGTGGAAATAGTGTGGATAAGAACTTTTTCTTCGTGTGTGAAACCAAACTAAAGACCACAGAAAAGGAGTGGAAATAGTATATAAGTGTGAAAGAAAGAAGATGCCGAAAGAAAGTGTGTAAAAGAAGAGGACTGGACTAAGTTAGAAGGAAGATGAGTGAAAATCATATAAAATTTCAAATTGTATATCTACAGTAATGTCCTAAGGGATCATTTTGACCTGGGACTTCTAGCTGTGTAGCATGTTATGCTAACATCACCTCCATATCCTTAACAGTAATCAAGATACAGAATTGTTCAATTTAGCTAATAGCACAAACAATTGTGGGTTACGAGGGTCACTATTTATATTTTGAGCCTAACAATGAAAAAACAGGAATTTGGCATTGAAAACTGCTTTATTGTTTTTCGAAGTATTCTCCTTTATGGTCAATACACTTTTGCATTAGTTCGAACCATTTGTCAAAGCAGTTTTTCCAATCTTCTTGAGACACCTCCATAATATGGTTTTTGAACGCATCAACGGCATCTTCCGCCGACGAAAATCGTTGTCCACGCAATTTATTCTTGACATTCCGGAACAAGAAGAAGCCATTGGGTGCCAAATCAGGACTGTACGGCGGATGACCCATCAATTCGATTTTTTGACTGTTCATAAAGTCGGTTGTTAGACGAGATGTGTGACAGCTGGCATTGTCTTGATGAAGAATGATCCGACGGCTTTTGTTTGTTTTCCGTATTTGACCGAAGACCTCTGGCAAACAAATTGTTGTGTACCATTCACAGTTGACCGTTCAACGTTCCTCTAAAGGCACAGTTGCCACATGACCAGTTTTCCCGAAAAAAAAAAACAGGCCACCATTTGTTTCGATGTGCTTCGAGCACGAAAAACTTTTGTTGGATTGGGTTCATCTTGAAACACCCATACAGTCGACTGTTTACGTTCCGGCTCATATGCATATATCCATGATTCGTCACCTTTTACAATCTTATATACATCTTTTGAAGCACCACGATTGTATTTATTGAGCATTTGTTTGCACCAATTGACGTGAGCGTCTTTTTGAGTTTTTGTCAAATTGTGTGGGATCCAACGAGAACATACCTTTCTCACAGCTAAATGATCATGTAATATTTTATATATGCTGGTGGAACTAATGCCTATGGTTGCCTCAATCTCACAGTATGTCACATGACGATCTTGCGGTATTAGGTTTTGTAAAGCATCAATGTTTTCTTGAACAACAACTGATTTTGGACGACCTTCGCGAATCTCGTCGGTGAGCGAATGGCGGCCACGATTAAATTCGTTATACCAGCGTTTCACAGTGGCAAAGGATGGGGCTTCATCGCTAAATGTGGAAGTAAGTTGATCGATGCACTCTTGTCTTGATAATCCACGTCGAAAATCGTAAAAAATCATCGCACGAAAATGTTCACGAGTTAATTCCATTTTATTGTTGTCGCGCAATCTCCAAGGCAACATAAACAACACAAATCAAGCTATTGACAAAACATTTGAAGTACGTTATGGTCAATAATGCCAGACGATTCCGTGCAAACGTCAAATCGCACCTAACTTCAATCAGTGTTGCCAAGGCTCAAAATATAAATAGTGACCCTCGTAAATAACATTTTTGTAACTATGTTTGTATCATTAACAAAAGAAAGCATGTTTTAATTCTTTCAATAATTAAACAAAATATATTTTTGTAAATATTGCACCAATTGGTTATGGATATGTATCATTCTGAACTGGATCACACATCTGATGCTTTCAGGTTGTTTGTTTAGAAACAGGGAAAAGTTTGGGGGCCAATCAGCCAGGAGAACTCTTGATTCAAGCACCACACCAAACTATTGGCTATTTGAACCGACCCAAGGTAAGTTTTTATTGAGTTTGTAACATACTGCACATATTTTTCACAAAATTAAGATATTTTCAATATTTATTTAGTGTTGCTTTTCTGCTACTTTTCACTAATTGCAACGATGATTGATTGATTGATTTGCTTAATTTTACTTCACATTTTGTGCCACTCTTGGCTAATTTGCAAAGATGGGGATGAGTGATGATATGATAAAATTTATGGACACTCACAAACATCCATGCCTGAGACAGGTTTTGAACCCGGGACCCCTGGTGTCGTAGCACGATGTGCAATTGCGACGACGAGGTTGAGTGATGATTAGATGAACGGACACTCACAAAGAATACCTGTGCCAGGTGCTAAGACCCAGAACCTAGGAACTTCGGTGCCGAGATTGAAAGTCACCCACTTAACATGTTTGGCCACAGAGCCACCCTGATATTTTAAATATATTACAGAGCTGTCATTGTTCTCGCAGGTATACAAATTAAAGAAATGACTCAAAATGTTCACAATCAACAGGTGTTAAAATTTGAAACGAAGAGTACAGTGGATTCCAGTTTAATATTTTTCAGTGGACCAAGGTGAAAAAACTTTAAATATGTATAATCAGACAATTTTACATGTTGCTATGTTGGGACCATAAAAATTGAATGCATAATGCAGGAAAATGTAAAATATGGGAACTTAAAAGGCTTCCACTGTATGTTCAAGGATGTCTGTTCTTGGAGTGCTCAAAGGAAATTATATAATTCCGTGAAACAGTGCTCCACTTGAAAATTCATGTAATGAATCTGGATTATTGCACAGTAAATATGAAAAATGTATATTTTATTGTATTATCAACGTCTGCGAGTAACACATAATTCATGTGAAATACTCCTTACTGACAGGCAACTGAAGAACTCATAGACAAGGATGGTTGGCTACATACAGGAGACGTTGCATATTTTGACAGCAAAGGCTTCCTATACATTACTGAAAGAGTGAAGGAAACATTCAAACACCAAGCCCATCATGTAAGTATTCAGCATTATTTTTTCAGGTTTTAAATAAAGTTTAATTCATTATCTAATAATGAAGTATGCAACTATTTTACATAAGTGTCCATTGGTCATGGGTAGAAAAGTTTAAAATGGACTTAATCAAATACAAAGTTTAGTAACTTCTAAATCATCATCTTAGCATTTATCGTGTCCTCTTCAGTCCAAAGACTTAGAAGTTCGGATTGTTTCCACATGGTGTCCCCACTGAGTATGTGATCATCCACTAGCTTTCTTTCCTTCTGGTTTCGTCTCCAGCACACATTTGTTTAGGCTTGTGATCTTCCTCCATTCTAGCAACATGTCCTAACCAATGTATTGCCTCCAACTGTGCTTGGAGCCTGAAAATTTTCACTTGGTGATGGATTTTTTAAATTCAGTACCAAAAATATATATTTTTAAATATTTTAGAGATTGGTTATGAAATTTCCATTACTTTCTTTTTTAAATAACAAGTACAGTATGTGTTTTTTAACCCGAGATCAGTCGTGCTCGCTGTAGTCACGTTGTCGGTCGAGGGTGAGCACGGCGCTCACCCTTGCTTTTCAGGCATATTTCACCCTATTTTAATTTTTTAAAATTTAGGTTTTGTACTTGTAATGATCTGTTTATTATAATCCTTCTTATTCATTACATTTTTGTTTCAAATGTTTATTTGTTTTTAAACAGCGTAATATAGTTCGTCGAAGACAACAAGTCTCAGCATTAACAAAAAGCACATGCTCCTCTGAGGTAGTTTCATCTGATATGATACAAAATCACTGCGACACTTTTTGAATTTTCTATTAACAGGACAAGAACATAGGTACGAAAACTCACTAGAAACAGAATCGACGTATTGACCAAATAATGCACAAATGTAAATAAAAAAATATATAATGTAATCGGTTGCGTGCGAGTTCTGCGCTCACTCTGACAACACTATTTCCACAACAATGGTCTCTCTAATAATGCTGTTTATGTCATCTCATAAAAATGCAATCACGTCGCTCATGAAACTCTAAAAGTCAGCTCGAGAGCACCACAGGCCAATATTTTAAATACTGTTAAAATGGCACTTCCTTAAAATTTAAAGTGAGTGCGGCACTCGCCCGCGACCAATTGCGAGTTAAAGTTGAAGTGTTTCCTGTATCACACATAACAGTTGGGCTGAAAAGTTCGTAGGCTAACATAGTAAAAAATATTTGTTTGACAAAATTTGATTTTATTATTCAATATAGTTGCCTTCGAGGGCGATACAACGATTATAGCGGTCACACAATTTTTCGATGCCATTTTTATAGTACGATTTCTCTTTAGCCTCAAAATAGGCCTCAGTTTCGGCGATTACCTCTTCATATGTGCTAAATTCCTTTCCAGCTAACATTCTTTTAAGGTCTGCAAACAGGAAAAAGTCACTGGGGGGCAGATCTGGAGAATATGGTGGATGGGGAAGCAATTTTATTACGGTTGAATATCGCTAAACATTGCTCCGAATCATCAAAACGTTGTTGCTTTTGATTGATTGTGAGCACGCGCGGCACCCATTTTGCACACAGCTTTCGCATGTTCAAATATTCATGCACAATATGTCCAACACGTTCCTTTGATATTTTTAAAGTCTCAGCTATCTTGATCAACTTCACTTTACGATCATTTAAAATTATTTTGTGGACTTTTTAGATGTTATCGTCGGCAACAGCCTCTTTGGGGCATCCACTGCGTGCATCGTCTTCGATGCTCATTTCGCCACGTTTAAATTTAGCAAACCACTTCTCAACGGTTGATTTTCCTGGTGCAGAGTCCGAATAATGTTTATCAAGCCAAGCCTTGGCTTCAACAGTATTTTTTTTCGCCAAAAAAGCAATGCACCCATTTTTTTATCCATTTTTTCACAATAACAAAAGCTGCTTCACTCACAATGCTATATCTCACGAACTAATTATCCGGCAGCTGTGAAATTTATACATGTATCTTTTGAAGGTTAGTACTAAGTAAAAATCACATGGATTTAACTCTAGTAACGCCATCTATGAGTCAGCCTACGAACTTTTCAGCCCAACTGTTATCACTAAATCCGAACAATAAAAATGCTATTATAAATTTTCGCACTGTTTTTAAATCTGCAGGGATATGGTGGAGTAGGGCATGCATTAGAATGTATTGCATGGCATTCATTCTGTTATAAGTTGAGCCACCTTTAGGAAAGCCACTTTGGCAGATATAATTACTTTTCATCCATCTTGTATTAATTAATAAATTAAATGCTTTACGATCGCATTTCGTAGCTTATCTTAATTGATTAATGGCTTTCTTTAGTCCATATTTGAAAAAAAAAGTTTCCTCTTGAGAAAAAGGTGCTGGTGCCTGATTTGTGAATTATTTTTAATTTTGTCTATCCCTGGTGATAAGGATAATTTATGAAAACATTTTGTACATTCAAATGTACTGAAGTGCCACTGCACCTACTTCGCCTGGATAGCCTTACCTTTTGCTTTTATCCTAAACATTAACATTGAATTCAACACACAGGAGGAGGCTTATGTATAATCTTCACTCATGCTCTTTGTTTGAATGTATTGTAGGTGTCTCCGACTGAGCTGGAAGCCTTGGTAGAAACCCATCCAGCCGTGATGGCTGCAGGTGTAATTGCAATTCCTGATCCAACATGCACAGCTGTTGCTAGAGCTATTGTTGTCAAGAAACCTGGCCATTCTGTTACAGAGGAAGAGATCCAGAAGTTTATTGCAGGTAGATATATGCAAATCTCTCGTCTACACAGAGGATTCTTTGTTCTATTTCCACAAATTTTCCCCCCTGTAATGATTCTACGGTCCACTCAGATTCCTCTCAAAACAGCATGCATGGGTAATTTAATCACTGGAAATGCAAGTTATCCTTGTATTTATATTCACATTACAAACAACGGTTATAATTCAATTCTACTGAATAATAATTTCATGTTACTTGCAAAAAAAAATTTTTATCGATATCCATTTCAGTGACTTACTGCTACTAATAATATATGGTTCATTCTATGTCACTCAATAGTCAATTTCTTTTCCATGTAATACAAATTAGAATTGTGCCGACCTCCATGGTAGAGTGGTTAGGACAGCACACCTTGATGTCAGTGATCCCGAGTTTGAATCTCAACCTGGGCATGGATATTCTTTGTGAGTGTTCCTTCATCATTAATCCTCATCTTCGCAATTAGCCAAAGTGGCAAGAAAAGTGAAGTAAAATGCATCAAATCAATCAATCAAAAACCTAGAATTGTATCGGCCAATAAGGCTTCGATACCTGGACCCACAGCCAGTACAAACCTCTGTGAGGCTTTGTGTTGTCCTGTGACTTGTCTGTAAGTATACTGAATGCTCAACTTAACTTTTACTATAGATATGGAGGTTTTGTCATTCGATGTATGGTTTGTTAAGAAGTAATCTATTGTGTGGAGCAAATAGTCACTGTGCTGACATGCCCATAATTTTACACATAAATCTATCACCATGCATTAAGTACAAATGTATGAAAAGTTTAGACCATACTTGGTGCATTTTCAGGTTAGTTCATGAGATGTTGTTTGTGCTGTGTTTCTTCATCGCCCTTTAAAATTAGATGCCAAAGTTGATAGGTTCTTCCTTGGTCTGTGCTGAGAGATGTATTATTGTTAGATTTTTTAATAACATTTTGGAGTTGACTGTTGCATTTATAAATAAATTCTCTCGGGCTATCAACCATGTCAATTCTGGAACAGATTCCAAGCTTTCGAGAGCTAACATAACTTTCATCTTCAGGTTAGAAGGAAGATGAGAGTGATATTAGCTCTCGAAAGCTTGGAAATTATTCCAGAATTGACCTGGTCGATAGTGCCTAAAGGAATTTATTCATTATTTGTTGCGCAGAAAGCTTAAAGACTTACTGTTGCATTTATGTTGTATGCTATATTAATGTCATCGAGCGAATAAAATAAATAACATTTCGTAATATTTGGGGTCTTTCTTATTCCAGGGTACTTTTATGGCATGGGACAATAATTTACTTATTGGTCAATTGAAGTTTCCATTCTTTCTTTGTATAAGAATTACACTAATCAATTTCAATTATTTTACCCAACAGAGAAAATCAATCTTCAATTATGAACTTTCATCTAATTGGATTCTGAAACATTTAGCACAAACTGTAATCTGGTTTTATCAGTTTGGTTAGATATATTTAGTACTAATACTTTTTTTTCAATTAATTTTCAGATCAAACACCTTATTATAAGCATCTGAAAGGCGGAGTGCTATTCGTTGATTCTTTGCCACTTACCGGAACTGGAAAAATATCCCGTCCATCACTGAGGACATTATATGGAAAATAACGTAAAATAAACATGACAATGCAGAATGAAAAGACAAGAAAATCAATCAAGTGTCAAACATGAAGTTATGTCACTAATGAAGCTTTCTTTATAAACACTGGGTCTTGTAAAAAGTCTTAGAAGAAAGTGAGAAAAGTAACAAAGCTATCATGTAGAAGATATTACATTAAATTAGTAGGCTTTTTAAATTTTACTAGAAGAGCGTAAGAGTTCATTGTTTGAGCAATGTGTGACAAAGGATGCTTTCTGGTTTAAGAATGACTGTATCTAAAGAACAACAACTGCCACAGCTTAGATAAAAAAGAACCTACCAAGCCATTTTCATGATCTCTCAGATCTCGTACCAAAAATTTAACAAATCAATATGCAGGTATGATTCATGAAAAACTAATATAGCCGCAGTATCAATATGTAGGACAAAATAGAAATACTCAAATTAGAATAGTAAATATCAGTGTGGTTACAAGAATAACTGTTCAACACCCTTTCCCTCTCGAAGAGAAAATTAGGTTTGTAAAACCTTGTATTGTCAAGGTTTCCAAATGCCTCAAAAGATATTTATATTGTTATAAATATACCATCTGCAACTTATTCTCCATAATAAAGATATAGCCAAGTAGTTGGATCTATTTTACGAAGATTTTTTATGTCAGCTTTTGTGGCAGAGTGGTTGGAATAGTGTGTATTAAACCTAGGTTCAAATCCTGCGTAAAACAAGTTCCATTGTGTTTGTTCTGCCTGCCATCTATTTTAAATCAATTCAACTGCATTTTTGCAATTAACTGGAGATAGAAAAATTGTAAAATGAACACACAAAAAAATACAATCACAAAGATTTTTACACATTTTAACTAAGTTTCTTATGTTAACGTTGCAAAGAAAAGTTTGTTTGAGAGTTGAAAATAATGGCAGTGAACAAGCACAATACACAGATGAAAATTTTGAAAAACATTGTTTGTCTAATATTAACATGTATTACTACAAGTGTAATGTAATGCAAACACTTTGTAAATAAACAATATCACATCACAAGACTTGCAGTATCATTTATTAACAGAAACCCAAATTTGATGTCTGCGGTAAGTGGTCTTAGGTGCAATTTATTTATCTGACAAAGTCCTGCATAAAGCTGATCTCATAAAATGGGTAATGGGATAAAGGTGGCTGGAGTGTGTTGCTGATCACATCACCACACATGGCGAAGCTTGTGAATGTGTGGGTCCAACTCCCCCACAATATGCCTTCATCGCACGTTGCAATGTGATTAGCTTTGACTTTTGCCTTTAAGGCTCGGCTGGTCCTTTGCCGGTGCCAGGACAGCTGTTTTTGAATTATCCTCTCCTTTCGAAAAACTGCTATGATATTCCAAAATCTGAAAAATTACATCTGATTAGAATTCCTTCTACAGCAATCACGTGAATCATCATGTGGTTCGCTTTCACTGTTGCCTAGATATTCTCAATTCTTTCTTCATTACATAAGTCTATTGAAGTACTGATAATATCTAGACAACAGCGAAAGAAAACCACATGAAAATTCACGTGACTGTTCTAGAAAGAATTCTAAGCATATGTAATGTTTCAGATTTTGGAATATCAAAAGAAAAAAAAATTGAAAACAGATGCCCTGGCATCGGCCAAAGCTTCATCTAAGATGTCAACATTTCCTTTAATTGGAAACAATTATTTTCTTGTAGTTTACGGTTATTACAAGCATAAGAAAACAGTTTTTCTTTGTGACGTTTCAGGAGAACACACGCTCCTTTCATCAGACATTTATTTTCATTTTGACTAAAGATACAGTTATAACAATGGTTAGTAATTTTTAAACAAAAAGAATCCGTTATATAATGGACGATGTCAATGTTACATTGTTGTATTATACATTCGCGTATAACAATGGATAACATATTTTTAAATTTTTTCCTGAGAGCACAAAGACTATGTTCTAATAATGAGGATATCAAAAATGAAGAAGAAAGGCTTTTTAATATAGCAAAAGAAAATGGCTTTCACACTAACAGAATAAACCAAATCAAAAAACAAGTAGCAAGAAAACTAAAGGAAAAGAGAAATACAGACAAAGATGAAAAATCTGTTGAAAAGAAATTTGTGTGCATTCCATTCCACAAGGGATTCTCACATAAAATTGCAAAAATTTTCAGAAGTTTTGATTTCAAAATTGTTTTTAAATCACCAAGAAGTTTGGAATGTACATTTAATGAATTCAAAATGAGAAACTCTCTACCAGATGCGGAAACCACAGGAATATATAATATAAGTTGTTCATGTTCAAAGGATTATGTGGGACAAACAGCAAGGAAAATGGCAATAAGATGGCACGAACACGATTTGGACATTATAAATCTAAACCCAAGAACAGGTTTGTCAACTCATATCATCGAAGAGAAACATTTGATTAAAAAGAGAAGGGTTTTAAAAAGATTAACGGGAAACACAGAGTTGAATGTCTGGGAAGCTTCGTTCATTGCAGAAGAACACTGGAATAAATTAAATAATGAAAATGGTAATGTAGATCCAGTATGGAGTTTTCTTTTTCACAAATGGAGTAAGCCACCATCTTTGAAATTTAATGTAACAGAAAACATCAAGAGACTGTGTGAAAACAATGATGAATTTGAATTACCTGATGATATTTGGGATTCATAATTTAAAAAATCTCAAATAAAAATACAACAGACTGCTTTTTTTCACAGTTAAGTTGCTATATTACAACAATGTAACATTGACAACGTCCATTATATAACGGATTCTTTTTGTTTAAAAATTACTAACCATTGTTATAACTGTATCTTTAGTCAAAATGAAAATAAATGTCTGATGAAAGGAGCGTGTGTTCTCCTGAAACGTCACAAAGAAAAACTGTTTTCTTATGCTTGTAATAACCGTAAACTACAAGAAAATAATTCTATAATGCAAGCAATGCGTACATACAAGAAAAACTATTGGAAACAATGTTGGAAAAAAAAACTCGCGTTAACATCCTCCTTTTTTGAACCTGCCTGCACACGGCTTTTCTGTGTTTCCCTTACATAAATCATTGCATGCAAGTTTGAAACTTTGATGTGCTTCTGCTATCAAACAATTTTCTATATAATAATAATAATAATAAAAAAAACAGTAGGCCAGAAAAGAAGTATACTGACTATACAATAATGTAGCCAACTTTTGGTATACTTCTTTTCCAGCCATACTGTAGTTGTGATTACTGACTTTTAACATATTTACCCTTGGATCTAACCATGGCCAGGATAAAGTATAATACACATCATAAACTATTTCATACCTTTAATATACTTAAGATATACAGGAAACTAAACAACTTATTGTACATTATACACAACCTGCCATAAAAATTATCTAATGGCCTCCTCCTCCATGACCCTCTAGGTAAAATCGAAGTCCACAGTATCCACAATCATGGTTTCCTGGTTTATCCTACAATGAAAAATATTAATTACAGAAAAAGTCAAGCTTCAAACAAAGTAGTTACACAGCTCTCTATTTTTATTTTTTTAAATGTAGTGCCTTTTTTGGTCGAGTTGCCCATGGATCGGCAGCTAGCTCGGCAGGAAGTAAGATCGCATCTGCCAGCATTTAGACCACACAGCTGTACGCTGACTTGCCACTGGATATGCCAGAGCTTCATTATCCAGATAACTGGTGTCCAGTTCCCTTGTGTTCGAGAAGTGTTAAGGTGTTAACAAGTGTTTTAGATTGTTATGTTTCAGTTTACGTATTACTGGTGCTTTTTTGCAGTCTAATAATGCCATGATATACGACAATTTGAAACAAAGCATTTTAATGCACAACACTTGTGCATAACACGTCATATCAAATTCTTGTAGGGAAGTTAAAATTATTGTTTTGCAGCAGAATTCCCAGATGTTCCAGTTTCACAGAGAAAGTGTTCGGATACTTGTGAACAAATTTAGGTAATCAGGGTTTGTTCTTGATAAGAAGCAAACTGTAAAACTGTGTGTGCTTAATGAGGAGAAACTTTGAAGAACGATCAAAAATCCCTCCGGCGTGTTACGCAACACTCCACCCTTACCGGGCCGCTTCTGGCAGGAAAACCCCCAATAAACAACTAAATAGGCTCGTTAGTCCTGGGTTCCCACCCCGTTCCTCACCAGAGCGCTCGGAACCAAAGACTCAATCACAGGCAAGAACTTACTGAATTAATGTTGCAGGGTGATTGCTGAAAACTCGCAGAAATGGGCTTTATACATTTATTTACAATTTTAACAAAACAAGGCTTGGAGTCTTCCAATAATTCTCTAATTTACAGTATTTACATTCCTCTAACTTGAGCCCCACGGCAGAACTACCAAGTGGAAGCTAAGCATCGGCAGAACTGCCTCGGGATGCTTTTTCTCATGGGATGCCACTGGAGCCCGAAGATCGCTCTCCCTTCTGCTATCCAGTTCCTAAACACACTCTCCTCTCCTCTGTCAGAGGCCATATTTATACTTCCTCCCGCGTCGCATGGGGGAGGGCTGAAAGTTCAAACCTTATTGGCTCTTTTAAACTATACAGAACCATGGAAGAAACCCAAGCATACAAAATCATACACAATCACAACAAAGAAACAAAAAAAAAAATACTGTTTGTAACAGGTGCCTTGCACAATTTTCATGATGTCTGAGTGGCGAGCTACCAAGCTTTCAAACGCAAAACCATACATTACAAGAATTGAAGCAATTTTGGAAGAGGAAATGATACGTGTTAGTGAAAAATTTCCTTTAAAAATACCGTAAATGTGTCAATGTAATTGTACAAGCTTCTTTCATTACATAGCTAGCGGCTCCAGTTATGCAGACATTGCATCCTGTTTGCAGGCAGATGCGATCTTACTTTCCACCATGCTAACCACCATTCCGTGGGCGACTTGACTGACAAAAGGCGCTGTATAAGATGCATGATGATGCTGGAATTAAATTAGGTCTAATAATTATTTTTTTTGATAAAATGGTTACCCAAATTTTGATTACACCACCCACACAAATTCCCCTACCTAGGCATGTAATATCTCATGCGAAGGAGCTCTGGTTGTCCAAATACTGTAATTTAAAATTAACAAGATGGTCATATAATTTGTGGAAATCTCACGTTTAGCACCCGTGTAATTTCGGAAATACAAAAGATATGGATCTGCAAAGTTTCATAGGATTCTCAGATGGCCCTTTCAGCATGCCAAATGTCAAATGAATGAAAATGTGAGAGATTGAAAAGTGCCTCTTCATTGGTCATTTCTCATGGAATGACCCAATGAAGTGATCTGCTATGGCAATCTTGGTGGCTGTAGAAAATTCCAAAATGAAATCCAGTCTCCATTAGCCTCTGTGTAATGTAACTATTGTTTTTAAATTACTACTGGGTGCATTCCGAAAGTCATAACGAAACAAACGAATTGAACGAAAGTAACTGGTCTCGTGAACCTGGTGAAACCAGTTATTTTACAGACCTATGGGACGCTCTAGATGCAGGTGCAGCGTTTTGTTTGTAGGAATTCTCCCCACGGCATCCAGTGGAAGGTATTTCCTTCTGGCAAAAATAAACTCTACTGCGGACACTGATACTCATTTTAATCACGTTGTAACAAGAGTTGAGGCACACTCTGCTGCTTCATATTGTTCTCTCTTAAAATTATAATACAATTCCCGAACTAGTGCAGTTTGAATCCATCATGCACACAAGTTGTCTGCAGGCAGCAGACAATTCTCACCGAACAAACCAGTCTCCTGGCCCGTGCGTTTGGTGAATCTCGTTTTTGCACGAGACGCATGGAAAGTGACTTTTGGGACAGCATAATGAACCTCATGAAACGCACATAAGCACTTATGGGACAGTCAGTTACCATAACTCGTTTAACCTTTAGCCACCTAAGCCTGTTTCACATGTAACCCCTTGCTGCCCGAGCTGATTTTCAGGAAAATGCAGTGTTTTATAAAAATGACTGTAGATTGGACGCTAATTGCCGTAGACAGATATATACTGTATATATATATCGTAAAATTATATATATCATTTTACTCAGAATGAACCATAGATTCGGACTATATAAAATTTATGCACATTCGGCGTATATATAGAGGAAAGGGTGGGAAGGAAACTGAAAATTCCAAAATTTTTGAAGAAAAAATTGGAGTTTCGCTCCCCCCCCAACAAAAAGTACAAGACATTGTAACAATACACATGGAAATAATCGCTGGAGTGTTAGGAACAAGAAAATAATTGCACTATTATCATATGACCAGTAGAATGCGACTTGTACCCCCAAAATGACATGTCTGCATGCCACTGTCTCTTTCAGAATATACATTAAGTGCACATTTGATCAAAAAAGTCATTGCAAAAGAAGTACAAATATGATGTCTTTTGTACTTACCTCTGCTGCTGCAGCTCGCATGCTTGGTCTGGAGCCATGACTCTCACTGATGATACTCCATAAAACATGGCTCCAGACACAGTGGCACATCACACGTGATGCAGCACCCCCATTTTTTCAAAAAAATTATTGAATTTTCAGGTTCCCCCCCCTCCATATATACGCCGAATGTGCATAAATTTTATATAGTCCGAATCTATGGTTCATTCCGAGTAAAACGATATATCATTTGTCTGTGTACGGCAATTAGAGTCCGATCTACAGTTGTTTGAAGGTAACTATGCATTTTGTTGAAATTCAAGTGGTGAGCAGACATGTCGTTTTGGGAGTACAAGTCATGTTCTATTGGCACCTTTCTATTTTTAGACAATGCAGGTCACATTGCAGCAACTTGAAAAACATGTGCTTGGCAACAAAGACCTGGTTTCGTCTTGCTTTCGAACTTTTCTTTGTAATAGCGCAGTTTTCCTCAAACCCTCTTCCCCCCATCTCTTGTGGCAACATGGGGAAAATTCCTTGTGACCTTGGGTACAGAAAAGCAAATTTTTCACCCGTCTAAGTTTCCAGTGGTGGAAGAAAAGAATTGCTAACAAATCCGACCGTTTTTGTCGGAATTCTTTATCCTTTTGTGAGGAAGCTGCACAAAAAAAGCCACCATTTTCCTGCCTTTTTTGTTCGACAAGACTGCACGAGTCATAATTGTTTAATATGTGTGTTAACAATAATGTAAAAGAAGAAAAACTCAAATCCAGCCAAAAATAGTGACATTATACCGTAAAAATTACGATTATGCTAGAGGATCTCAATCGAGATGCTCGGGATGCAAGGGGTTACATGTAGGATCTCGATTGAGATGCTCGGGATGCAAAAGGTTAATGTGTTGAACTCGTGGGACTTTCAAAATGGGTCCATTGTTAAAGCAAATGATTTTAAAGTAGTAACACACACTTTTTTTTACTGTTCCATATAGTTACCCACTCATGTAACGTAGTTACCAAATTATGTATCTTTTGGTGATTATATTACTGCCCTTTTACATTATCTATAGTTTACTTATACAGTATTAGCTTATACATAATATGGTGGTAAATATTAACATTTTGCAAAATGAGAAAACATGAAGATGCAAAATCAATAATGCAGGTTTAAGTGCAAACTTACTGCAAACAATAAAAAGGCAATCCACTGTGTGTAAAAAAAATATATATAAATCACTGGGTATTTTTCTTCAGTAAAATACACATCACAGACCCTCATACCTCATACTATGCTACAAGCACCCCTGGCTAGTTTCCATATTCCGGTCCATGCCTACGGTACTGCTATTGCTAAATATCAGATGGGATGGGGTGAATTGTACATGACCTTGCACTTGTCACACACCTTGGAATTGAAAGGAAAGAGCAGAGAAGGTGGATTCAGTCCAATAGAGTACTCCCATTTCCCAGTCAGGGATACACTACTATCCAAATCCTCCCCCGCCCCTTTTCAACTTTCAAAAATATCCACACAGCATTGAATAAAACCTAATCAGATTAAATTTGCACTTACTAAATTAATATAGACTCTAGGGTGGCCCAGAGGCCCACCACCTCCATCACAGTAGGTGACGCGTTCCTTCTTTGGAATTGGAGCAACTTCATGAATTAAGTTAATAGCGAATTGCTCATTGACTTGCTTTGGTCTTTCAACAAAACGAGCAAGGCGATAGTCACCGTCTTCCCATTCCTGAAAAGAAGAAAGGAGTTGATAAAAAAAAAAGGAAAAGTTCTTATGTAATATTTTCTTAATTACATGGAATCACTTACATACCCTCTATTAAAACTTGCCTTGCGTCTAACGAATATATGCACAAAAGGAGGGGGCAAACATTTCGGTCCCAATTATAAAACATAATAGACAACTTTACTATGTGGATTATACTTTCCACATATACTTGGGGTGGCTGCAGAGACCAAGGTAGATAAAAATCATAATTTTATTTTTAAAAAATCATTTTTTATTATTATTTTTATTTAAATCGACTTTTAAAAAACATTTAAAATTGCTTGCATGGTTTCTGGCACCATGCATATATATGTCTTTTCATAGAAAGGCATTTTCAAGTAAATGGTCCTGTAAAATATTTGAACAGTTTGATTAAAGTAAATAAAAATGATATGTAAATATAGATTTTTCTGTTTCTCATACTGTATGCATGAACCTACTATGGAAATGTTTTTTGAGCATGTTAGTGAAACTATAATATTTTTTCTTACAATGAAAATAAAGACATTCTAAATGTACTTAAAATATTTTCATAGACTTTGTAGCTGAATTTTGGCAATTTCTTTAATGACAGTTTGCAAAATATCAACTGCCATGTTTATTTACAGTTTAATGATGACGACACTATTTACGGTTTTAACATGATTCGTATTTTGTACATTTTTCTACACAAAATGATTGCTAATCTTGCCTATAAAAATTATTGAATTCAAAACAACAGACATTTAAGTATGTTTACAGTTTACATATTACCTTTCCTTTCCTATGAGCTTCACACCATTAGTACTACATTTTGTTTCCTTTCTTAGAGCCTATTAAACACCATTAAATGATTACGAGATTTATGTACTTTCACCAAAAGTGATTCTCATATCTACAAAATCCTTATGTACATTATTCTATAAATTATTCATGCAATAAACGGTACGATACATTATGGCCTTAATGATTTGACAAATAGAAGTTTCAAAAGTATGAAACGAAAGAAGGTGTGTTGTAAAGTCTAACACAGAATCAACATGGCAGGAAATGACACCACTATGTCACTTACAACAGAAAACTCACTTGCCTATTTTTTTCCCCTGAAACTTCATTTGTAAATTACCTGTACAATTACCAAAAGGTATTTTGAAATGCGGATTTTGTTACTTCAGTGTGACCTGAAATCACCTGGCTAAGTGTGATGACAGTGGAAGGTGCATTTACCTGTGAAACCAATATGGAAATCTAGGTACCAGTGTTGTACCATGTACATAGAAAAATGTCAAACAACTGAACATAGAAAAACGAGTACGTATGTGTCCATTTCCTGATGTCAGATGCTTTCTGGCTTTAGGCAAATTGAAACTACTTCTGTAAATTCATTACAGGCTGTGTAATATGAAATATAAACTTTGCCTGATCTATATAAAATGAACAATCTGATTATTTTTCACTATTTTACCATATAAATTAAGGAAGTGAATTAATTATGGTTGAAAATGAAGTTGTTTATCTGTGAAGCAATTAAATAAATAAATTATTGTCTATGTTTCTACAGTAGTGGCATTCACTTTTAGTAAAATGTTAATTTTTTAAAAATCTCAAATGTAAAAACTAATTTCTGTATAGAAATATTAAACAAGTTTAAATGACATCGTTCAGTAACTTTAATAATTGCATCTGAGTGCAGCATTGTAGTCTATTATTGTTATTGTTATTTTAAACCAACAGAACGCTTATGTGCAATTGTTGTATAGTAGGTCAACTGGGAGCATCATTGTTGTACATTGTTCAGTAGCTTCAAGAATTTCATCTTACTGCAGCATTGTTCTCTGATTATTGGTATTTTCTGTATTGTACTGTGGGTTAAGTGTGAGCTTCATTATTTGTAGCAGTAGGAAGTTGACCTACTACACAACAATCACACACAAGCATTCTGTTAGTTGAAAATAACAATTATAATCAGACTACAATGCTGCACTCAGATGCAATTATTGAAGTTACTGAACAATGTCATTTAAACTTGTTTAATATTTCTATACAGAATATAGTTTCTACATTCGAGATTTTTAAAAAAATAACATTTTACTAAAAGTATCCAGAATTAATGCCACTACTGTAATTATGGATTTGAAATAACACAAGACAGCTGTTTAATTGTTACATTTTTACTTTGTAACCTGTAAAATTATTATATTTTTAATTTATTTATAAATTGCCTTTGATAGAGATGAAATAAGACAAAATTATCTTTTCAGAGAGAAGAATGAATCTAAACTAAAATATACAGTTATGCATAATATATAATAAAAATAATACACTATAGTGATGAAATTTAGCAAATCATTTTGCAAGTTGCACATTGGGCAGAGGCTATGGTTTTGTGACAAAGTTGCCATTTAACCATTTGATGGTGCTTGTGACTTCTCGTTTTTATGGTACTAAAGACATCCTCACCTACAGCCGGGAAGGAATAACCTGGCAGTGATGTCACTCCCTGCTAAGTCAGCGTTGCCAACTACTACGAAAGGAACCATGCCACGAGTAGACTACGAGCAGTAAAGATCGTGGTGCATACTACCAATCTTGAATTTAATGTTAGCACTGCTAGATGTTTATTTTAATTATTTCATATAATTCGGCTTTCAGCAAACCTTCTGCAAGCGGAACTTTAACTTCACGCAAAAATGATCGCCGCCCGCAACGCAACGATGCTGTTTCGTTCAAGGAGTACCTTCCTGCTGCTTACGCTATGCTAAGTGAATGAGCCTTCGCTTCTGGAAGGAGAGGTGAAGGTGGGAGATGACGTCACTGTCAAGTTATTCCTTCTGCGCTGTAGATGTTATTCATGTTTGGGCATTTACTATCTACACTTTGCAACACATTCCACCTGTGATATATTACTTTACAGCCAATATCGTGCCGGTAAAAGTTCCAAATGTTTAATGATTTTACAAAACCGAACACTTTCATATTTCACATACTCAATAATTTAGGGCTCCTAATCACGAATCTGCAGTTAAAATTTGGCGCTCACATGTGGTACTTGCAAAATAACATGTAGAAGGTCGTGATTTTATAATACCAAAAAAAGGCATAATTTCGTTAATAATTCTAATACTCACTAATTATGGAGTCCTGGTGACGTATCTGCAGTTAAGATTTGGTGGTGACGTTGCAAAATAACATGTAGAAGGTCGTGATTTTAGAATACCAAAAAAAGGCATAATTTCGTTAATAATTCTAATACTCACTAATTATGGAGTCCTGGTGACGTATCTGCAGTTAAGATTTGGTGGTGACGTGTAGAAATTGTAAAATAACGTTGTGAATTACCACGACGATTCTCGATACATAAACAACGATTGGAAACCATGTTTTCTCATATGCACAAGTGACGTTCGCAATTTGTTACGTTGTCTACAGTGTTGCCACACTGTTGCATGGTTGGAGTGCATTCAGCGTGGAAGAATGGCAGAACAGAAACATGTTCATGTGACACAGTTGTTTAAGTGGAGTGTGGATAAAGTTTGGCAACAGTGTAGGGATCATTCAGTTATTCGTGAGGAAGATGTCATCTTTCAAGTTTTGCTTTAAAAAAAGCCATTTTTTGTCAGTTTCGGTTGGGTAAATATTAATAATACGGGGGCATTCGTTCATGTTTCGAATACAAACTAATTTAGGACACTTGATCACGATTCTGTGGTTAAAATTTGTCGCTCAAGTGCTACGAAACTGACATTTTTTGACGGTGCCTGGTCACAATTAGCCTAAAACCCCTGGAATGATGCATGGGTAGCCCCTCGAACCATGCACGGTAAGGTTAGGTTAGGTAAACATAGTTAAAATTTGGGGTCGTAGTAATATCAGGAATATATTTCGTTCTTTAAGTATTCGAAATGCAAAATCTTGTGATAAATAATGAGCAATCACGCATTGTCGGTTGCGATCACGGACCCCCTTATTTTGCAAGTTCCACACGTGAACACCAAATTTTAACTGCAGATTCGTGATTAGGAGCCTTAAATTATTGAGTATGCGAAATATGAACAAAATTGGGGAAGTGTCCGGTACTGTAAAATCGTTCCATGATTTTTTTCAAAGCTTCATAGGGGAAATTGCAGAATTGTAGAAATGATTGTTACAGTAAATTTGAAACTTGTGAAAGCAATTTCCAATGTTGGGGAGTTTCAAGTCCTATTTATTGGCAAAAAGAAGTTGTAAAAGGTATAACCAAATATCACCAATTCCCACGGACAAGGCATTCCACATACTACTGCTGATACGAGGCTCGAAGGGGCATCGTGCTTGAGACCAGCACCACCGTGATGAGATGTTGAAAGCATTTAGGAAAATTATTGTAATGCAAAGAGCTCTAAGCCTGGCTTGCCTAACTTGACCACAAAAGCATTTACATATGTTATTTGGGTAACAGTTTAGTATATCGGAAACACATTTCTTCATTTTTACAGAAGAAACTACTAACGGAAATGAGTTTGTCAAAGGTTTACAACGTTCGTCGAGGTATTTTCTTTAATCGTGGAATATATTTGAATGGGAAAACATGTATTTTTCAAGAGAAATATCTCACCAACGCACAATTGCCATTGTTTTCATTTGCCTCCCATACCTAAACCTGATGCAGCGTACGTTTCATGACGTTAACCCCCTGTCAGTGTTTCCAACCTTATTTTTTCACTATACTTGCCTAACCTAACCAAACTTAACCTTATTGAAAAATTGTTTGTGGGGCTATCCGTCAGCTAGTGTACATAATGGTTCGTGGGGCTATCCGTCCATAATATACAATTTCCAGCGATGACGAACACGATAGTAGGTATTTTTCCATGAAGAAGGTTGGAAACACTGCATATCCACAACATGAGTCAACTTGTGGCCGCCATATTGTGCTTTACGGAAACAAAGAAAGAAAAAAAACAACTGTATGTTAAAAATTGTGTTTGTTTTCGTGTAAAATGCATAATGGCACCTTGAACTATGTTCCGCAATACACAATTGGTAAGTACGAACCATGCAAAACACAAAATATCCGATTTTAATGTGTTACCGATATACTAAACTGTTACCGTTATTTGAATACTAAGAACCCTAGACCTGACCCGACTAACCGAACTATGTAACCACTTGGCACCCCTATAACGTGACCAAAATGGCAGCAGCAATCTGTAACCAAGGCAACAGTAAACAAATGACTTCAGTAAACAAATGACTTGTGCCAGAAGTATAATTTACGAATATATGGAAAGAAAAACATTCGGTAAATATGCAATATCGCCCGGACGGATTTCTTCAAATTTACAGGAGAAAGTACTTACTGAAATGAGTTTCTTTAGCATTCTGGACGTTCTTGGAGGTATTTTCTATCACGGAAAGTAAAAACTTCGTAGTTTAATGCTGCCGAACAAGAATTAATCACTTTTTACGTAAGAAATTGGCATTGCCTGCCACATTATGCCGTTGTTTCCATTGTGTGCGTGCAGATGGGGTAAGACTCTACTTTACGTCCTTTTCCTAAGGAATACGTGTCATATATCGTTGGAAAGCTTATTGTATAAGGAATTCAACAACGTAAATCCCAAAGCGAAGAAAAATTACCTGGAGGAGGAAATTGATAAAAACCGATGATGTCCGGATATGCGTAATTGAACGTACTGAGGAAATTTTTCGATGATGAAGCACATATTTAGGGGTATTTATTACTGGGGATAAACGTATTTTATAGTATCTACAAGTTTTTGGAACCTGTTCTTTTCATGCACCATACACACGCACAACACACCGAGAACGCAAAGAAGCAATCACCACGTAGAACGTAAAGGAGCAAAGCACATGCATTCACAACGCGGACACAAAGATGAGCCTGCAGTGTTGTTAACTCCCATTGGTTACCACCAAAAGGTAATAAGGACGTAAAGTAGAGTCTAGCCGCAGATGGCGAGAGCATTGAAAGTCACGCGATCTCTGCAGTGTTTCCAAACGTGCCTTCTTTTTACGAAAATTTCTATTTTTAACTATGTTCGCCGCGCTTTCTTTTTTCGATGAATTTAGGGGTGAAATGAGTTTTAATGGAACCTAACCTAACAGGCCTAACCTAACCTTGTGTGAATGGTTTGTGGGGCTATCCGTGGATGGTTTTTGAGGCTAACGTCAATGGTTTGTGGGGCTACCCATGGATGGATTTTGGGGCTAACGTCAATGGTTTGTGGGGCTACCTGTGGATGGTTTTTAGGGCTAACGTTAATGGTTTATGGTTTATGGTTTGTGGAGGTAAACATGAAAAAAGAAATCGAAATAGTACGTAATTTTCCGTCATGAAGGTTTGAAACACTGCTTGCACACTGAAAATCTACAAAACACAAGCTGGCGCATCATGACATGCGATGATCCATTACGAGTGCACGCCATATTGTCTATTACAGAAGCGCAACAAGTATGACAAATAATCAATCGTAATATGAAAAGTTGACAGTATTTTATGGAAAAAGGCATAACTTCACCTTAAAGAATGTTCCGCAAGGCAAAATAGGTAAGTACCAGTGGTAAAATTAAGGAAATAAATGAGTAAAAGGTGTCCGGACATTATCGCATATTTACCAAACATTCTAAAAGATGCACGCAATAAGTAATTGCTAAAAGTCTGAAGTATGTGTTAACAGACATAAATCGAACCATGAAAAAATGCCTGTGTTCCATGATGAAATCCGAATTAAACAATCAGAACTTGGGCCCCATTGCTCCAAGTCTTGGTAAATATATATATATATATTTTGTAGGTCCTTTCTTCTGTGCAGTAAATACGATACTCAACAACCAAATCATAACAGAACCAAGTTACAAATCACAACAAAACCCAAGTTAGACAAATAAAAAATAAAGACACTAAATTCCACATATGGATTACCTGTCCTGTGTGTGTTTTTTTCTCTACTGGTTCCCAAGATGATTTTCCTGTCGATGAAGTAGACGATGTTCTTACGGCATACAAATTTCTCCCCAGATTTCTAACGCAATTCACGTTAAGCCTTCCTATTGAGTTTGCCATGTTAGAAACGACGGCTTACAGTGGGATCCATGAGTAATACCGTGCAAATTGTCCATGACTATTTTCATTAATTTTTCTCTTGCATCCTGTGTGTTTTGAAGCAATGAATTTTTATGTATGCTGGTGCAGAAGTTGTCAACAGCTTACTTTGAGTTTTCTCTTAATTCTTGAAGCTCTTATTTGGTAAAATAAAGTGAACGAACATGGTGATGGACAATTTGCACAGTAATACTCTTGGATCCAACAAAATTATCTGACGTTTCAGTTTCTTACTTTGCTTTTTACAAATTAATTTACACGTAATGAAAAATATCGTTTGTTGGAAAATTGAAATATGCATTCATTTCCCTTTCTACTTAGCGAAAAGATGTTGGCAAAGTGGCGTCACCATCGGGGGCGGTGGGGCTATTAAAAAACCTTTCCTTTAATCCAAACCGAAACTCACACTTGCCAAACGAGATTTGCAAATGACGCAAATGAGAATTTAAACAATTTGGCGTAGTTTTCTGGATTAAAATTTCAGCCTACTAGCCACGATGGGGGTTGTGGGGGATTTCTCCATCTCTTGTTCCTGCATTCCCCCGATGCTTGCCAATTTTCGGCTTTTGGGGGGGGTTATTTTATAACGTATTTATTAAGTACGCTGCTTAAAGAATAAAGTAAAGCTCGCCATATATAGCACCATGCCATGAAGGTACATTTAGGGGATATGGATAGGGCCCCATACCTTCTCGATCTCTGCCATTTTAGAGGTGATATGATCAGCACCATGCTTCCACCGCCTGTAACCCACAGGTGCTCATTGATTTGAGGCTGGGTGAGGCCATCTTGTTTTATGCAGGGGGCCGGAAAAATTCCGATCTTAGATCTCCTGCATGGCAGTCAAACGTCCATAGTTACTAAATTCCCCACCCACTGTAAAATTTTCAAATATCACACTGTATACAAAGCACCCATGACTAATTAAACAGAGCGCACCATATCAAATCTGCAATACGTTTGTCAATGCAAAATGGTCTGTTCTTGCCACTGTGGTTATAATTGTGAAAACAAAAATCAATACATTCCATCAGTATTTCAAATCCAACTCTTCAAATTCATTTTGTTAAGAATGGAGAAGAATTCTAATGCTTATTGACTTCAGTCTGCACTGCTGAATGTCACATTTCTCAAATGAAGATAATTTATTATATGTAGCCTATGTAGAACTACAGAAGATTTATGTAATTGGGATGATTGATATTGATATTGGGGGTGGGCACTTCAGCACATAGGCTATATTTGCCCATCATGAATGGATATGACCCTGAACTACTCGTAAAACAAAATTGAAGGTGGATCTCTACGAAGAAAATAACACATCAACATTCAATTTTTAAAACTAATTCATTAATTCATTTCTCAACATGAGCTAAAACTATTCTCCTTACCTATTAAAAGCTGTGCAGGGACACTCAGCACACAGAAGGACACATACATGACAACACAGCCCTACAGAGGATTATGCAAGCCATAGCCCATATGCCTGAGCCTCATTGGCCTAGTACATTGCAGTTACTGGGGTGTACTATGTGGAAGTAAGGTTGTCTTTTGGGTGCCTTACCAGAAGGTTGTCCCTCACACCCCATAATTGAGATGAGTTTAATTGCATGTCATTATGAAAAATAAAGATTGTAATATCTTCCATGTATTGTTAGAAAATCATAACGTATATACATAATGTACTAATTCGTTTGCAAGAATGTATTATTATTAGCATTTGTACAATTTTTATTAAATAGTACAAATTGTAATAAAAAACAATACTCTATCACTTACAAAAAATCTGAAATTGATGTAATAGGCCGCCTGTTGGTGAAACCATTAATTACTGAGATCCCTAAATGAATTAATCAATCTCTATGATACAAGTCCTGTGTTGTAGGATGCTGTGACACACACCTTTTAAGATAACAGTGCTTGAAGTGGGAGGGAACATTTTGGGATGCTACACCCCCATTAAGAATATTTTGATGAAGCATCATCCAGCTAGGATAATTTGCATAAGCATGCCTTCCCACCTACTACATTGTCTCCATGTTGATCCATATAAGTACGACCTATACTCAAACTCAACCAAGCATTCCCCAGATAGGAATTTCCACTTTGAGCACTGGATAAGAATGCTAAACATAATGAATGGAAATTTTACTATCTGGTCAAGTTCGGGGCTAGTAAACATCATGCTATTTGCTATTATATGAGAAATTACATCCAAATCGTAGAAGTAAATGAAGATTGAAATTCTCATATATTGCAGCCATTTGGAAACAAATGAAGTTTCTGTGTGGACACCACAGTCTTATAAACAGAGATGATCAGTCAATTCTTAAAACTGCAATAGTTGACAATAGTAGGGTTGCCGGACGTCCCATATATACGGAATTGTCCCCTTTTTTAAAGAAATGTCCCGGTCAGGGGTGCCGACTTGTCAAAATTATTGGGGGGGGGGCCTCTGTTCACTGAAATAAATTAATGAATGACTCATTCTCTCCCTTTTTTAAGTTATGGCCTCAGAGTTCGGAATCTCATAAAAGCCCACGAATTCCTCAAAAATATCAAAATTTTTATTCAGTTCTAATGAAGAATATTAATTGTCCACGGATGGATATGTCACAAGTTTCATCAACCATAATAGCAAAATATTCCCGACTTTTAATATCTGCTACCACGCAAAACAGATCTCCCTAATATATCAATGATCTCGTTCAGAATGTCATGTTAGAGCCATTTGTAGCCCCAACGTCCCATCCACTACCCTAGTTCATGCACATCGTCTCTTGAAACTCTTTTTAGTAAGAATTTTAACTACTCATAATTACATACTTAGTATATAGTAGTAAGTCATGTGTTTTGCCGTCTCTGGTCATAGCCTCCCCAAAATTGATGGTTTAGCGGTCTCAGATAGAGGCCAGCATAGTCTGCATTTTACCTACCCACTGCCCGCTTGGCCGCGAGGACAGGTATACCTGCCCGCCTGCCCACGGCAACGAGTCGACTTGCGTCTTTACCCGGGTTCTTGGTCTTCAAGGCGCTCTGCGCTTACAAGGTAACTGGGCATTCAACAAGACCCGGGCGCCTGCAAAACCTGCTGGAAGGAAACAGCACTCCGGCAGCGTGTCGCTCCAGGTGTTTCATCACCACGTGGACGGCTGCAGCCAGTGTTGCCTACTTACGTAGCTCCTAAATCCTAGGAAGTCCTAGGAGGAGCTCTCTCCTTCAAGGAGAATTTATATACTTAGCGATTTCAGTTCAGCGTAAGCAGTTTTTATCTTATTGCCAGGAAATGCACGCAATATTACAGCTTCATTTATCTAAATGAATGATCGAGCAAACAAAAATCTCCTCACTGAAAACTAATTGTTTTTCATTGCATGGTGCCTTAACCAGGCACGCAGTGGCGCAACCAGAGGGGGCAGGGTGCATTGCTCACAACCTTGGACGGAAATTAAGTCTAGCGGAGGGGTCAGGGTGGGGGTTAAACATTAAAGTACAAGAAAAAACAAGCTGGCAGAATTAAAGAGTAGCAGGGCTAAAGGGTACTCAAGATGGAATTAATTTTCATATTTTTCTTGCATTTTCATTCCAGACGGCCAAGGGCACCTGCAGAGGGGGAATGGAGGGGTAATTGCAACCCCTTGATTTCAAATTTTATGAAAGTAGAAATATATTATAAAATATTATACAGTCTCATCAAGTTCAATGCCGTAGGAAAGGGGTAGCGGGAGTCGGCCCTGAGCGCCGAACGATCTAAGTGAGAAAAGTTTTAAAACAGAGAATGCTATGGCGGCCCGTGATATTATTTGCTATTAATGTTGGTTTGTTACGAGTTGGATGAATTGATTATGTAATACGTCGCTCCATGTGAAAATAAAATATTGTAGATGGAAATTTTACATGCCATATGTCTGTACATTCGGAATGCATTTATCATGCACTTTCTTTCTTTCAAAAACAGTTTGTGTGCTTGTTTTCCATTATTAGCTAATGTGAAATTGACGTGTTGAAAAAAAAAAAATTCTAATCGTCTCTTTCAACACAAATGCGCGTGAGAACCGACTTCTACCACCTTTTTGCGTGATTAATGAGGATTATAATGCCTTTCATGCTACTTCATTACTATTATTGTGATTGTTGTTGTTGGCACGTTTATCCAAGTACTTGCCCCCCCTCCCCCAAACGAGGGTAACGGCAATGCCCCTGGCTGGCTACGGCCCTGGTGTTCGCAGTAGAACAGTGTGTTGTTCGACTCGCGACCTCAGCGTCGAACGTGACATGTTTCAGTCCTGCTCTATATCATGTATATACGTATATTGGTTGTTTACGACATATACTTATGGATCCTGTGCCACGGAAAACCTATTTCAATGTGTGTGTGGGGGGGGGGGGGGTAGCAACATTCGTAAATCTCATTTCATTGGTGATGTGGCTTACGAAGCTTCGAGTTCCCTTTTTTAAGTAGTGAAAATCTATTGCAGTTGGCAACACTGCAGAACGGTGTGGGCCCGGAGCAGTTTCTACTCAAAGCAACTACGTCATGCAGAAGGAGGGGTCTGCAGTTGATGGAAAGAACGAACTGAGACCTACTAGGTATCGTAAGACTGCGGGTACCCGGCGGGTCTACAATGCCTGCCAGGAACGATCTGGGCAGGTGGGCATACAAGCTGCTCAAGCGAGGGTGTTGCGCAGGTTGCATGGCATTTTAGGAGCGTTGTCTCGCGAACGGGTCTGCTCCAGGTCTTGTGCAGGCCTCTAGTCTCAGATCCCCAAATTGATGATCTATAACATTTCAAATGTGTATTTAAAGTTAAGTTCATGTGGCACAATTCAGAGTAAACTTTACAAGAGAAGCAAAATAATACATTAGATCCTCTAAAGCAAAATTATTTGGGGGCTCTGCCCCCACGTCATTGACATTGGGGGGAGGGGGGGGGGGCTCGAGCCCCCCCCCCAAGCCCCATGGAGTCGGTGCCTATGGTCCCGGTATCCCAGAAAATGTTCTCGGCATGCCCATTTGTCTCGTATTTAGCTAAAGAAATAATAAGTGAATAAGAATAAGTCGTGTTCTGAATTTTATAGTAATGCATATAAAGGACGCAAAGAATTCACTCAAATATTAATATATTTTCAAAATGTTAAAAATTAGGGATTAACAATACTTTAAACAGCAATTGATTTTGTAATGTTATAAAATCTTATAAATAATAACTTTAACTATATCCATGCCTATATAATCTGTATGTCCCATTTTTTTTTTATTTTAGAATTTTGGCAACCCTAGACAATAGAAAACAGTCAATAAGCACCAGAATTTTTAGTCTGACTCCTATATAACGCAAGAACTTTTCAAATTAATTAAATCTTATTAATCAATAACAACATGTAAACATAAACAACCAAAATGTTACACAATGATCTGTACTAAAAAGAAAAAAAGTTTCTTAAATTTTCTGCTCCTAATTATTAACACATTGGTATGACATTATGTACTGATCTGAAGTATCATTCTTCACCCTTTACTGTCATTAGTTTCAGCTATATAAATATTTTTTTTAGTAGAACTTCAAATTTTGTGCTTAAAACAGCCTTGGCATCTAAATGCATCACATTTTGTATGAATTTGTAGAATATCGTTATAGGTGAATTTAACACGAGGACTTGATCAGAATCTATTAAATTTTAATTTTAGGTTATCCCTAATAAATTTATAAATTTCCCATATTTTTTCTTCGGATAATATAGGCTGCATTGAAGCATGACATTTTATATCTATGTGACCACAACTTGACCACACAACAAATAAGCACTTCCTAAATGCTATATTTTGACCAACTTCCGAATTTTCTCATGGCTACCTTCTCTCTCTCTACTTGAATGATTTTGTTATTATTGATTTGGTGTTTTAAGTCCACTTTATGCACAGTATGGCTAATCGGAACTGGACCTACAGTTTAAAGTGGGATCTGAACCACTTGTGCCTCTACCGGGTATCGAACCCGGGACCCCTTGATTACAAGGCTATGACGCTACCACTGCACCATGGGGGAGGCCCTCTCTACTTGAATGAATATATACTTGAATGAATATATAGTTTTGGGTGAACTTACCTGGTTCCAGAGAACAAACAAAGCATGCTAATCTCAACAAAACATTGGGCACATTCCAATATCCAGCTCACAAACTATTGGTCCTAGAATCAATGAGGGACATAGCCTGATTTACAGCAATGATTTCAAAATCACATGTTCAGTTACTGTGCAGTAGTAGTACCAAGAACAAGGCAGTGACTTGGTGTGTTAAACCTGCATTAGGAGCACAAATTTCTGTAACATACTCAGGCATGTGGTGACATCTGTTGCCCAACTCTTCAACTATTTTTAAACCTTAGACGCCAAGGCAGATTTTCCAGGTATTTGCACTAACGCCGAGCATGTTTTCAGCGGAAAATTTGAAATTCTGCATGCTTCTAAATTAAATTTTATATTTCCAGGACTAAGAATGTTAGAGGTACAAATGATACCTACTTTTGTTCAGTATATATATATACTGCTGGACAAAAAAAAACGGACACTTGCATTTTTTGTGATAACGCAATGGGTCGATAAAAGCTCTGGTACAAGGGCTAACTAAATGTTGCAGAAACTGAATTAAGTACGAATGCATAAACAAAGTCCGAGCCTATGAATGGTGCATATGGTACTACATGATCTGCCGAACATTCTGTAATATACCTGCGAGCTGTTATTGCAATTCAGATGTCAAATATTAAAGTGTCCGGTTTTCATTGTCCAGCAGTATATATTGCTATAATCCTGATGGGAAAAAAATCCGTAATCAGTGAGAAGAAAAAAAAGGGAAAGTAGCTATTTTTTACACGAAATTTGAAATTCATCTGACTCCCACCCAGGCTATGCCAGGATGTGAATTTCCAAAAGGTACCCGCATAATGCCTGGTATGTTTGCCATAGATGTGGACAAAGAAATTGACGCACTTATGCTAATACTTTCGGAGAAAAAAAAGTGTGTTTTGAAACACCAAAATTGAGAAAGAAGCGATGTTTTTGAAACCAATGAAAATAAATTGGGAAAACAAATCACAAAATTTCGGACATCACCCCCCCCCCCCCCCGCCCCCCCAAATAGTAACAACGAAATTAAACTTTACTAATTATTGTTAATTACATACACTCATGCAGAACTCAAAACATGTATCTCCGATCATTATCCAAGTTACAGTATGTTAAAAAAGTAACTTACTACGAGAAAAAGCTGCTTGTGACCAGTGTCACAAGCCGTCCTTAAGGGAAATACCTGCTGACACACCTATGTCACAGCCCGTCCTTTAAGGGTTAAATCATGAAATACATTGTACTGCACATGTGTGCTTTTGTGCAGCTGAATTTCCTTTGTTTTAAGCTCAGCTGCATTTCCAAGTGAAGTAATAGTTAACATCAACCACATGCTTGGGTGACATTTGTCTACCACATTCCTAATACATAACAACTGAAGCAGTGTCACGTCCACTCTTGTCACACATGGATCTGTGTCCTCTTCTGTATAACATCTCAATCTCATGTGTGCTCAGTCTTTCAACACTTTGACATTTTACTTGTTACTTATTTAGGTGGATGGTTGAAAACTGTCACTCAAGAATTTACTAACTTTATAATATTACCGAGAAAATAGTACTCACATTTTCCACGAAACTGTTTTATTTGTAGCTCTATTGATTTCAGTGACCCCTGCAACCATCCTTGTTGGAACTTGTTGTGCTTCTTCACATGTGCAACAAGTTCCAACGAGGATGGTGGCAGTGGTCACTGAAATTAATATAACTACAAATAAAACAATTTCAAGGAAAAAGTGAGTACTATTTTCTCGGTATTTATCTACTACCACATGTCTCATTTCCCATAATGAATAATAATATTACGTCGCTTAGAAGAGCAACAAAATTACACAGCTGAGCATAGAACAAAGACAAAGAAAGAACGTTCAGCTGCACAAAAGCATGCATGCGTAGTATGGTTCACAGTGTTGCAATCTTGCAATGAATACTGATGGGTGACACTGGTCACCCCATGAGCCTAACAGAGGGTTAAAACACACACACACACACACACACACACACACACCACGTAAAGGATGGGATAACTTTGGCAGTCTCAGTAACAGAACATGCTTATATGCACAAATACAAACACACATTAATTTTAATCAGGCCAATTGAGACTTCCTCATGTGTATTTGGGGTAAAAACACTGCAATAAAACATTGCTCATTTAATACTCAAATCACATTTAGTTACCTTTGGTAAAATACATTGCATGCCTTTTATATGAATCAAAAGGTATAATAAACAGATCAAATAATTTGTATAAAATCAGTTTGTAATTTTATTTTGCAATCTACATTTTTTAACATTACATTCATCTGTTTGATCTACATTGACGACATCCAACATTATTCTCTTATTTTTACACTGATTACCCTGAAATACATGGGCTAAATTAAGGAAAAAAACTAGTGCAGAATCTAAAGTAAGTTTGAGTTAAAAAGATAAAAAGTCTATGAATAAAAATAATTGGTTCATATAAAAAAATACAATACTTCATACAATGTTTCTTCAATTTAAAAAAGTAAAAATGTAACACGTAAAAAAAGAATCTAAAACATATTTTAACAAAATAAATGATTACATACAATATTTTGATATATTTATGATAATCATGAACATAAGAAAATGCTTTTTTAAAAGTAAATTTCATATATGACAGAATGTATCTAAAAATGTATGTTAATGAACAATACAATAAAAATGAGTGAATATGAAAAATACATTTTTCTTTTGTACAATTTCCATTTCATTGATGCCTATCATGCAAGTGATTTTATTTACCTTGTTTATCCAGTTAAGACAATTTTTAAAAAATAACACTAGATTTTCTTGTATTTTCATATCATTCTCCTTCATTTTAATGGTAAATTTATTCTTGTTTTCTTTTGTTGTAAACATGTATAGGAGTAGAAATTAGGAATAAGTTTTTACAATAGCCCAGAACTTGTTTGACAAAAAAAGGTTGATTGATTGTTCACTTTTCTGCCACTTTTGGCTAATCACGAAGATGAAGCAGCTTGCACTAATCACTCTGCCATGGAGGTCAGTGCAACAGATACCAAATTATATGTTATACAGAAATGTTATACAGAAATATGCCTAAGATGTAAACTATAGTGGGCGAAAGTAAGAATTTGCAGTTGTTCGAAAGTATAGTACCATCCCATCATGAGATTAATGCAATCTACAGCAGTGTATGGAACAGTAAATTGGGTTGCACCTAACTATGTTTTGTCAAAGTGCAAATTTAAAAAAGGAAGATTTTTGTTTTCAATTACACAGAAACATATCATCAAACTAACATTTTATTGAGATTCTTAAATAATGAAACTACAGTGGAACCCCGATTTTACATTCTCTAGCATTATACATTTGTCCCGCACCTTGGCCGAGTGGTCTAAGGCATCGTGCTTTGGGCTCTGGCTACGGGATTCACACAGGTTTGAGTCTCCTTGGGGAAGTGCAATCAACTTTTCTCCTGATATTTCAGGCTGTGTATGGGACCGGTGGCCATCCACCATCATGATGAAATTGGGGAGCTACGGATGAGTAGCGTAACCCAGTCACGGAAACATACAATCATGACTGGGGGTTTGTCATGCTGACCACATATCACTCCGTAACTGGTTGAATGATCTCCCACCTGAGGCCCTGTCCCTCAAGGGATGTTGCACCACAGGTTGGTTAGTTAGTTAGCATTATACATTCAGTCTTGGTGGTCCCAACATAACAAAATGTTATAAAATTTTCCTCGAGTTTACATTTTCCCGCATTTTTAAGTTTTTCAAGCTTGGTCCCCTAAGAAACATAAAATCGAGGTTCCACTGTATTCAGCAGCATTGCAAGTAACAAAAGCTAACACTGTTTGGGTGGATTCAGACAACTGCAATTTCACTGGAAACAAATCCGTTGTCCACAAAGTTCTATCTGTTGGGGTAACAACTTATTGCCTCGAACTTGCATTTTGCATATATTAATATATGAATACATGAAATGGTATTACCCATTTTGACAGAAGCAGGTGAATTACTGCCTTGACACGAAATTCATTCATGATTCACTACCAAACAATTTATGTAACGATCATTGTGTTTACTTTTCTATTAACTAATGCAATTTGTGTAAAAAGTGAACACAATTTGTGCCATAATTTCTAATAGCTATTTTCCTTCTAATTTTCAACTAACGTTCAGATAAATATACTGATGATAATTTCTTTTATTTAATATAACTTTTCTGCCACTTTTGGCTAATTGCAACTGATAAATATACTGAAATCAAGTACTTACTTTATACACGAAACTGTTTATGAAGGTTTCGTATTTTTGGTGGCCATTGCCTCCAAACACTTAGCATTATTCTGAGTGTGCAGTTGCAATGGCCAGTGAAATTAATAGATCAATAAGCCATTTCGTGGATAGAGTATTTACTTGATCCAGTATATTAATTTGCAACCATGTTTTCTTCCCCCTGAAACATGGAACATTATTCACATAATTGAAATTCCTCAATGAAAACCTATGTTAAGTTTCACAATGGAAACGTACACCTAAAACAAAATATGCTTTTAATGATACAGAATGAAATTATCCAACCAGTAACTCTTTGAGGTTGCTTTCAGATATATAATCAAACAATATGTTTATTTTTTTTCCATGCATATCCATACACATACATATTAATCAGTGGTGTGCCCAAGGGGGGGTTGGTGGGGGTTATAACCCCTCCCTTTGGCTCAGTACTCCTAAAAAAAAGAACATCAAAGGTAGGAAAAGATGCCAAAATGAGGGTTGACTACAAGCAAAAGTGCTTCAAGATTTTTGCAGAACCAATGCTCAATGAACTCACATTGAAATAAAAAATGAGATGAACTATACCAAACTGAAGTGACATACATTCCAACATTTTTCTTATGGTATTTCTATAGATGCTTCATAGCGTGAAGAAAATGTTTTCATATTTTTAACATTTTCACAATATCACGATACGAAGCTCTTGTCCCACATTATGCCTGATAACAAATTTGCATTAATCTCAGTTGTTATGTATTCAACATGTAGACTTCTATTTGTTACAACTATTGATCAATTAACATATTTAGCAAACAGGAAATTATATAAAGCAAAACTCCAATTAAGACTATTTTACTCCTTAATTGATAAAATCCCATTTCTCAATAACTATCAATAAATTTTAGAGATTATTATTACTTTGTTTTGGAGATGGGACAGATCAATCAGTACTCCATTGGTATCGGACAACATTTGATATATCTATGAATATCTTATAATTTAATGCAATATTCTGCAATGTCGTTATAATTTTTATGGATATAAACATATAATTAGCAAATCATTAAAGTAAATGTCTAAATATGCAGCTTCATTTGCATTGCAGTCATCTGGTAACAAACATTTATTAAGAAGGTCAGTGGATTTTCAGGTTCTTCAAGGACCATTTCGAATATTATATCAGATCGGTATAATATCGGTTATTGGTATTGGTAATTTTCATATTAGTACTTTATTGGAATCAGCCAAAATTTCATATCGGTCCATCCCTAGTTTGTATTAATGTTGATCTTACTAAAAACAATATCTTCATGAATTATTTGTATTTAAATTACAACTTCGATTCACTTCTTAAACAAATATACAAAAAATTCACATACCTTTTCTGAAAAAAACTTAATTTTTTAAGCTTTCCTGGCAGCAAATAATGAAGATATTTAGCCCTTCAAAACTTAGTTTATTCTCCTATTGATTTCAGTGTTTCACTCTCAACATTCACAGAATGTGGTTAATAGTGAATGGTGACAGTGGGTCACCGAAATCGAGAGGTGAATTAAATTCAACTTTTGCAAAAATTACACAGAATTATTACATATTTGTGTAAGAAGTGAATTTCAACTGTGTTCGTGCTATGAATATAAACTTCTGTTCATTACTAATGTCTTATCTTGTAATCTTCCTCTGCTCCATATGTGATTCCCAGAGAATATCAGTCATGTGTTAGAACTTGAAAATTCAAATTTAACATTTTTTGATGATTCGTTATTTCATGAATAAGCTATCCAATGTGGACATACTCTTTATCATCACAATAAGGATGATTTTCATTCAATTTACAAATATATATATTTCAATACTTTATATTACGATTTAAGTTTTCTATTATTGAAAATTTTAGAATGTAAATTCTTATTTAAACAACCTATCATACAAGAAAAACACATGCTCATGATCACATGTCATACAATCTATTAACATTATTACATAATAAAAATAGCTTTCTTTCTCCTCGACTGTCACTGGTAGAATAGAAACTATACAAATCTTAATATCAACAATATCACAAGGTTATCTATCACATTTTTACCCTCTAAACATTTGTTTAAGGGTAGTTGTTAGTACACTGTAAGAACAGCATCTAGAGGCAAGCCTGCAAAAAAAATAAGATTTGCTTACTTTTAGCATTGAAGAATTGAAGAACGAAGAAAGTATATCATCATACTTTATCTCAGCAAATGACAATGAATTAGCATGATATAACAAGAGTAATATTTCATCAAACAATACACGAGATTAAGGATAATTGTTCCCATGATTTTTTTTAGCCAAAGACCCTGTCAAATTGAAGTTCCCTATAGTTTATCAGATTCAATTAAGAAATACTTAATGATTCAGCAACATTGACTGCATATTACAGACCAGCATCTGAACTACTACCAGGAAAGAAAATCCCTGTAACACTCGATTTGCAGTGACCTAATAAATTTCGGTACTTACCAATAAACTTTATATTTTCTTAGCCATCCATCAGGCCAGTAATTACAATTTTTGGGTGTCTGAAAAATCAAGAACATCTAATTAATTTACTCAGTTTCAAATGCTAAGAAACATATTTAAACATTTTCATTTCTAGTAATTGCAATAATAAATGTGTGGCAACATACACAAATTACTTCAACTATCCTAAAACAGGCAAATAATGAAACTTAATTCCTTATGTGAAACTTTATCTACATGCTTTTAAAAAATATCTAGTCTGGACATAAATACTGTTACACACTATTTTGTGAATAAATTTAATATGAAAAACTAAATATGCTGACGAAGGCAGTAATTTATTTTATTAAAAACATAAACTAAACGTAACGTTTCAACCTTCTAGCAAGGTCTTCTTCACACTCTGTATCAAGTACAAATTACATTTGTTTTTATTTAGTTTTTCATATCATGGAAACAAGGCTTAATGGTGTTAAAATTTAATATGGTTTCAGATTTTTAAATGTTCTTTTAGTATGTTACACTTACATATATTACACACAAATAGCACCTATCAGTTTTCAAAATGCCCACTTTTTGCCACCATACAAGCTCGAAGTCTCCCTGGACAGGCATCTACTGCAGCACAGATGGTCTTGATAGGAAAGTCTGCCACTGCTGCTATCAAGGAATGCTTTTAACTTTCAATTATAGGGTGCCTCTTCTTGCAGACAGTCCCCTCTAGCTCTGGGCACAGTTTGCAGTCCAAGGTACTGAGATCATGGCTATCAGATGGCCAATCAAAAGTGGAGATGAAATCGAGTACACTTGTCTCCAGTCACCGTCGCGTCATCCTTGCCTTATGAGCTGGGGCAGAATATTTCTTGAACATCCAGGATTCATTGTGAAACATTGTTTGGTTCAACAGTGTCACGAGAGGGTCCAAGACACTTTCCACATACACTTTCGCATGGCTTTAAAGCCCTTTCCTCAAAAATGAGGCCTGGTGGAACTCTTATAGCTCCCCCCCCCACACCAAACCATGACTAAGGAGGGCTGGTGGCATCTCTGATTTTTGGAAACTCTTTCACAAACTTATTGAGAGTTTGTAGCATACACCCTTTCATTTTGGCGGTTAAAACTTTATTCAGTAGTGAAAAATTTCTTATCAGTAAAGATAATCCTGCAATGAACATTGGCAACGTACCGCTGCAAGAACCTTCTCGATTTCAGTTTCCTCTGCTTCTTCACTTGTGGTGTCAGGAAATTTCCAATACTCCACCGGTAAGCTCCAATTCCAAGGTCTTTATGAAGTACCCTGAATATTGATTGTTGTGAAATGTTCAACTCCTGTGCCATTATCACTTGCTTCCAGATGGGAGTTCGGCGGATGCGAGCCATCACTACTTTAACAGCCGCAGCTGTTCATACGATGTGAAGTCGACCAACTCTTGAGCGATCTTTCATGCTACCAATATCAGTGAATCTCTGGATTGTCTGATACACAAACCTTTAGCTGATCTTCGGGATTTTTATGGACTGGAAAATCTCAGTGAGTGACTTCCCAACCATATGCAGAGCAATTACAGCTACTCTGTTTTCATATTTGCCCCACTCCATGCTAAGCACAAGAAGATACATGCTTGCTCTTTCACAGCTGAACACACAATGGTCAGGAGTGAACTTTAGCACAAACATGGTTCATGAGCCTAACTACCAAATGTATAGTCCAAGCTGACAGTTTTTGTAACAGTATTTATGGCCTGACTACGTATCACCCGACACAGCCAAAATCAGTGTCAGTAAAATTGCTGATTATTTTAATATTTCTGTAACTGTAAAATTCTGACATTCTGTTCCTACTTTTATGAACATACCCTGAATTTGTAAAAGTAAGTATTTTGTAAATAGCATTATTAATCAAATATAAGGCACAAACAGTAATAGAAGTAAGTTAAAACTATAATTTATAATATTTACCCTTAATAATGCTGGCACAAGGTGTAAGCCAGTGGTTCCCAAAGTGTGCACCACGGTGCCCTGGATGGCTTACAGGGGTGATGCGAAATGTTCTAACATTTTCACTGAAATGACACTTATTCCGATGTATGTGATTTATTTAGTACTTTTTATATGTAAAATGTTCCTGAATTTGAAATATGTGTTAACTTAAGGCAAGCAACCAAACCATACTAACTGAGCGTTGCAAGCGTTAGATAGGCCTACATTCTGACTTGGGCACTGCAGAAAAATCTTGAAAAACTAAGGGTGCTGTGAAACAAAAAAGGTTGGGAACCCCTGGTGTAAGCAATGTTTTAACTAATTAACTACTGTTTACTTGTTTTTAGTTTGTTACTAAACTATTGCAATATTTATAGTTAGTAATATTTATAAATGAAAATTGAATTAATTTCAAACCCATACTATTCGTGCAGGAAAAGAATCACAGTTGTATCATATAACTTACCGGCGATAAACTGGTTGAAATCCTGTAACAATGATGGAAAAAAGGTTATTACCATTTTTAGATTATGTAATTCATAACAAAACATTAGCAAAAATGCTTAAATCATCATTAGGAGATAATACTTGGATAGTTTCAGATGATTTTAGATTTTATTCATTACTTTAAAAATTAGAATATAAAAATATTAGAGGGGTACCATATTGTACACAATTTGAATACTAAAACAACACCATGTTTTTTTATAATTTATGAGTTACATTAAATGTTTAAATTATTTTAAGATGTTAGCAATGAAATAATAAAATAAGTTTAAAAACAGGTAATCAAAAGAAACAATGTTTATCATGTCAACAAGCAACACACTATTAGTGTTTTTTTCACATGAAGTTTGAATCAGGCCAAATGTTACATAAGTGATAATTACATTATTGAAAATTTTGATATTGTGTTGAAAATTATTTACATTTTTATAAAATTCAAATTAAGGCTGAGCCGATACCTACAGTGATATCGATACTCTTACAGATACAGAAAATAGTAATAATTAAAAGTTGTTCAAAATATTGATTAATATTAGTGAGAGAGTTCCATGTGAATTAAAAGCATAAATTTACCAACTTCAAATAATCAAGAATTACATTAGAATATTAAAAGAAACTGTAACATAATCACAAAATAGATTTTTTCATGCTATATTGCTGCTAAAGAAATGGAAACCAAATTTTGCAATATTTCCAGGAATGTTGCATGAAATTTTTGTGGATTTCGTGAAAGACTGAAATGCCAGGAAAAACTCAACAGGTACTGACCGAGTTGTTGTTTTTAAGTCCACTTTATACACATATAGGCTAATCGGGACTGGACCTATAGTTAAGTGTGGCCCAAATCACTGTGAGCCTCCATTGGGTATCAAGCAGCAGGGGACGAGGTATGCCGAGTGAACGTGTGTAAGTTGCGCTCCCAGAATTTCGTTATACAAAGGCAGGTGTAAAGAGGATAAGCGGTGTTGTTTCATAGAAACTGTTTTGCAAGTGATAGTGTGAACGATTTCTGTATAGATATACTTTCCCACCGCAGTCACTCTATCGAAATATTGAATAATTTGTCTCGCTTGTGAACGCGAACAAAGCAGCCAGCAGCCATGGCGCCTAGAAAATGCGGAGCATCAGCAGCAGCTGGAGGTCAGTCATCCCTGACACAGCGGCCTTGGTCAGGGAGATCTGCGAACAAGTGAAATCAGCGGTGCAAACCCCAGAAGTGCTAAAACTGATCACAGATTCCATAATTGAATCGATCACAAAAGCTGTGGTGGATCGTTTGACAGAAACAATGAAGTTCAATTCGGAAGAAGTCAACTCCCTTCGTGTGGAACTCGCGGACAGACGAAAATATCCGAAATTTGCAAGAAAAAACAGAGGATCTGGAACAATACCAAAGAAGAAATAGCATACGTATCTTCGGAATTCCAGAGACCAAACGGGGAAGTACCGACAACATCGCCCTGTCTCTTTTTGAGGAGCATTTAGGGGTTCACGTAAGCAACGGTGATTTGTGCCGCACACACAGGGTAGGTCCGAAGTCTCCCGGGTCTCACAGAGGCATCATCGTGAAATTTACCAATTACAGGGCAAGGTCGCTAGTTTTCAGGAACAAAAGAAAACTAAAAAACTCTGGAATCTCCATAAGAGAAGATCTCTGCAGTGGACGGCTGCAGCTTCTCAGGAAGGCCATCGAGAAGTTCGATCTCAAACAGGTGTACACGGAAGATGGGAAAATAGTGATCAGGAAAGGTAACACGAAACACTACGTCACATCGTGTAGACAACTATCAAACCTGTAAAACAATCTAGCCGTAATATGCGAAAAAAAGAAAAAAAACAAGAAAAAACTCTTGGATAGCAGCAAGTGCTTCGTAGGAAATGTATTCTACAAGAGCCATGAAAACTAATAATCTAAATATGTTTAATTCTATTTTGCCATTAAAATATTATGGGTTTGTGTCTTCGTCTCAAGCAATAGTGTGTGTGATTGTGTGTCGTTGTTTGTGTACTCGTCTCCACTCGATGAAGAGAAGAAATAACCTAGATATAGAAATTATAAATTTTCATGTAAGTCAGCTAAGTGCTTGCCTTGATATATTGTTCGCTTTTTCGATCAAAGAATGTCCCCACAGCTACGTATTCCGATCGGCCGCAGAGAGAGGCGAGGGAAGGAGAAACAGTAGCACCTTTTTCTTTCAAGAATGGGTGAAAATGTCATGAGAGAGAGCCACCCCTACCCGCCTGACCATCAAACAGTTTCAACTCCCGTTACTTGGTCAAAGACCCACGACACCCTGGTTCGGAAGCAGAGGTTGCCAAATTTATCCGACTTCAGCAACACTGCAGCACTAGATCTAGCTCGTTGATGGGATGACAACCTTCCTGGACCAACAATCTCTTTCGTCTTGATGTTTTATTGTATCGAACTTGTTGGTCACTTTGTATTGATCCTGGATTGATTACTTTTTATTTAGGTTCTTTTGGATACTTGATCGGCCAATTTGTACTGATCCTTGAGTAATAAAGTTGTATGACTCATTCCCGTATTTCATTTCCTTGTTCTGTATACACCAATGTCACAGTTTGAATATCGGACAATTATTATGGGACAACAAACAAAGGTGTACCGGACAATAATTATGGGACAGAGGGAGTATATAGTTATTTAAGAGGTGTGCAAGGTTTTAATGGCTTGTGCTTGTCTTCTGTGGGGTTTCCTTTCATACATTTGATGTAAACAAAGGAAGATGATAATCATAAATTGCCAATTTTGGATGTAAATTTTTATATTTTGTAGTAAAGTGCAAAGCTTCAAAATAAAATTTGAATTTTGTTCACTATAATAATGCCAAAATGTTATTTTTGTATGGCAAATTTAAACTCGTTGTGTAAAAAAAAAATTTTTTGTGTTTATTTTGTGTAGTAGTTATGCTGTCTAATGTGTTTCTGTTTGTCTTGTGTAGTATCGGTGGTGTGTATGTATGTGTCTTGTGTTGTAGTTGTGCTGTCTAGTATGTTTGTGTAGTAGTTGTGCTGTCTAGTATGTTGGTCTTGTCTTGCGTAGTAGTTGTGCTGTCTAATTTGTTTGTGTTTGTCTTGTGTAGTAGTTCCTCCATTCATATTGGGGGTTAGGCGTAGAGCTGACAACTCTGCACTGTAAAAAGACATGTCAAGAAACAACAATATAAGGCCATGGATGTTCCCAAGGTAAAATATTCCGGAGGTAAAATAGTCCCCCGTTCGGATCTCAGGGTGGGGACTACTTTGGGAGGTCTCTGGACTAAGGATAAGATCTACATTAGGAATAAGGATATTAAATTAGGCACCTGGAATGTTCTGAGCCTTTACCAGCCTGGGGTATTTCAGTGTACAGTTAATGAAATAGTTAAGTATAAATTAGATGTAGTAGCTGTCCAGGAAGTTAGGTGGCCAGGAGAAGGGAATTGTAAAACTAAAAATTATACTTTTTTCTATGGTGGTACTGAAAATCATAATTTTGGAACAGGCTTTTTCATAAATAATAGAATTATCTCGGCTCTTAAAACAGTAGAATTTATTAATGATAGGATATCATATGCAGTTTTACAGGGTAGGTGGTGTAAAATTATTTTAATAAACATACATGCACCAACAAAAGATAAAGATGATAATACTAAAGATGATTTTTATACAGAGTTAGAACAGGTCTTTGATAAATTTTCTCAGTATGATATGATAATTCTGTTAGGTGACTGTAATGCACAGATTGGCAAAGAAGAGACATTTAAACCCACGATTGGTAAAGAAAGTCTTCATGAATTAAGTAATGATAATGGTATAAGATTGATTACTTTTGCAACCTCAAAGAATTTAATTGTGAAAAGTACCACTTTTAAACATAAAGATATCCATAAATATACCTGGTCTTCTCCAGATGGTAAAACTCATAATCAGATAGATCATATTCTCATTGATAAGAGAAGGCATACTAGTATAATTGATGTTCGTACACATAGAGGTGCTCACTGTGCCAGTGACCATTATTTAGTAATTGCTAAATTAAGAGAAAGACTCTCAGTGATAAATTATAAGCAACAAAATCTAAAAGTTCTAAAATTTGATACAGGAAAGTTTACTGATGAAAGAATTAAGAAAGATTACCAAATTAAACTGTCAAATAGATTTGATGTGTTGCAGGATTTAAGTGATGATGAAAATATAAATGAAACAGACGTAAATAAGAATTGGGAGCACATACGTAATGCAATAGAATCAGCAGCTAAAGAAAGTATAGGATACCATAAACCGAGAAAAAGTAAGCCATGGTTTGATAATGAATGTCATAATCTAATAGAAATAAGAAATCAGGCTAGACTTAGGGGGTTAACTAACTCTGATGATACAAATCTAAACAATTATAATAGAATAAAGCGAGAAGTTAACTGCACGTTCAGAAGTAAAAAAAGAGATTACTTGAAAAGCAAAATTAACGAAATAGAAACAAACAGCAAAAATAAAAATATCAGAGATTTATATAAAGGTGTAAATGAGTTTCGAAAGGGGTGGCAACCTAAAGTAAACTTGATAAAAGATAAAGAGGGTGATTTTCTAGCTGACCCACGTGATATTCTAAATAGATGGAAGAACTACTTTAATGACCTTTTAAATGTCCATGTAGGAGATAAATCAGAAGTGAATGAAGTACACACAGCAGAACCTTTAGTTCCAGAACTTAACTTGACTGAAGTTAAAGATGCTATTAAAAGGCTAAAGAATAACAAAGCACCTGGCATTGATTTAATACCAGCTGAGTTAATTAAATATGGTGGAAATTCATTAATATGTCAAATTCATAAATTAATTTGTTTAATATGGAATAAAGAAGAAATCCCTCAACAGTGGAAATAATCCATAATTGTTCCTGTGTTTAAAAAAGGTGATAAAATGAACTGCAATAATTACCGTGGAATTTCTCTACTCTCAACAACATATAAAATATTATCTAACATTCTTTTAACAAGACTAACCCCAAGTGCTAATGAAATTATAGGTGATTATCAATGTGGATTTAAACGTAACAGATCAACTACAGATCAAATTTTTCACATAAGACAGACACTTGAAAAAAAGTGGGAATATAATCAAAATGTCCATCAGCTATTCATTGATTTCAAAAAAGCATATGATTCGGTCAAAAGAGATAAACTATATAATATATTAGTAGAGTTTGGAATACCTAAGAAGCTTGTTAGTATGATAAAAGTATGCACCAGTGAAACAAAAAGTAAAATTCGTGTGGGTATTAATATGTCTGACAAATTTACAATTCATGATGGGTTAAAACAAGGAGATGCATTATCTCCATTGCCCTTTAATTTTGCCTTAGAATATGCTGTTAGGAAGGTAAAAGAAACTAAAGAAGGACTAAAATTAAATGGTGTGACTCAGTTGTTAGCATATGCAGATGATGTAGACTTACAGGGGGATGATGTGAATACAATTAAGAATAATGCTAAAATATTTTTCAAAACTGCTAAAGAGATAGGTTTGGAAGTTAACAAAGAGAAAACTAAATATATGCTTACAGGTCGAAACCAAGTGTTAGGTAATAATCAAAATCTAATTATTGATAACAACTCGTTTGAACCAGTTTCCAAATTCAAATACTTAGGAGTAATATTAACAAATGAAAATTATATTAAAGAGGAAATAAAAAGTAGGCTTAATTCAGGAAATGCATGTTACTTCTCTCTTCATAAACTTTTATCTTCTCGTTTAATATCTAAGAAACTAAAAGTTAAAATATACAAAACAGTAATTTTGCCTGTAGTATTATATGGATGTGAAACTTGGTCCATTACATTGAAAGAGGAACATAAATTGAGAGTATTTGAAATTAAGATCCTTAGGAAAATCTTTGGACCTAAAAGGGATGAGGAGACAGGTGAGTGGAGAAGGTTACATAATTTGTATTCATGTCCAGATATTATTAGAATAATTAAATCAAGAAGACTTAGGTGGGCAGGACATGTGGCACGAATGGGAGAGGAAAGAGGAGTTTACAGGATTCTTGTTGGGAAACCTGATGGTAAGAGACCTGTAGGAAGGCCAAGACGAAGATGGAGGGACAACGTTGAGATGGACCTAAAGGAAATCGGTAGGGATGGAAAAGAGTATATAGATCTTGCTCAAGATAGGGAAACATGGAAAGCCTGTGTTGCTGCAGCCATGAACCTTCGGGTTTAAGAAGGATAGAGAGTTAGTTAGTTAGTTAGTCAGCATAGCACATGCAAACGTTCGTTCTTTAATTCCGAAAATAGACGAACTGAGGTTCATGTTACGCCAACGTGCTTACGATATCGTAATAATAACGGAAACGTGGCTCTGTAGCGCAGACGGGACGAACGAAATCAACATCCCCGGTTACTTGGTTTTCCGTAATGACAGAAACAAGAAAGAAGGCGGGGGCATTGCCATATTTATCCGCTCAGCGCTGGCAGTAAAATTCATAGACTTCGGTCCATCTGAAGCCAATGATATTGAATATATTAGCATGATAGTTAGTGTAAGTGACTTAAAACTTGGTATTTGCACGTTTTACCATCCACCTAATGTACCCTATACAAATCTCGCCATCATAGAAGAAATTATTTCAGATAACTATGCCAGTGTAGACACTTTCCTTATGCTAGGCGATTTTAATTGCAACATGCTCAGCACACAAAAAGCGGAGACCCTGTTTCTTAAAGATATTATAAAATCGTATAGTTTAACACAATTGATTGATAAACCCACTAGAATAGCAGAATCTTCCAAAACATTGTTAGATTTAATAATTGTTGACAACCCCAACATTGTATCTTCTTTCAAAATCGCGAGTCCAATCGGAACTTCAGACCACTGCTTGACAAGCGTGTCACTGCATTGTGCAAAACCCAGGGATAAAGCCAAGTACGTTACGTACCGAGATTTTACGAAATTTGAATATGAAAATTTTTGTCTAGATGCTGTAAACATCAATTGGAATGAAATGTTTAAACTTGGAAACATCGATTCTAAAATAGAATTTCTTCAGAAAAATCTCGTCGACCTGTTTAAAGTTCACGCCCCATTACGAACGGTTAGGGTGACGAAAGAGCCCCGTGGCTAACGGATAATCTTAAGCTGCTCATGAAACTTAGGGATGTTGCGCTGCGTAAATACAAGCGAAGCAAATTAATTTTACATTGGGACGAATATAAAAGATTAAGAAATGTCACCACCTCTGTTATGAGGCAAGAGAAAAACTTATTTTTCTTTTGTTGTAAATAACAATAAGAGAAATTCAAAGAATATGTGGAATAGCCTGAAAACAATTGGTATCGGTAGCAAATGGAACACGGGAGAACTTCCGCCTCACCTGAAATTAATAAACATTTTGCAAATGTCTACGACAGTGTTCCTCGAGACAATGCCATCATTGCAAAGGAGTGCAAGTATTTCTTAGAGAACTGCTTTCGAAACGATGCAAAAGAATTATCCTTTCGCCAGGTTCAAGATTCTGAGGTTGAAAAGGCAGTATACAGCATTCGATCAAATGCTGCAGGTGTGGACAACATTACGTGCAAAATGCTTAAACTGGCCCTTCCCTTCATACTTCCGGCACTCACGCATACTATAAATTTTTCTCTGAAAACCTGCCAATTTCCAAATGCATGGAAGGTAGCTCGAGTTATTCCGCTCCCCAAAAAGCAGACGTTAACCTCTCTAAGCGATTTAAGACCAATCAGTCTTCTATCAATATTTTCAAAAGTCACAGAAAAGATGGTATCTATACAATTAAAAGAGTACATTGCAAAATATAAAACCTTACCTGATTCTCAATCAGGTTTCCGCACTTCTCATAATACAACCATGGCATTATTATCCGTCACAGACAATATTTTACGTTCGATTAACGATAAAAAAACTAACTATACTAGTATTATTAGACCTTTCCAAAGCTTTCGATCTTGTCAATCATAACCTTCTCCTAGCAAAAATGAAATACTACAGTTTTTCGAAGCTTGTAATAAACTGGTTCCAATCATATCTACACGGAAGAAGACAAAGGGTTTTTTACTCTGCCGACACCGGATCATCACCGATAACATTAAATGGAGAAGTCCTGCAAGGTTCCATTCTGGCCCCCCCTTTTATACACCTTATACGTCGCTGATATATCAAACACCATCAGCCATTGTAATATACATTGTTACGCGGATGATACGCAGTTGATGATATCGTCATCACCATCGGATTTGTTACACAAGATAGATAATCTAAACAATGATTTACATACCCTTAACAAGTGGCTCAATGCAAATGGGCTCGCAATTAACCAGAATAAATGCGTATACACAATTTTAGGCTCTAACTATTATCTTGAAAAAGTAAATTATGATGCAATTAACATCAAAATTAAAAACCAAAACATAATTTATGCATCAACGGTTAAAAATCTAGGCCTTACTTTCGATCCCAATTTTTCCTGGTCAGCGCATATCTCAGCAATGTACAAAAGCACTAACAATAATGAGATCACTCTACAGGAGGAGAGACTTTTTCACTAGAGAAACGAAATTATATCTCATCGAAACCCTAACATATCCTATTTTCGATTACTGTGATGTGGTGTACGGCACGAATTTACAACGTAAAATATCGAACAGAATACAAAAAATACAGAATTCTTGCATTCGTTACGTTCTCTCGATCAGGAGAAATCAGCACATCCTACCCTTGCTCAATACATACAAAATCCTTAACATGTCTAGGTGATGTCTTCTGCATCAGTGTTCTACAATATATAAGGTATTAAAATTGCAAACACCTAGCTATCTCCACGAGAAACTGGCATTTAGAAATTCCATACATCCATACAATACTAGAGGTCGGCGAAAAATCGACATTCCCCGCCACTCTGCTGTCAGTTTCGAAGGCTCCTTCTCCCTCTGGTCTGCAAAGGTTTGGAATGCTCTTCCGAATTATGTTTCTTTTGAAACAACACCCAAAAACTTCAAAGAACAAGTCGTATTATTTTTATTGCAAAGACAACAATTGAGCATTAGCTCGTACGGCTAAGCGACAGGAATCAAGTAAAGTAAAACCATGTATTTAGCAAACACTTATCTGACACAACGAATATTTCAACCAGTGTGCATCCTATTTTGGTATCGATTTGGAAATTGGGTATGTACACTTGAGTATGTGTGTGCGTGTGTGTGTGTGTTAATGTATCTGTCATTGTATTCTCTTATAATTTTATTATTTTTCATTTATGTCAAATTCATTCATGTTATGTTAGATATTTGATTTCAGTATTATAAATATATGCATTGTAACTTTTATTCACCAGAGTTAGGTGGTAGAGCAGCCCAAGGCTGAATCTCGCTCTGTAGTAAATAAAAAGACTTTTCAATTCAATTAAAAAAAAAAACCAGGATCCCTTGACTACAAGGCGATGATGGTATCGGTAAATAAATTCCAATCGATACTTTCTGATACCGATACATTGGCATCGGTATCAGCTTAGCCCTAACTCCAATCAACCGAGAGTTACAAGTAGCAATGAAATTAGTTTTCTAGCTGGCAATATTCTTAACATAAATTCAAATGACAAGTTAATTTCAAAAAGTTCTCCATTCTTCCCTACTTTTATATTAGATACAAAGACTGAGGCTAGCTTACCAGTATATTTGGCAGCTTCTTCTTCTTCATTCCTTCGTGATGAAGCTTTTGTTTCCTGAGAATGAGGTCCCTGCAATGAGATGAATATATATTAGAAACTAAGTTGGGAGTAGGTTAATGAATATTCTAGCAGCAGTACGTGACAACACTTGGCATTTGGGGAAAATACTTAATAGTTAAAATTAGGGATGGGACCGATTAATCGGTACTCTATCAGTATTGGCCGATATAGGCATATCGGTGTATCGGTAAAATTACTGATTATTTTACCGATCTGATATATCGATAAATATCTGATAGTTTAGTGCAAAATTCTGCCATTTTTGTTGTAATTTTTATGGATGATCTCCATGCCCTACTTTTTTAAAAAGTAAATGTCAAAATATACAATTTCTCTTGCACTGCTATCTCTTTGAAACACACATTTTTTTAAGGTCCATGAACCTTTCATGTTCTTCCGGGACCATTTCTAATTTTATATCGGATCGGTAGAATATCGGTTATCGGTATCGGTAAATTTTATATCGGTACTTTATCGGTATCGGCCAAAATTTCATATCGTCCCATCCCTAGTTAAAATCAATGAAGAATAGTTTGGAGTATTATTTTGTTGAAGGATGAGAAAAATATACTGAGACATGGTATGGCATATTTATGTTTGTCACTGAACATGAATCGGTATTCCAGGGAATACATCAGTCCTCTTGCTTTCATGAAGAACTGTCGGTCATTATTGCAATTTACATGGTTGATTCAGGTCAGTCCTAATCACAATATTTGCTGTCTATTTCTAAGATATTGACTCATGCACAGGATTCTGATTTCTCTTTCGGTGTTATTTTTACCACAAAATGTATTACATTTTTCCCATTATACATTCAATCTTGATGGTTCCAAAATAACAAAATGCCATAAAATTTTCCTTGATTTTATATTTTACCACATTTTAAGTTTTTTCAGTTTGGTCCCCTGAAAAACGTAAAATCGAGATTCCACTGTACTTTCTTTACTTTTCAGTTTCATTTATATCAAAATTTGCCATTTCAAATAACAGGATGTATGTAATCCATAGTCCTGCACAGTGGCCGTGCACTGTAAGGTGTCATGCTTTGGGTTCTGGCTATGGTTCAAGTTTCCTGGGGTAAAGAAAAGCCAGAGAAGAGGAGAGAACACCCCACCCTCTCACTTCACAGGGTGCAAAATCATGGGAGGAAAGGGGTGATTTCCCCACCAAAAATAACAACGAAGATAAGGAAATAGTTTTGACCTCAAATATACTTTACCAAGGAAAACATAAAAACACGAAGGATAATGTAGGTTTTTGTGTGCATATCTCTCTCTCTCTTTCTATCTATCTTTCTCCCTCTCTCACCAATAACAATGTATGCACAATACAAGTAAAACAAGAATGTAAAACAAATACAATTGATTTATGTTAATTGATAGCATAACGTTACATATAATAAAACTATTTCCCCTATAAAAAAGGTAAAGTGCTCCCCTGTGCTATGCACCATGCCATGAAGGCATGTAGGGGGTGTGGGGTTAGGGGCCAACACTTTCTTGATTACGGCCGAAGGTGGGGGTGATGTGATCAGCACCATGCCCCTGGCCACCTTTACCCCCAAAGTTTCCTCCAGGTACCCACTTTATACGACGCTGGGTGGGTGCCGGAGCCGATTGAACAGGTGGAAAAATTCCCGGTTCTCCCTGCTGGGGATCGAACCTGGGTCTCTCACATGGTAGTTAGTTGCCCTAACGACTGAGCTACCGCAGCTTCATCTATTTTGTAATTTATTACCATTTTTAACCACCTGGCTCAGGGAATTAGTTAGCTACTAGAGATAAAGAGAGAGAGACAGATAGATATATTTGATGTTATCGAGATTGCAAAAACTTACTGATGCCCTTGTTATCCATGCAGTGAACTGTTAGTTTTAGTTCAATATTCATTCTGTCACCTTGCTGTAAAAAACTGCTTTTCAAAACTTGCCTGCTTTCTCTGAAGGGCATCTTCCATTTGCACCTGTTGATCCTGCAAATGCCTCCTCACTTCACCAAGCTGCGTGAGAACTTTCCTTTCCGACAGTATGGCACCTCCCGAAGGGGCTAATTCATCTATCGGAACCTGCCACTTCGATTCAAGCATGTCCATTGGAGTACTACCGGCGGGAGGCAGTCGGCTGCTAGAGCGATACACGGCCTTCGCTCGGTGCGAAGGAACCGGCGGTGAATTACCTCGCACTTCTTCAAATGTGAAATTCTCTTCTTCTGGCTGTTTGATGTCCGTGTCATCTTCCTCGATAGAAAATGATTTCCTTCTCTTGTCTGCGACTCTTTTTCGTATTTCTTCCCGTCTTAACCTCTCCGACTCTTTCTTAATCTGTTCCTGCCTCCGGTGAAACTCTTCAGTTTTCCTTCTCCTCTGAAAATATATGGGAATATGTATGCAAATAAATGGAATATGTAACAGTGACAATAGGAATAATTTACAAGCTTAGATCAACTAACTTTTATTGTCCCACTTTTTAATTTTTTTTTGTTATTCAGCATTGCTTTTCTGACACTTTTATTAATCACGGAGATGAGGATGACTGATGACATGACGAGAGCATGCACACAAAGAACACCCATACTCAGGCCAGGATTTGAACCCAGGACTGCTGGTGCCGTAGAATGCTGTGCTAACCTCTGCGCCACATGGTTAAAAATGTTGAACAGTGATTGTGAATCAAAATCCAAGGTGACCCAAGACGAAAATGCACGAGAATGCCAGGAAGACTTACATGAAGCCTGCAGCAATGATACCTTACCACATCTGGCAGTTGCACAATGGGTAACATTATGGGGAACCCAGCATGACACAATTTTTCTCATGCCGAGATGGGTCTTCATCGTATGGCACACTGATGACCGAGACCAACTTCTGGAGATAACTCTTGGGTTGTCAAGTGGTAGTTTATGGAAAGGAGGTCCACTGACTCTACTTGGAATGGATGGCCGACCTGTTCCAGTAATTCCACTGACAATATTGACCCCACAAAATGCACTTACTCATTGTGTAACCATCAGACAGGAGTAAGGCATCGTTGCTACAGGCTCCACATAAGTCTTGATGAAATTCTTGTGCATGTTTGGCACACGCCACATGGTTCTTGATCCACAATTGCTGCTCTACCTTTCTAAACATGTTTTAGGGTGGTGCATAACATTTTGTTCAATTCAACTGCATACACACAACAGCACTTGGGCACCGACCACTTTTGGCATTGCACACATAGACACAGGCTCCAACTGACACCACTCACTGCCTGATAGTGCACGAGTGGTGTTATTACGTCTTTCCAACAGTGTTACCACTTTAAAATTTACAACCCCATGTACAGCGTGTTCCGTTCAAACCTCCCACATTTCAATTCATCATTGCTTAAAGATTATGAAACATAATGGAATGCGAGTGGTACTAGACGAAAGAGAAACTCAAAGAATTTTATTGCATGACCTTGAAGTTCACTATTCTCTCACTATGCAGCGCACACAATCTGTATTCTAGTATGCAGAGACCAAATCAATCATTACAGTGCAAAGAAATTACCGGAGAGAATATGGAGGTGAAGCACCTCATGGAAAAATCATTAAGGCATGGTGCGCAAAGTTTTTGGCGACTGGAAGTGTTAATAAACAATCCGGAGGTTCTTGTCGACTTGTTTCAGAAGAGAAGGTGAAAGAAATTCGAGCAGGATTTCAGAGAAGGCCGCGTAAATCACTTAGCCAAGCATCCAAGCAGTTCAAAGTGCCGACACCAACACTGCATAGAGTGCTTCATAAGCGGCTTCATTTGTACCCTTACAAAGTGCAAATTGTTCAACAATTGAAGCTAAATGATAAGCCACAACGACAGAAATTCGCTAGTAAAATGCTGGATCGTATGAACAGGGATCATCAACTTCATGGAAACAAAGTGATTTATCAGGGCTTCTCTGAAATCCCACTCAAATTTCTTCCACCTTCTCGTCCAAAACACGTCAGCGAGAACCTCCGCATTGCTTATTAATTAACACTTCCAGTCGCCAAAAACTTTGCACACCATGCCTTAATGGTTTTCTCATCAGGTGCTTCACCTCCATATTCTCTTGTAAGCATCATGCCCCTGACTACCTTTACCCATCAGGGTTTCCCCCAGGTACCCATGTCATTCGACACTGGGTGGGTGCCGGGGCCACTTCCAACATTAGAAAAGTTCCCGGATTTGAACCGGCCGGGAATCGAACCCGGGACCTTTAGCATGGTAGTCAGACGTGTTACCGACTGAGGCACCGCGGCCACTCCTGTGGACTATATACGAGATATAATTGTTTGTCGTTTTTCTCCATCAAAAACCAGAGTGAACATTATATACCAGGTATCCAAAAAAGTTTGTGCTGCTGGAACGAAAAGTGAAAGTCAAACGGCATGTGTTGGCAACCCTGTCTGGATGATGTCAGAAGTTTACATTCTCAGCAACCGTCAGTCAGTGCAGAGTTGGGAGGCGTGTCAGTTGCATAGACAGCAGGTCTGTAGGAACTACAATCCTGAAGGAAACATGTCAGTGTCAAAGTACGTTTTACGGCCGTGTTTACTGTATGAGTTTAAATTGGGCAGCAATGCTGCAACTGCTGCTCGAAAGATATGCTCTGCATTTGGAGGCATCAGTGAGTGAGCGCACAGTGCGAAAGTGGTTCAGTCGATTTGCATCGGGCGATGAGAGCCTCCAGAACAAGCCTCGAGCTGGACTATCGACGAAGTCCTGCTGAAGGACACCATCGAGCGTGATCCACAGCAAACGTGCAAAGAACTTGCACAAGGGTTTGGAGTGTCGGAGGAGACCATTCGATTGCATCTGCACAACCTTGGGAAGACTTGGAAGCTCAGTAAGTGGGTTCCTCACGTTTTGTCTGAGGAAAACAAACGCCAGCGGCTCACCATTTGCGCATCATTGCTGTCACGCCACAAGAAAGCCCCATTCCTGGACCAGATATTAACATGTGATGAGAAATGGGTGTTATACAGTAACCGCAAAAGAAAACATCATTGGTCGTTCCCTGGTTCTGTTGCATTGACCCCCAAAGAAAAGATTCATCAACAGAAGGTACTGCTTTGTGTTTGGTGGACCAGCGCTGGTGTTGTGTACTTTGAATTGCTAGAGCATGGCAAAACCATCACATCCGAGGTGTACTCGTCCCAGTTGCAAAGGGTTGCAGCTGCATTGTGTCCGAAGCAGCCAGCACTAGTCAACAGGAAAGGAGTGATCCTTCTTCAAGACAACGCTAGACCTCATACGGCGAAAGCGACAGACATTGCCCCATCCGATTTTCACTTGTTTTTGGCCATGGATAACCATTTGCGTGAGCAACAGTTCCGAAACCGAGATCATGTCACGCAGGTCATAGGACAATTTTTTGCTTCTAGGGACAAGAACTTTTACAAACACAGTATTTATAAGCTTGTATCTCGTTGGGAACATGTAATTGAAGCTGAAGGAGCTTATTTTGCTGAATAAAACAAATTTGCCAGAAATTACAGTGTCCTTATTTCTCACTGCAAAAATGGCATGAACTTGTTTGGATACCTGGTACATTCCACTCTAAATACTGTAACCAGGGTCACCCAAACTTTTTTTATACATAGGGCCAAGCTACTAATTGAGCAATTTGTCAGAGCCCCCCACATTACATTATATTTACACTGAGAATAAAGACTCAAAATATACTTACATGTTTATGTAAGTATTCAGGTGGGCCAGAGGTGGCCAGCAGGCCATAATTTTGGTAGCCCTGCTATAACCATTTTACTTACCTGATTAGGTACCAATGTTACAGAAATCTCTATGTATTGGAACCACAAACTTAGATTTTTGATGCTTTCAGATGTGCAGGTCCCACTTCAAAGTGGAGGCACAGTCCTAATTAGCCCATCTGTGATTTTGGACACAACCAAAAATTGTGAGAAACTTTTTGACCTGACATTCTGGGAAAAGAAGCCTGCTGTCAGCATCTTTAAATAGTGATTAGAATTTAACGATTTGAAGCATGGGTGGAAAGTAATGTATTTAAGACTCTGGTGATGAATTCTCAATTTGAACTGTCCAACAAAATTTGTTTCATTAGTGCTTAATCAGGATTGCAACTAGAGTGCAAAGTTGAATCTGAAGCATTGAAATGCACCCCTGCTAAGAATGAAACCCCTTCACTTTGGATGATTCAGTTTTAACTGCCAATCTACAGGGTGAAGCAAAAGTCAGGTTACATAGGTGATATCATATGTATTCATTTGTTGCGTTTACTGACATGCTATTGAAATACAAGAGGGTGGGAGTTGTTTTACTTGTAGAGACACATAAAGGCCATGATTTACGTTAAGAAAATTAAGAACCTGGACCACCACCATCTCCCAAATCACCCCCACCACACTAGCAGACGTCTTAAGCAACTGAGAGCATCGAATCGAAGCTTGCATTCAAGCAGATGGTGTGCATATTGAACATGTACCGTACCTGTAACCATTACATATTAATCATGTGTATGTTTCTATGTACGTATTTGTTCTCCTCTGTAAACTGACTTGCCTCACCCTGTACATATAATGCTTATGAGGTAAATCATTAGACGTGTTCAAAGAAACAACACACAAAATCAGCAATACTTAAAATCATCTTACTTCTTCCTCCTTCCACTTTTTATTTTCTTGCTCTTCTTCAAATTCCCGTTGCATCTTCTCCTGCTGCTCCACTACTCGCTTCATAAACAACTCCTCCTCCTGAGCTTCCTGCCTCTTCTTTTCAGCCTCTACTCTTTTCCTCTCCTCGATCTGCCTCAGAAGATCCTTCTGGTATACCTCCTTCCGAGGTTTTGGATCGGGTAGCTGGTCAGTTGTCTAAAGTACATTCGTAGAATCACAACCATGATAAGCACTAAAATTTAAGTTGTTTCTTATTTTATACACATATATATACATATGAATCATGCTTTCATATTCACATGCATCTATAATGACTATAAGTTCCCATGTGGATGTGGCCAATAAAATTAATCGAAAACAATAAACTGGTATGTGGATACGTAAGCACAGTGCATGTGTGCATAAATAATTTATAGCATCTAAAGTTCCGTAACATGAATAGAATATAAAGTTGAGACATGCACATTATACCACACAAAATCACAATGGTAAAATTATCTATTTTATTATGGCTTATGCTTACTTTTCCTTTCTGTCTTTGTTCCTCTTAGGACAGTCCTAACAGAAAATAACTGTGTTACCCACTCTTACCTGTTCAGAAAGTAGAAAAATCTTTAAAGAAAGCAATTTGGGTAATTGTTTGATGGGGAGTTCCAGGTTTTACCACAATGAAAATTGTTACACAGCATAATCAATACATGTCAAACATAATATTAAAAAATCAGAAAGGTAATATTTTTCATGGTAAAAATATCACAGGTTTCAGTATTGGGTGTATGAACCAATGTTTCCACTGGCATACAGCTATATTTTTGACAAATGACCCTAAAACACTCACAAATTACCACTAATATGAGTTCACATAATAATGTTAGAAATGTTGAATAAGTGGGAAAAGCATTACTATGATGATTATCCACTTTTAGTTCACAGAAATTGTACTAAGACCAGAGTTTGTTTGTCCAGAATGCATATGGGTCAGTCCATATCGAATGGTCTGGCACTCGTTGCTTGACCATTTTTAAAATTTTCAATATTTTTGTTGTGCTAGCTCCTATGAAAGGGTAGTTCAAAGCAGGCATTATTTTTCTATAACTTAACTTTGTTTAAAAATGGTGTCCATTTTTTGTTTCATGAATTCGGGTATTTTTGGAATTTACAGACAGTTGTGATAATTATGATAACTCAGCTAAGAAAAATGATAGAAAGCTGTGGTAATCAACACTGTTTTCAGTACATTTGAAGCTTTATTTTATATTCTGTGCCTCTTTTTACAATCTCTAATGAAAATGGATGAAATTTAAGGCTAAAATTGATTTTCAATTTTGAACAAGAATCGAAGTTCCGGATTTCTTAGTAGGGAAGTAATATAATATCAGAGCTATATTTTTTTTAGATAAAACACATATAGTTTGTAGAATTTTTTTTTCAGAAAGGTGAAGCAGTATACAAGTTATAGACACTTTTAGAAATCTATCCCATAGTAATAAGGCAGTAACAAAAGGGAAACAAAGAACTTTTTCAAACTTCACCTGTTAATAGTAGTAAGAATGGATGTATTGTTTTGTAATTCGAGTACATCATACCTTCGTAAGTATAATAAAGATAAAAAAAGACAGAATTGAAATATCGTGTGTAGTGAGAAATTGCACGCTAATTGCTGCTGCATACTGCTGGTTGAAATATCGACCATCCCACGTTAAGGGATTGACATGTGGCAGTCGAAATATCGACCGTCAGGCGGCTAAAGGTTAAATATTTTTCTACTTTCTGAGCAGGTAAGACTGGTAACACAGTTATTTTCTGTTAGGACTGGCCTCCTCCTCTTCACCAATACTTAAATCATCACAATACTCCACATAGTTTCCGAGATATGACATGTTTTATGTCACATGCTGAGTTTGTTCGTCCACCAAATCTCTGAAAATCTTCAAATTTTCAAAAATTTGTAACTTTTAACATATTTGTTGGACAAGTCTAATATTACACATTTGTCATATTGGACCAAGTATCTAACAGTAATAAAAATTGCAAGCAAATCCATAACTAGGAAGCATATTTTTGATTTCAATTGGGTGATTTCATGTGGAATGACCCAATATTATGTCTATTTGAATTTTTTTAAGTTCACTTTATGCACAGTAAGGCTAATCAGGACTGGACCTACAGTTTAAAGTGGGATCTGAACCACTATGGGCCTCCACCTGGTATTGACCCCGGGACCCCTTGATTACAAGGCAATGATGCAACCACTGTGCCACTGGGAACAGTACGCCATGGTACTATAAAAAAGTAGCTGGGTAGATAACAGAGGGTGGGGTGACGTAGTCAATATAACAATATCACGTCATGTGCAAAATTTCACATACTCATGGCATTAAATTGGTCTATGTGAGCCAGAGCCAATGATGGCAACATATTGTGGCAGGTTCCTCAGTTCACAACCAAACGAGTGTACAAAAGAGCCAGATCTGGCTCCAAAATGGTTAAGTTGGCAAAACTGACTTGGATGGAAGAGCCTGGTGGAAACTGTTCCCCTGCCCTTTAAATTTGTCAGTTTAAACAGCTATTTTGAAAAGCTTTGTCATAAGTCATTGTGGGCCTCCTCAGTGCTGTAGTGGAAACATCATCACTTTATAATCAAGAGAGACCTAAGACCCAAGGTTCGATACCCATTGGAGACACATTGCACAGTGGTTCAGATCCCACTTTAAACTGTAAATCCAGTCCTTAGCCCATCTGTGATTAAAGTGAACTTAAACCAACAATTCATTCATTCAAACAAGTCATTGTATAATCAATTAGCCTGATGAAAGCTTCATACATAAAGCTGAAATCGCTACCAAAACTTTTTTCTGCTTGTTTTATTTGTACTGAAATAAAAGTGTTAGTGTAAGAGTAACAAAACAAGCTGTAACTTCAAGAAGAATTACTACATTTAAGTATGTTTCCTTTGCTTTCAAACTCTAAAAAGGTTACAATTTTCATGTACATTAGTTCTAACATTTAATTTTTTGATACTGAACTGGATTTCGGAGAATAAGTTTCAGCTTTTGGTACATAATCATCAATATAGTCTCGGACAGACTTTCAAAATAAAATAAATAAATTATTATTTGTTCTCGTAGAACATGCTCATAATTAAAATTAAAAGTAAATAATAAATACCTGTGAAATGTGATAATTGAAGGAGTTTCTAGGACGTGGACCTGAAAGGAGACAAGGAGAAAGTTCAGAAATATTCTACTCAATTTACTACCTGAAATATTTACTTTATTAAGGTAAACAAAATGTAAATTTACAACCCAATTTTACATTGTTGGATATTATGTTTCCTACATTATAATCCAAGGAACAGTAAGTAACACTCTACTTCATTATGTGCATGATGTATGTGAGCAAAAAATGAGTATGAACTTATCATTAATTCATGTTTGGAACAAACAAACAACACACACAGATACCTGCATACATGAGAAATACAATGCCTGTTCATAAAGAAACCAAACTCCTTTTGTAAAGTTTGTACGGTATATAAATTTGTTGAAGAGAACCAACTGTTGTGGTACCTAATGGTGTCCGTAGTTATAAAAATGCTATATTTTCAAAGATGTTGCAAACCACAGTAACACAATAGATCGCGTTGGGTGCCTATGGCGATTTTCAGTTACCCTACCATGAAGGAACTGGAAGAGCAGCAAGTTTGTGTGAAATTCTGTGTGAAATTGCAGAAAACTTTCAAAGAGACATACGACATGTTGCATGAAGCCTATGCCGAGGAATGTTTCGGTTGAGCACAGTGTTACGAATAGTAAGACATTTCAGATCGGGTCGAACCTCCATCAAGGATGATGAATGAGTAGATCCCATATTAAAGAGATGTTGATCGTGTTCTTCGACTGGCAGGGGATTGTCTATTTTGAGTTCCACAATGAATGCAGCATTCTACTTTAACATCATGCATTGATTACAAGAAAAGGTGTAGCGCAATAGGCCACAGATGCGGAAGAACAAGTCCTGGATGGTTCATCGTGATAATGCACCTGCTGATTCCTCACTCATTGTCTGGGAGTTTTTAGCAAAGCGTTTGTTGTCCCACACCCAGCCTACTTCCCCGATTTGGCACCAGCAGACTTTTTCCTCTTTTCCAAGTTTAAATCAACCCTCAAAGGTCACAGATTCCAGACAATAAAAGAGATCAAGGAGATTTCGCTACGGGACCTGCAGGCCATTCCAAACCTGGAATTCCAGGAGGCATTCCAAGACTGGAAGAAACAGTCGGAGCAGTGTGTGCACAGTGAAAGGAGTAAGGTCCAAATAGCTGGTGAATATTACAATTTTCTCAATTTTATAAAAGATTGGTTTCTTTTTGAACAGCCATTGTAGTTATATTGGAACATAGATAATGCACAAAAAGAAAATACATATCAAATTATGTATATGAGTTCATTACATATGAAAAAGAGACCAATGAACATAAAAAAAATATATTTTCATGTGTGATCCAATGTGATTAATTGTTATATTTTTTATATCTGCATACTGCAACACTACCGCATAGCTTTCTGTATCGGTTTTTAATAAGTTGTAAAGTTTATTATACGTACAATACTCCACCACTTGAGAGAGATTTTAAAGTTTGGGACATTTTAAGAAACAAACTGTAATAGTACAAGGCATGTGCTGAAAGTCGTGAGCCTTGTTCGATTACTCTCGGGCTTTGACCATTTCGATTGAAACCACAAGTATGGCAGGTACAGCCATCTGTTGTTCACTGCATGAACCACATGCTGGCGCATGCAAAATTTTGCTGTCAGTGCTGTCAGTAGGAGAAAAATGGCATCGGTTCAATTCGCCAATGTGCTGTCATGGAATTTCTTGTTAGTGAAAATATTGGAGCTGCAGAAATTCGTCAGCTTTACAGAACTTCTATGGAAATGTCTGCATGGGTTACAGTACAATGAAAAGGTGGGTGAAACATTTTAGAGATGCTAACAGAGACATTGTTGATAAGCCTTGTAGTGGCAGACTGAAAACTGATTCCACGCGCAACAACACGTACCAGATTCACGAGCTTATCCAAAGTGCCAGGACAATAACTGTACGAGAAATTGCACATTATCTGAACATTGGACACAGTGCTATGCAGGACATCTAAAGGCTATTGGTCATCAAAAGCACAATGTAATTTTGCAACATGACAATGCCCATCCCCATAAAGCTGGGTGCATAGTACAGAAAATTGAAAAGATGTGCTGGGAGCTAATGCCCCACCCTCGATACATCCCAGACCTAGCCCCATCCAACTTTCACTTGTTTGCCCAGGTGAAGAACAAACAGCATTTGAGGTACCAAGTCTGACAACGATGACGAGGTAAAGGATGTTTCACCGGTTGTTACGTCGTGCTGAAACAGACTTCTATAAGAGTGGCATTTTCCAGCTCCAGTTATGGTGGCACAAATGTGTTGACCGATCTGGATGTTATGTGTAAAAGTAACAACAAGGTCCAAATTATATACTACCATAGGTAGAATAAAAATAGTGTTTTCTGACATTGAGAAATATCACTTGGCTCATTACTTTCAGTACATACCTTGTATATCATGCACAGCATCCAAACTATAGAAATGTGTGTCCCTAATAGAAATTTGTGTATTTGTGTCAAAAACATTTATTTACAAGACAATAACCTTGACCTAACAATTGCTAATATAGCATAACAAAAACACAGGAACATTCTTTAGGCATTATCATGCCAATACATTATCTCCGCAACCAAAAATGAACTCACCTGCTTCCCTTCTGTTTGCCTGGTCTTCAAAGAAACTTGGTTGGTAAGCAGAACCTGTCCTCTTAAGTTCTGCTTCCAGCTGATCTGTGAAGATAAATAAATACAATCTTTCACTACACATTGCCAAAATATTCACCAAGTACAGTGGTACCTCGATTTTAAGTTTTTCAGGGGACCAGCACTATTTTGCATCTGTCACATTATACGGGGTCCACCTTAACTAAAATATAACAAGTAACATAACTGTAATGTAGGAGGACTAAAACATTCTTACTTACGATAAAAGCTGAGGCTGTAAAGGGGTAATCATCACACGTAACGATAAAACACAGGAGAACACACACACAGCCCCACAGAGGATTATACTGGCTGTGAGTCCAGACACCAGAGCCTCGTTAGCCTGCAAAATGCAGTCCAGGGTGTGCTACGTGGAAGTGAGGTTGACATTTGGGTGTACTACATGGAAGAGTCACCCCTTACACACCAAATGCAGGAAAATGTAACAATATTTTGCTATGTTGGGATCATGAAGATTGACTTTATAATGCGGGAAAGTGTAAAACCGCGGAATATAAAATGGGGGTTCCACTGTGCACTACATGTATTTTACATGCTTCCACTTATCTTTCCAGTGTTATCTACACAAGACTTGGATTTTAATTACAAATTATGAAGAAGTAAGTTTGGAGAGCAATGTACTCATAACAGATATCCTATAATATTGAGAAAAATAGGGATTTCTAGAATTTTGGGTAATGTCTGAAACAATAGGTAAAGAGACTAACCGCAGGGAAGAAGAACTTGCAGCAGGAACAAAGGCTGGAATATGTCAGACCCAGGTTCAAGTCCTGGTCAAGCTTGCATTTACTCTTAAATGTCTGCATACTAATCTCCTCCATGTGCCAAATTATAAGGTTAAAGTTCTTTTAATATTCCAATGGAATTCTTTGAGAATTTTGAAGCAAAGCTTTTTTTTTTTAAATTGATGCATACAATTTCAGTAGAAAACTTATATATTACCCCTAGCTTACCCTTGCCGTACAACAAACTTACTTACCTTGGGGGGGGGGGGGCACAGGCCCACCCTGTTTTTCATCATTTTGTTATTGAATCACTGCTTCCTTGTTTATATAAGTTTGGTTATTTATTAATTATAACACTTACCAAAATTAAGGCAAAGGTAAAGTTCCCCATGCATATAGCACCGTGGAACATTTAGAGGATGTGGGAGTAGAGCCCCACATTTTTGATCTCGTCCACTTTGGAGGTGATGTGATGTGATCAGCACTAGGCTCTGGCTGCCAATACCCCCCCTGGGTGGCACCATTAATTACAAAAATTACCATAATTAATAACCAATTATTGAATGAGTGGCACATACATATTTTATCAACCACTAAAACTCTCAAAAAACATATTAATTTTTCGTCAATGCTTTTTTGTTTTACATTAAAAAAAAAGGTAAAGTGCCTCCCTGTGCTTCGCACAACGCCATGAAGGCGTATAGGGGTGTGGGGGTAACGCCCCACACTTTCTTGATCCGGTCGTGAGTGGGGGTGATGTGATCAGCATCACGCCCCTGACCACCTTTACCCCCCAGGGTTTCCCCCAGGTACCCATGTTATTCGACGCTGGGTGGGCGCCGGGGCCGCTTCCATCGTTAGAAAAGTTCCCGGATTTGAACCGGCCGGGGATCGAACCCGGGACCTTTAGCATGGTAGTCAGACGCATTACCGACTGAGCCACTGCGGCCACTTTGTTTTACATAGATGCAGTTATATAATAATTGTAATAATTACAAAAATTATCATCATTACCAACCAATTTTACACTGTCAATGGCATGAGTGGGTCCAATAACAAAGGGAGTGGCTGGTTCGCCCACCAAGTGAGTTTTGTCTCCTACGTACGTTACTTTTATTTTCTTAAGAACAAAAGTAATACAGAAATTTTGGAAAAACCTTAGGAAACAATGTAATTTATTTTTAATTTTGTCTAAAAATTTTTAGAGTTGAAAAATTGAAAACTAGAGGGGGTGGGCCTGACAGCCCTCCCCCTTGGGTAAGCTGGGTTAATATTAACCAATATTCTGAACAACTTTTTGGAAAGTGTGTCGGCATCAGTTCAAAGCAGTATTGCCTTGGGCATAGTTCAATGGTATTGGTGTAGCTGAAATTCACACCTACTTCCCCTTAACAAGTTACCTGCCATGCGCATCAAACTGATTCTCAGGGTGTCTCCTGTTGCAGGCCGTGTGTATCAGATTAATCAGGCCGCGTGTATCAGATTAATATACAACTTATACACAGCTTCTTCAAAAACAAATGTGTGCATGAGTTTTCCTAGCATTCTGGAAAGTCTGTGCCATCTTGGTTTGTGAGTTATCTCAAAGATGGTATAGAAATTGCTATCTCTATTTGGTACAAGGTGCATAAATCTTAATCTTAAACCTCAGCTAGAATATCTTCAGGGTAGGGTTCTTTGTAGACAACGAAACCAGACAGGATGACTTCCAATGCAGACGTTTCAACATATGTATATATTATTTGAACACAGGATACATGGAATAAGAATATTTACATGATAAGCTACATTCTTCTGTAATTTTCATACACAGGCAATTTTCATCTCAATATGTTTTTTATTATTTCTTTTCTTCAATTTGTATATTCTTCTATTTGGGCTTCCCTCTTAATGGATGTTCTGGATCTTGACTTCCTTCTTAATGGACGTTCTGGATCTGGACTTCCTTCTTGTCTTCTTTGTGAACTTCCCCCTGGATTTCCATTTATTTATGTTTTTGACGATTTAATGAATTCCTTTATCCTTTAAGCTTTGGGAATTATACTAATATCCTCCCTTGCGGCTGTGATTGGAACGCGCCAACACTAACTGGGTACAACAGGGTGTATACTTGGTGCCAAACAACTGACACGTGCATCCAAGTAGGTGCTACGGTTGAAACGCGCAACCAAAAGTGCTGTGGGGCGTCGACTGGAACGTGCCACCACTGATGTAAACAAAATTTCCGCTATGTGAATGGTAAATCAATCAGACAGATGCAATATCTGTTCAAAGACACAAACTTGTATCAGTGCTTCGACTTCTTTAATTTTCGTATTAACTTACATATGATCACTGATTTGATTTATCAAATATATATATTAATTTATTTCTTTTATATTTATTTTTTGTCTTCTTATAATATATTCTATTGTTTTTCATATTTCCGATTTGTTTTGTTCTTATTTTCTTGTAGTTTACGGTTATTACAAGCATAAGAAAAACAGTTTTTCTTTGTGACGTTTCAGGAGAACACACGCTCCTTTCATCAGACATTTATTTTCATTTTGACTAAAGATACAGTTATAACAATGGTTAGTAATTTTTAAACAAAAAGAATCCGTTATATAATGGACGTTGTCAATGTTACATTGTTGTAATATAGCAACTTAACTGTGAAAAAAAGCAGTCTGTTGTATTTTTATTTGAGATTTTTTAAATTATGAATCCCAAATATCATCAGGTAATTCAAATTCATCATTGTTTTCACACAGTCTCTTGATGTTTGGAGTTTTCTTTTTCACAAATGGAGTAAGCCACCATCTTTGAAATTTAATGTAACAGAAAACATCAAGAGACTGTGTGAAAACAATGATGAATTTGAATTACCTGATGATATTTGGGATTCATAATTTAAAAAATCTCAAATAAAAATACAACAGACTGCTTTTTTTCACAGTTAAGTTGCTATATTACAACAATGTAACATTGACAACGTCCATTATATAACGGATTCTTTTTGTTTAAAAATTACTAACCATTGTTATAACTGTATCTTTAGTCAAAATGAAAATAAATGTCTGATGAAAGGAGCGTGTGTTCTCCTGAAACGTCACAAAGAAAAACTGTTTTTCTTATGCTTGTAATAACCGTAAACTACAAGAAAATAATTCTATAATGCAAGCAATGCGTACATACAAGAAAAACTGTTTTGTTCTTATTTATAAAGTTTATATTCTATTGTTTTTCATCTTTCCGATTTGTTTTGTTCTTATTTATAAAGTTATTCACATATATTATGCCAATTCTTAATCTTGCATGCCTGGTGCAATCTCTTTGGCAAACTATTACATTATTTGCTCCTATTGAGTATGTAACAAAGTTAAGTTTTAAAAGCAACTGAAAAGTGTTATTATACAGGCCATGTGAGTAGGATTATTATGACCTACAAATTACCAAAATATACAAAATAACTCTTATGACCTAAAATTTTTGAAAAAACATGCATTATAATTTGAAAAATATGACCTTACAACTGAACTGTTTCAAACATCAATATTTAACATATGCTGAGATATTTTCACATACTATTTTTAGTTCACTTTATGCTTGCACAGAAGTTTTGTGGTAAAGTCCATATTGTGCACTGCATTGCAATAGGGGAGGAAGGTAGTTATCATAATTTTGCAGAAAATAAACAGTGATCAACATTTCGAAGAAATTCAACGATAAGCAAATACGAGGGTGAATCAAATATGAACGAACCTTGTGCAGAAAAACAAAATTTATTGAAGGAAACAGAGACATTGCCACATCCTATTTTTCTACACAGTCTCCACCCTTAGTGATACATTTTTCCCAACGTTGTGGTAGGTTCTTGATGCTGTTCTCGTAGAATGAAGCTGGGCGGGTAGCCAACCAGTTGCGCACAAAGGTTTCCACCTGATCGTTGGTCGCAAATCGCTCGCCCCCAAGTGCTTCTTTGAGGGGTCCGAACAGGTGAAAATCACATGGTGAAAGGTCTGGGCTGTACGGTGGATGCTGAAACGGTTCCCAGTGCATTTCCACCAGTTTCTGCCACGTAACACCTGCTGTATGGGGTCTGGCATTGTCGTGGAGGAACAAGACCTGGCAGATGGGACAGCCTCGTCGTTTCCGCCAATACTGCACCTTAACTTGATCCAGGAGGTCGCAGTAGTAGGGTGCGTTGATGGTCCAACGTTCGTGTAAGAAATCCACCAGTAGGATCCCCCTCCAGTCCCAAAACACCGTGGCCAACACCTTCCCTGCAGACAACCGAACTTTGGCCTTCACGGGGTTTCCTTCACCTTTCCTCCTCCACTCTATGCTGGCACCCTTGGATGCTGGGGTGTAATGATGCACCCATGTCTCGTCACAGGTAACGATGTGATGCAAAAATGCTTCCCCTTCCACGTCAAAACGAGTGTGAAGCTGGCGAGCAATTGAGCAACATTCAGCAGCTTGGGAACACACCGAGCTGTGATTTTGCAGAAGCCCAAGTGCTATGTGATGATTGATTGGACACTTCCATAGCTCACACCAAGTTCTGCTGCAATTTGCTTCACAGTGAGTTGGCGATCCTGTTCGACAAGCTCACGAACACGAGCCATGTTGTCATTCGTCACACTGGTGCGAGGACGACGGGGGTGCACTTCATTTGCAACACGTTCACAGCTTTGCTGGAATTCCTTACACAACACCTTCACTTTTGCCCACGAGAGGGTACCATTCCCAAACTGGGCCTGCAGTCTATGGTAAATTTCGGCCGGTTTGACGTTTTCCAGGGTGAGGAACTTGATGATTATGGGTTGCGCAACAGACACTGGCACACACTGCTCACTCATCATGAGAGCTACTAAACGAAGCATGCGACACACCGGCTGTTCTGGTTCCTGACTCATGACAGCCCCACCAACCGGCCGCACATGCCCTATCACACCCTGCTACCCATTCCGACGCTTAGCCAATCAAGGCTCGTTCATATTTGATTCACCCTCGTATTTGCTTAGAGTTACGTATTTTGGGTCCATTTTCCAATTTCATTTTATTAGAAAAGGAGACTGGTTTTCACCATTTTTCAGGGAATAAACTGGGACGTATAATTGTAAAAAAAATCAACAACTTGAGTGAACAGGGAGTAAGAATAAATCCACTTCGAAAATGGCTGTATATTCCTTGAAAAAGCAAAAATATGCTGAATATGACCGAAAATCTATCAAAATATGCTCTATCATGCAGAAATCGACAAATATGCCCAAAATATGCCCTTGATTTATGAATTTCTATATATTTAGGGAACACATCACCTTAACACAGTGGTTCCCAAAGTGTGCACCATGGCACCCTGGTGCTGTGGCTGGCTTTCAGGGGCACCGCGAAATGTTCTAATATTTTCACTGAAATGACACTTATTCCAATGTGTGTGCTTATTTAGTACTTTTTATGTGTAAATTTGTTTCTCAATTTGAAATGTGTTTATTTTTTTAACTTAAGGCAAGCAATCTAACCACACTAACTGAGTGCTGCAAGTGATAGATAGGCCTACTTTCTAACTTGGGTGCCGCAGAAAAAATCTTGAAACACTAAGGGCACCGTGAAACGAAAAAGTTTGGGAACCCCTGCCTTAACAAAAAAAAATGTTAAGTCATAAAAATCCTAGCCCTAGAAATATTTGTACACACCATCAAAATAGCTCCAGCCTCCCACAAAAAAAAAAAAAATGCAAAATTCCACTTGCCAGTTGAAAGGTTAATCTTTTTCTTATTCTTAAAGCATCATTTGCACCTAGCGCACCTACCTCTGCATGAGGCACTACTGTATTTCACAATCGGAACAGGGGGCACTTGAGAGACATGATCCTGAGGAGCTGAAAATGATTTCCGTGCAACAGACTCATCCTTAAGAACAATGATCTGCACTGGTGGCTGTTGCTGTTGCTGCACTATTGGAACAGTGTTCACTGCATTATCAACTTGAGTAGAAGTTTGCTGCAAAAAAAATATATATGAGTTGTCATTATGCTTACTCTTGTACATTATGGTGATCTAATTTTATTTAATAAAAAATCTAGGGATTGGCCGATATGAGATGTTGGCCAATACCGATAAAATACTGACATAAAATTTACCGATACTAATAACTGATATTCTACCAATCTGATACAAAATTCTAAATGGTCCTTGAAGAAGCGGAATGATTGATTTACTTCCTTAATAAATGAAGGGCTCGGGTGCAAAACATGGTAAGTGACATTTTGGTCATTTCTGAATTCATGAATAAAAAAGGTTATTAGACACTATACTGTACATAATTGTTTCTGTGTTGTGTTTACCAATTTCAGAAAGCTTCATTGAGTCCAATCCAAATTGTGTGGCATGGCAATTCCACTCAAAATTTGAAGGATGGCACATTTTACTTTGTAACTCTAAAATGACCAAAATGTCACTTACCATGTTTTACACCTGAACCCTTCAAATGTGTATTTCCAGGTTACTACAATGCAAAAGAATTTGCATATTTAGATATCTACTTTCTTAAAAAGTAGGGAATGGATATTATCTGCAGAAATTATAACAAAATGCCAGAATTGGATCAGTATAATAATACTAGGGAACATGGTTTTTGGCACATGAAATGTATAAATGTGTTTCTAATGTAACTTTTAACACTGAATTCAAGTATGGACTCAGCTATTGTAGCCCGTTACACACAACAGGCTCTTCTTGCGAAACATTCAACCACGAAAACCACAAGGAGAAGGGCTGCAAGCAAAGTGTCACCCGTAGTGCGAAGGAGATCCGTTGATTGGCGTGCCAAGAAAATCCCCCGACTCAATGTGATATGGCCCCCCAGATTTCATCTCGCACCGTCAACTGTGAACAAAACAATTTGCAAGCGCCTCAGGTTGAAGTGTGTGCAGAAGGCCCGTGTACACCACCTTCTACCGCGTCACATTGCCGAACGTAAGACGAACTGCAGGAAACTGTATGAAAAGTACCTGGCACCTGGCAGGTTCCAAATGGAAGAAAGTTGTCACAATGGATGAATCATATGTCCATCTCACTGCTGGTGGTCACATTCGGGCGATCACATACCATGACATTGATGGCAAGGGGCACAGCAACTTTGTTCGTCAGTGCAGGGAAAGTTTCTCTCATGGCTTTATGGTTGTGACGGGATTCGGATATGAGGGTAAGTTGATGATACGCAAGGTGGACAAAAACGTGAAGGTGAATGCCAGATACTTCCAAGACTCCATTCTGACACCTATCTATCGGAGAGACATCCCACAATTGTATGGAATGGAAGCGAACCAGGTGATGATCCATATGGACAAGGCTTCGAGTCATACTGCCAGAACATCACTACGTTTTTATCAGGAAATGGCAGAGGAATTAGGAATTCGTGTCATTCGTTTGAAGACATTCCTGTGAAAAGCCCAGATGCCAGTCCAATGGATTTTTGCGCATTTGGACTGTTGAAACGACGTCTTCAACATCACCACCTGTGCACATGGATGGTCTATGGAAAGCTTGAAGGGAGGAGTGGGACAGAATTCCCATGCCTGTCCTGCGCCGGAGCTTGCTGCAATGGAAACTGCGATGCCGGGCGATAGTCCACAATGCTGGGGGTCCAATAGAACATGATCGGTGGTGGCGGCACGGTATCTCTTAAGGTGAGTACCCGTCAAAAATGGACGGATATAAAGCGAACAACCTTCTGTATTGCTTTCTTGGAATATTATGTATTTTTCTGTGATATATATGTACATATATATGTATATATGTAAAACAATGTCTTAAATGATTTGGAAGAGAAGGTGGGGACAAACAATTTAATATTTACAAATGCACAATGATGCAGGTATGATTTTATTTTGTGGGGGGAGGCTGAATCACATTGCGTGTGTTGGGGGCAAACCTCGTATTTGATGTGCCTTGAGTGGAAAATTTTAAATAATAATGGGCTGCGATTAATTTCGTTTCGGGGGGGGGGGGGGACTGTAGCCCTACGAGACCCCTTTCCCCTCACAGGTATGTCCTTGTTGTATGTGCTTAGCAACAGGCAGTGAATGCGCAGGATATTTCATGTGGCGCTGCATCTTGACATGGTGCCAGACAGCCTGCAGAGTCATATGAGTTATGCTTCATAATTGTGTCACTATTGCACGGACATTCAGTATGTATGTACTTAGTGAGGTTGAATTTTGTTTCGTCTAGTGATTTACAGCTAATGTTTAAGTGTGTTATGTTCGATAGTGAGTAAATATGCAAGAAAGTGTGTAAATCATCCAGATAACTTCTCTTATGTGTGTGGAGATTTAAAGATCAACAACAAAGTTTGACTCCACTGGTTAAATAATGTTATGAACTATATTTTGGTTGTGAAATGGGGGATCAAGATAAGAACTGGGCACCTCATATCTGCTGTTCGACCTGTGTGAAACGTCTGACAGTGGCTTAAGGGTTCTCGGCACATGAGCTTTGCCAAACCCATTGAGTGGTGTGAACCAAGAGATCATACATCGAACTGTTACTTCTGTATTACAAAGGTAAAAGGAAGAAGTAGTAAATCCAAATACACAATAAAGTATCCAAATTTACCATCTGCTATGAGGCCAGTACCTCACAGTGAGGACTTACCTGTACCACATCTCCTACACATCTTTCTGTAGAAGATGAATGGGAACATGAGGCAGCTACCGAAGTTCAAAATGACAAGCAAGATCATTATACTTTCGAAGCCTCTTCCTGTGAACCTCATCTGTTAACACAAGGTGAATTACACTACCTTTTTCGGGATTTGAAATTGGGAAAGAAACAAGCCGAACTTTTGGGATCTAGACTGAAAGGATGGAATCTTCTTCAGAAAGATACCAAAGTGTGTTTCTTTCATAACCACCAGGAAGAGTTTGAAGATTTTTATTCCAAAGGAAACGATTTAGTGTATTGTAATAATATTTGTGCTGCAGGGTAGCTACGATTTTTTGCTTATGAAATTCCCTGACTTTTCCAGGTTTTCCAGGCCAGAAATGAAATTTTTCCAAACATGTTTCTCGTCATGATTTTTGCTTTTGAACCTCATGTTTTTCAATTAAATATGCAAGCACGTTAATTATTTTGAATATGAATATACACTTATTAGCTGAAAATTTACCAAGTGATTAATATAATGCTATTCAATGAAAAAATAAATAACTATTGTACTTCCCCATTTTCACTAAGTCATTACAATTAAGGTGGTGTAAAAAAATTAATAAAAAAATGTGGCATATATCAAAGCTTTACAATGTAACCTGCATACAACCTCAATTATATCAATACAAATGAGAAACAACAGAAAATTAGGTCATTTACATTTAGAAAATGCAATAAGTTTAATGATTATATTTTTTAATTTATTGATAATAATAGTACATATTACGTGGTAACAGTTCTGAATGTTTTATGATTTTTTTTTTTTTCAAATTTTCCTTGCAGGAAGACTAATTATCATAGAATTTTGGCAATCATTGTGATACGAAATTTGAACCTTCCTTAAAATAATGAGCACTATTTGGATCCGAAAAAAGTTATTTATGTTGAAAAGAAAACTTCATAATGACCTTACGCAATCATATCATACACGCTTCCCACGGACAAGGTATTCTCCGGTTGACAAGCGACAGTAAGTATCGTAAACTAGTGAGAATGAATGGAGAAATAAATCGGAACCTTAGTAGAGTGCATTCAGGGTCTATTTTAATTCTAAGACAACCAAACCTGACATTCCTAACCTAACCACAAAAGCATATATTGACAAAATCTTAAGTAATCGCTAAAACTCTGCAGTATGTGTTAACAGACATAAATCGAAATCGAACCATGTAAAAGTTGCATTTGTAGAATGATGAAATCGTAATAAAACAAAAGGAACTTGGGCCCATTTTCACCACTTTTCAGCATAATTTCATTCTACACACAAAAAATACGTAAAATTACTATCGGCATCAAACAAACATTCATAACCTAACAACGATGTGTGACCAGCGTACGTTTAATTCCTCTATTTCGCACCAGTTTTTAAAAAATAAATTCGTTCTACATGCGCAAAACATGTGCATATTCGAATAATGACGTCACTGATACTGCATAAATTCACTAATTTCTCGAGTGTAACACATCTCTGCAATGTAAAAACTACGACAACGAGGAAATGAACTAGTTGATCAGGTTGCTTCTGAATGGGTCGCAAACGAAGGAGTCAAATTCACAGAACGGGTTCACGTGGGGAACGAAGTAGTGAGTCCCTTGTTTTTACTTGGCATCCACACCCGTCCAGTGTGACGTCAACACAGCCAGTTACATGAAATTCTGCTCTTCAAGCTTTATTGCAGATTCAAAACCAATGAACTGTCCGAACACCAACCTGCTCCGCTTCACATATTAAAAGAGAACGAGTGTGTTCTTGAAGAAAAAAAATTTCCTCACCACACACAAAGCTAAAGCAACATTTTTTCCGCAAGAAATTCTGAGGATGGCTGGTGCGTAGGTTTCATCTTGACTAGGTTGTTCTCTAAAGAAAAATCTCACGCCTCTCTCCAAATTCCGGTCTTGAACAGGTTCACAAAAACGAGTCGCAAAATGAACGGATCCAAGAACCTAGATCCGAGAGTGAATAAATATAGAATCGAAATGTGAAGGAACCATAATTTTGTACATAACAGACTAAAAGTCATAATGATGAGAGGAACAAGTTTCTGAACTGAATCTTTTGGGGGGACTGGAATGGCAAGAACCGAATTCGGAAGTGGAAATGAACCGTTCGTTCATTTTGTAACTGGTTCTACTGCAACTCCAAAATGCGTGGAAATTCCAGAAAATATGCAAAATTCCCTGACTATTCCCTGACCAACCAAATTCCCTGACTTTTCCCGGTTTTCCACTCGCGTAGCAACCCTGGTGCTGTGATGGATTTACTTGATGAACATGAAACAACAGAGTGGAGACTGTTCATTGATTCCTCAAAAACTAGTTTGAAGGCTGTCCTCTTGCACAATGGGAACACATTTCCTTCTGTGCCTTTAGCATATACAGCTAACATGAAGCAAACATATGAAAATGCTGTTAGAAAAAATTCAGTATGACAAGTATTGCTGGATCATATGTTGCAATTTGAAAGTAATTTGCCTTGTTAAAGGGTTTGCAGCTCGACTATACTAACTTTTGCTGTTTCTTGTGCGAATAGGACAGCAGGGACAAGAATAATCACTACATCAAGAAAACAAGAATACACCTGAACAGAAAAATGTTGTACATTCCTCACTAGTCAACACTGATATGATTCTTCTTCCTCCACTTTATATCAAGTTAGGGCTTTTCAAAAACTTCATTAAGGCGATGAACAAAAATGGTGCTGGGTTTCATTAGTTGAAGGAAAAATTTCCTCTTGTTAGTGACACTAAAATCAAGAAAGGAATTTTTGTGGGTCCCCAAATTAGAGCTTTGTTAAAGGATAAAAAATTCGACGGTCTGTTAAACAAAGTTGAAAAGCAGAATGGAAATAATTTAAAAGCGTTGTGCAAAACTTTTTAGGAAATTGTAAAGCTCCGAACTACCATGAAATTGTGGGTGAACTCTTACTACAGCCATACCAAAATATGGGGTGTAATATGTCCCTCAAAATACATTTCTTGGACTCTCACCTGGATTTCTTCCCCGACAAACACGGGGAGCATTTCCACCAAGACATCTCTGTCATAGAACAGAAGTACCAGGGACAATGGAGTGTAAGAATGCTTGTTGATTACTGTTGGATGCTGAAGAGGGATTTTCCAGATGCGAAATATAGAAGAAAATCAACAACTCTCACATTTTAGGTAAGTTGAATAGTGTTATGTGTCATGTATTTGGTACGGTCAACAAATAACCAGATTAATGTCGTGAAATAGCAAAATAAAGTGACAGAGTAATGAAACGTACGGGATATGTAGGCCAGGCTGGGATACGCCAATGTCTGCAAGACGAGTTCCAGACCATGCCGCTAGGTGGCAGCACTGGCAGGGAAAGGAGGTTGTATATGTGCAATTTGCCTCCAAGGTGCCAGTCAGTCATTCAGTGAGGTGAGTCATGGCGTTCATAGTGTCAGGTGCCACAAAGGAGGTTCAGCGATCCGTGATACAGTTTTTGACAGCAAAAGGTGTTCATGAACAATAGTATATGCTGTACCATGACTAATGCCGAGTTCGGTTGCAATTTGGTTCAGACTAATCCCCCGACACTCCAGTATGAGGTCATCAACAGCAGAAATGGACTCATCTGTAATGGCATACTCCCCTGCGTTGTTGAGGCACCTGACACTGTGAACGCCATGACTCACCTCACTGAATGACTGACTGGCACCTTGGAGGTAAATTGCACATACACAACCTCCCTTCCCTGCCAGACCTGCCACCTAGCGACGTGGTCTGGAACTCGTCTCGCAGACATGTGGTGTACCCCAGCCTGGCCTACATATCCCGTAAGTTTCATCGCTCTGCCACTTTATTTTGCTTTTTCACGGCATTAAGCCAGTTATTTATTGACCATACCAAATATATATGAAAAAAGTAAATAAAAAATGTTCACACTTAACCTGGGTGTCACAAAAAAACTGTGGGTGATGGAGAAAAACTACTTACATATTTGAATTCAGTGTGAAAAGTTCTATTAGGATCAGGTATTTTCCCTCATGTGCCAAAAGAATAGTTCCATTTTGTTCCCCAGTGTAATCGGTCATCTTAGTGATAAACTTATGCACCGATATGCCTACATCAGGTGATATTGATAGAGTACCGATTAATCTGTCCCATCCCTAATATTTAATAAAAAACTAAACAGCAAATGCGGCATTCCACGAAAAGTGATCCTACCCCATGTAAATAATAAAATAAAGCATTTTTATTATTGTTTTTAATTGCATTAAGGTTTAAATGTTTGCGAATGCATATAATCTGCATATTTCCACCAACAAAAAATACTAGTGTGTGTAGCATATGCTTGACAGACAAATGAAGTCAAACTTTGCTATATTTTTAAAGCGTCAAACAGGTAACACATTTTCTTGAACACTTTTCATGCATTCAGGCTATGGCATCATACTCAAGTTCTTTTCCATTTGATAGTAGGCACCACAAAGTACTTCACAAATCTATGAAATCAGTTCATTATGAATATTTTAATCCAATCTCATGTCTAGAACCTTACATTTTATGTGTGAAATGTCACACACGTAATGTTGGAATGCCACAAACGCAGACTAGAAAATACCTAAAGGTCTAGAGCAGTGTACTTGATATTTTGTTACATAACTAGCGCAATAATGAGCACTTATTCTCAGCTACTGCAAACTTGGAGAGATTTTCAACTTCAGAAAAAAAGCATTAAATAATATAAATAGAAAATACAAATCAAACCCGATCAAAAAGCATTGTTTATTTTAGAATTTACACACACACACTGAAATTCTACCATTTTGAGATAAAATTGCAAATATTCCCTTTACTAATATTCGTAACTAGGTCACAAAATTCAGAATGTTACCTATAGGCTATTTATGGATATATTAGATCAGTAAAATGATTGGTAATTTCATCAAATTGATATGCCCTTAATCCTATACTCAATGTATGATTTTTACAACTATGCTCAAGATTTGAAATAAATCAAATATATGCTTTCCACATTGTTGAAACAGATTAGTTAAATTATGAGTCCACTCTCATCAACTCAGATACACATATTAAATTATACTTCATTACGAACATTAAGTTCCAATTATTTGCATAAATATCGTCATCTAATCAATGAAAGAAAACTACAACAGATCTTAGCACTGAAATATTAAGATACGCGTAAAGTAAAGTTCCCAGTGCATATAGCAGCATGTCATGAAGGCACATTCAGGGGATGTGGAGGTAGGGCCCCACACATTCTTCATCTCTGCCATTTTGGAGGTAATGTGATCAACACCACACTCCGATCACCTTTACTCCCCCAGGTTGCCCCCTGGTACCCATTGATTTGAGGCTGGATGAGCCCCAGAGCCATTTATGTGGGGACAAGGTTGGAAAAATTCTGACCTTAGATCCCCCATCCCAGGAATCGAACCCAGATCTCCCATGCGGCAGTCAGATACCCTACTCTCTAGACCACTATGACTCTTCACTGAATTATTATTATTACAGTATATTTTCTTCTTTCATTGTATGTGTTGCTTTCCTGCTCCTCTTCATGTATCTTAACGAAGAGGAAGAATGCTTACTAGACAAAATTGTGAAACACTGCCAAAGTAAACCGAAGCCCATACTTAGGAACCGTCCACGGTGAGACTGATTCAACTATTCATCATGCTCAGTACCAGGACAGTACACCATAAAATACAGAAGTACTTACAATATACTTTTCCTTATATACTATGGGTGGTGAGGTAGCACGGTCCCTCCTTCTAACAATTTCAACCACAGGTGGTGGCCTGGAAGTAGAAAACATATTATGCTGTGGTATTCCTTCGCACATACATGAAATCAAAAGAATGCATACAATGACTACATTTCTTAAATTGATTAACTGGAAAAACTGCATACTTTAACTGATTTGCATATTTCAAAGTTTACATTTTTAACATGGCTGCATATTTTAATGTTTAAAAATTAAAGTCTACATTTAAACATTGAGCTTGGAAATAGGAGATGTATTGTTATATTCTCACATTGGTTCACAAATTACGCTTCTAATACGAGGCACATCCAGAAAGTAGTATACAGTTTGGTAATAAAAACAAATGAAACTTGTGAAAACTTAAGTTGAAGAGCATGAGTTTTCATTCGCCATAGAAATTGAAGTATATTCATTAATGATATTTTTAATAAGCTTTATCTAGCTTAAGTATCAACTTATAACTGCAACATGTGGCGGACACTTAACCTAGAATGTTATATCTTCTTTTTTCACAATATTTGCATGCAATTTGATGGAAGTTAAATAAATGCGTTCCTTGTGCGAAACAGCACCCTATGCGCTTAGCCGTAAAGAGATCAAGTGGGGCTGTCTGTTCGCCTACTACTACTTGCCTTACTCTAGATTTACTCCTGGTTATGAGATTTGGAGAACAAGTTGAAATTGGAGATTCAATTCTGTCAAGATCTAGGCTTTCATTATTGGGAAACGATTGTTCCGCTAACCTCTGGATCACATTTAATGAATGATCCAATTCATGGTCACCTACAATGTGCGTCATAGAATTGTTGTATGCTATATGTATGTTGCATGCAAGCACAGACTAATTATAACCTTATAGATCTTTAATAACATACATTTCCATAAATCTATGAGGAAGAGTCAACTGAAATCTTAAACGTCTGACAAAAATTCCAGGATAGAATGTAAACAGCTCAAATTTGCATGATGTATCAACTGTTATTTACAAAATGGCCTCAAGACTGCAACACTGATCAAGTAAGCTTCGGAACACCATTTTTGTCATTTTAAAGATGGCGCCTCCTACATAGACATGCACCAGTGAAGAACAGTGGTTTCTTGCCCTCTGGAAGCCTAAAACGAATAGACATCCTATGACAAATGAAAATTCAATGTCTTTGTGCATGCTCGCCATGCCACAGGAGGAAGTTCGACAATGGCCTCAGTCCACATGCAGATGGGTGGAAAGACCTTCGCGGTGGTTCATAATTGACAGCACATAAATTCCAAAGATTCTTCTTCCTGAGGTATACAGGCAATAACTCAGACTTGAAAATATATGTGAATCAGCATGCTAACATGCAGCAAACGTGTGCAACTTTACATGAAGAAATCTGCTACATAAAAGTCAAAAACAAATTAAGGTTTTTATTTGACTGTACCTTGTACTAATCAAAGTGCCGGCAAGAATTGCATTGATCATTCGCATCTCCACCATGTAGCCTTCTGCGGCTTTCAGGGATGTAATTGAAAGGATCAAAACGATCAAGCAGTTCCTACAGACACCTTTATTAATGCAATAACTTATCTACGCTAGGTTGATTGATTGATTTGTTGTTTTAAGTCCACTTTATCCCCAGGAAGGCTAATCGCGACTGGACCTACAGTTTAAAGTATGAACCAAACCACTGTGCAATGTGCCTCCACCGAGTACCGAACTGGGGACCCCTTGATTACAAGGCGACGACGTTATCACTACGCCATAAGGAAGGCTAGCATTAGGTGTATAGAAAGAAAGATGTTTTACCTGCATAGTTCGACTGTAGACTCAACCAAAAAAAATAAAGAAAACACTATCGTGTTTCTCTTTCCTCGTATTTTGTACCCAACCGCCATGTTGTCTCTCCCAACGTTCTTTCTCTCTTACCAAATCTATGCCTTCCAACCCTTGCTGACTCCTTAACTTCCTCATACCTGTCACCATTGGACAAAACAAGCTGGCGGTTGGCCAACATACTATGAAATGAACAATGAAATAAGAAATAGTTCTAACCTTGGTGGAGGATTAGGATCTTCCCTTTGAATATAGATCACTCTAGGAGCCGGAGGCTGAGCCTGAACTGCTTGAACACTTCTTGCTTCATCTGTAAACCAAAGCCCCGTCTCTGGTGTTTCCTTGTGCTTCTGTGTTTCAATAGGCTGAAAGTGAAATCAACCAAAATAATTAGCTTTACATAGAGGCATACACATTTCGTTTTCAATGGAAACACGAAATGTGATTTAACGCACTGTGATGTTCATTTTTCATGTTTCTGAAAGCTGTGAGGTGCATTTTACTAACATGTCTTGTCAGAAAATGATACAAAATAACTCTTAAACATGAAATTTAGAGTTTATTTACCACCACAACACTTTCTGAGGTGTGTATTATCTTGCAAGTTATGCAAATCACGGAAAATTGATTAATTCTGCAGTAAGTAAATACCGTATTGGCCAGAATAGAAGCCGTACATTTCATCCAAATTTCAATTGTGAAAAATTAGGATGCATCTTATATTCGCGACCTTAAAAAAATTATGACATTTCGTCAAATCATATGCTGTTAAAAATGTACTGATTTATCATTTGAAATAATGATAACGCAACAATAGCATTGTTGTTTGTAACTGGGCATTGTAAAAACTCTGTCCGCATTCTTGATAACATACTCTTTGCTTTTATTAAGATTGTGTTTGTTCTTCTCTAAGCTTATACAGGTATTCATTTCTACTGAAGTGGATCTACAGGTTTGTCGCCAATATGAACGATCGTGTGGAGAAGAAATCATCATCAAGCCTGGGAATAAGGCGTACTAATAAGTACTGTGCTGGTAGTTAACAGAAAGCTATCTTAGAAGTAGGTATAGCACACAATTGTAACCTTATTTTTTCAATAATGATACTGTATTTTGTATGTCCTGTATTTATGATAAAATAAAATATGTACCTACCTAATTATATTTCCCTGAATCTGTTGGTAAATGGTTACTGGTATTTTCTTTTCTTCCCTCAGCTTATATTCGGGTATAATCTTTAATTTTATTTTCTCTACTCAAATTTTAGGGTGTGACTTATATTCGGGCCAATAAGGTATTTGAGAAGCAAAAATTGAGTCCTTTACACAGCAATAAAGTTAATATTCTGACAACTACATAAGAAGGGTAGTTAATTTAGTGTAATAAGTGAATTTGTAAATCAAATTTAGTGTCTTATTCACCATTTTAACATCAAAATGCCATTTTATATATCACTTTTGATCCCAAAATGTACCAATTTTTGTACCAAAATCTGAAGCTTTTATTCACCATAAATATGAGCTCTACACGTACTGAAGTATGCATTTCATTCACTTTCAGTGGTTCAGTATTCATGCTGCAAGTAACCTGGAATTTTATAATGACGATGTTTAGTTGCTACTATCAAAGTAACAGAGTAATCAGTAATCTACTGCTATGAGTCGATAGTCATATTGTTGTATCGGTAAAACTGCCAATAATTTTAACAACCGATATGTCCATATTTTTATGAATATAAAGGAATAATTAATATACTCTACTTTTGTAAAGTAAATGTCTCAACGTGATTTAAAATGTTTGACCTACACTGTTTGGTTTATTATACATAGTTTTTTTGCACTTCTCGAAAATCTGACTGCTATGGATTTGGAGGGTTTTTCGATTCTAAGCACCTCATATGTTGACAACATGAATGACAAGAAAGTAAATTCGCTTCATTTTATTTCTTTCCAAACTAGATTCACCAGAAACCGAGAAAAAGGAAATACCCAATGCTAAATTTGGAGTATAAAATGTTTTTTCGAAACAATATTCTCATTTTGAACATGCGTTGAAACCATATAAGACATCTCTACAAATGTGTTCTAAACTGGATTTTAATAATAACTTTTCTACTTCTTCCACTGCTATAATGGCCAGATGGTTTATTTTCCTCTTAATAATATTTACCAAAATTGATAAATGGTAGTGCAGCATTCTAATTTAAAATGAACAATATTTAGTTCAGAACGCGATGTGTTCAGCAACTGAAAAAAAATGTATATTTCAAGATGGCTCTGACAAGATTTCATATTTAGAATTAAAAAAAAAAACAACATGAATTTACTTCTAAAGAAGTAGATATAGTATTAGACAATTAATTGAAAATTTGCAAATACACATGCCATTTCCAGTTGATACTTATTAACTTGTCCCATTAAATAAATAAATAAATTAAATAAATAAATAATAAAACTACAATTTCTACTTTCATCCTCCTACAAGCAAGTGACAAATCAGTGATAACTCTAAATAGTAGAGGAAATATACAGTTCACCCAGAAATAATTGCAACACCATTTTTTTTTGTGCCAGATTGTGTGGAATGGTATAGTGAATAATATATTAAAAATCGGCCATCAAAATGGTTGGGGGAAAATCAGACATCTTGGAAAATGGCGGCAAAAATTCAACTTAAAAATTTAAAAAAAATAATATCTCGAAAATGGTGCATTGTACACAAAAAGTGAAGAAAACCAAAATGAAAAAACAGAAAATTTGCTAAATTATGGTTTTTGTTTGATAGAGCTATCATAAATCTTAATTGAATTAGAAAGATTAAAATATTTTCCTTAATTTTTAGAATTAGCGTAAAAGTTGGTTTCTGACACAAAAAACAGCAAATATGTAAGAAACTATGTAATTTACGTCCTAATCGCACTGAACCAAATTCATAGATTATGATTTCCTCTAAAGATTAGTTTTTGTTTCGTGCCTTTAGAGTCAGGGGTTGAGGAGATATGTAATTTAATGTGTTTCCCTAAATTTGTGTGTTCCATTTCCTATGATATTGGTTGATTGATTGATTTGATTTTTTTTTTACTTCACTTTTGTGCCACTTTTGGCTAATTTGCAAAGATGGGAATGAGTGATGTTATGATGAAATTGATGACTGGACACTCACAAACATCCATGCCCAGGCCGGGATTCGAATCAGATACCCCTGTCGTCGTAGTGCAATTATGATATTGGTGAGAACATAATACATTGTTTTGTGCAGTGTTTCGTTCACGTGGCGTTTGTTACTTACATGTTATTTTTGTTGTTTAAAAATGTATGCACACAGTGGCAGCTATTTGGTGTCTTAACTGAGCGAGGGGGAGGGACAAAGACAGTTTACTTTCTACTTAGTGCAATTAGAAAGAATGCTTGCTCAATGCTAAGCTTGGTCTACCAGTGGATTTGACCCAAAAACATCTGCCCGAATTCCATTTTCAATAAGTAAATTATATAGTTTCTTACATATTTGCTGTTTTGTTTGTCACAAACTAAATTTTATGCTAATTCTAAAAATTAAGGAAAATATTTTAATCTTTCTAATTCAATTAAGATTTATGATAGCTCTATCAAACAAAAAACATAATTTAGCAAATTTGCTGTTCTTTACTTTTTGTGTACAATGCACGTTTTCGATATTAATTTTATTTATTTTCAAGTTGAATTTTTGTTGCCATTTTCCAAGATGGCGGTATTTCCCCAAACATTTGGATGGAGGATTTTCAATATATTATTTACTATACCATTCCGCACAATCTGGCACAAAAAAAATTGTGTTGCAATTATTTCTGGGTTAGGCCTTTTTTCCCGTATGTTTCCTTTACTAAAAATCCTTAGAAACATTAGGACAAACTTTACCTGGCTTAAATTATCTTTGAGTTCCTTTTTCTTCTTGTCAACCAACTGTTGGTGCCTTTCTTCGTATGCTCCTAAACCCAATAATGGTTTCCCAGAAGAAATCTGAGGGTTGTTAGGTGAGTACTCTCCAAATCTAACCATTTTCTCGACCTGCAAGAAGGTATAGGATAGCCAGTTGCTCTTACATATTATGGAAGTTAATGACAACACTAAAATTCTTCACAAAGTGAAACTAAAAGACAATTTGTCATAAGAGAAATATAACATCATCATCATATACATCGTCACGATATTTGGTGATACATATCGTGGAGATGATATATTGCCGATATCATGATATGTAAAAAATATGGAAATATTGTATCGTCTGTGATGATATTTTCTTGATGATATATCGCGATATCAAATTTACAATATTGTCCATCCCTAGTGATGATATAATGAAATTCATGAAGAGACATTCATTAACTTTGATTTTTCTTCAACATTGAATATCAGTTTTGGCCCTAAAATTTTGCCATTTTCATTAGAGATGGTGAAAAAAGTACACAACATACAATAAAGCTTAAAATGTAATGAAAATAATGTGTTTTAACACAGCTTTCTATCATTTTTCTTAGCTGAGTAATCATAATTTTCGCAACTGTCTGCAAAGGTCAAAAATGCCAGTAGTCATGAAATAAAAAATGACAACCATTTTTAAACGAAGCCGAGTTTTAGAAAAATAATGCCTGCTTTGAACTACCCTTGAATAGGGGTTAGAACCACAAAAATATGAAATCTCTTAAAAATGGTCAAATAACCAGTGCTGGACCATTCGGTACGGACTGACCCATATGCATTCTGGACAAAAACTTTGGTCTTAGTACAATTTCTGTGAGCTAAAAGTGAATAATCATCATAGTAATTGCCTCTCCCACATATTCAACATTACTAACAATATTATGTGTACACATATTAGTGGTAATTTGTGAGTGTTTTAGCACCATTTTTCAAAAATATAACTGTGTGCCAGTGGAAACATTGGTTCATACACTGAATACTGAAACCTGTGATATTTTTACATTTTATTTTTAATTTTTTTAATATTATGTTGAGCATGTATTGATTATGCTGTGTAACAATTTTTATTGTGGGAAAAGCAGGGATTCCCTATCAAACAATTACCCGAATTGGAGTGTTCTTTTCAACACAACACATTACAGTACTTTCTTGGAAGATTTTTCTACTTTCTAAGCAGGTATGAATGGGAACAGATATTTTCGGTTATGACTGTCCTCCTCCTCTCCAACAATACCATAATCATCACAATATTCCACATATTGTGTGACAAGGTGCTTTCGTTTATCCACCTAATTTCTGAAAATCTTCAAATTTTCAAACATTTGTAACTTTCAACATATTTGCTGGACAAGTCTAATATTCCATATTTGTCATATTGGACGAAGTGTATCTATCAGTAAAAAAAAAAAGCAAATCCATGACTATGAAGCAACTTATTCTCTCTCAACTGGGTGATTTCATGTGGAATGACCCTTACGTGAAATATATGGGAGGGTTACTCAGAAACAAATTTCTGGCCATGAACCCAGGTAACCTAGCTCCAGCATGGTGTCAACATGTTGCCTATCTGCACATGATCTCAGTGTACATGCACCTACTTTTTTAAATGTTGCAAACCTGCTGAAAGTGAAATTCACAGTAATTTGACTTTTGTTATTTAGCGTTGTTTTTCTGCCACTTTTGGCTATCGTGATGATGCGATGATATGATAAAATTAATGAAGAAACAACACCCATGCCCAGGCCAGGATTCGAACCTAGGACTCCTGGCATCATAACATGCTGTGCTAACCACTCTGCCATGGTGGTTGCCTGAAATTCACAGTGAACCATTAGCAAATAGAAGGCTATAATGTGGCTGAAAATAATCTTAAGACGAGTGTAGCGTAGAGATCAAACTTTACGAACTGACAATTGTGTTAGGGAGTAGTACAGAAGATATTGTGATGACCACCCAGACATAAATGAGGAGATATGGTTCGGTAAGTTCCCTGTGATGATTGCACTTTATCATGAAGGGACATGGAATGATGTGAAGGTAGGGGTGCACACATTCATATGTCAAGACACTTTTCTTTGAAGGTGATGTGATCAGCACCATCCTCTGGCTGCCTTTACTACCCTATCTACACAGGCATCCATTTATTGGAGGCTAAGTGAACCCTAGATCGAGGAAAGGATCAGAAAAATTTCAACTTTATCCATCTTGACACTCTCCAATGTGGCTCATGAATAAAAAATGATGTGTGGAGTGTCAAAGACTCACACATCTCTTATTTTACTAAATAAAATGTAGCAGAAACACTAATCAAAAAAGTGCAAATACACCACAACCAAAGATACTTCAATATTAATATTCATGCATAAATATATTCAAACCACTTGCTTGAATTTGGAGAACACTAAAACACACCTTCAAGCCACAGCATGAAAACAATCTTTGTAAAACAAGTGAAAAAAGATGGTTGTGTTTAAATAAAAATAATAAAGAACTCACACTTAGTGAGCATTTTCTTGTTGAAAAAAAAAATCAGCATGATTTTGTATTGCAATAATGTATTACAATATGTTGTATGTGCATAAAAATGCATTGTATTCTATGCACTTACCTCCTGAAATTCGGTACTGATATTACTAAAACGAAAAGAAAAATGAGGCTATTGATATTGAATTAAGGTGAAATGTTAAATCTGAAATTGTGTTCTTGGTAATGTAATCCACAAGACAGAAATGTTTCACATTATTAAAATCCTACAATTTTCATGATCATCATATATATATATTTTTCACATTATGTGTCATAGTACTATTACAAATCACACTACTACAATAAAAAAAATCATCCACTCTACAGCACATTCTAAATCGCTTTAAGCTTATCAATTAAATTTTAACAAGATTATTTATTTCATTTACATGGCAGACTAATGCTGAAATAAGCACCTAGTAACTAAAAATAAGTGAAATGTACTACTGATCAAGTTTTATCAAGTGTCATGGTGAGGAATTTACAGAGCCATACTATATATTAAATAATACAAGAGAAGAAAATAGTTTTAAAATTTAGTTACACAAATTTGTGGGATTCTTTGAAATATAATAATTTTATGCTAACCTCAGTTAGCATTTAATAATTAATTGTGTAAGTAATAATAATAATAATAATAATAATAATAATAATTGTATAGTGCTGAGCACATGCAGACAGTCCTTATGTAAACATTTTATGTAGATGAAGTGCTATATTTTGCCATTTTCCAGCAGTGCATACACTATATTTTTGATAAAAATGAAATAATAATTGTAATGATAAGTATAAGAAATAAAAACTTACCTCTAATTCCTTGGTGCCACCCAATGTTCTCCTCTGTACACCATTTTCAGCACGTTTCACCTCTTTATATACTTCTTGCAAACAATTTCCACTTGCTCCATTATAGTTAATATCTACCGACTTATCACTATGGCACACAAATGGCACATGCTTTGTTTGATAAATATCATTTTTATCTACAGGAAGTAAGGAATTTTGCAATGGATCAATATTTTCCACATTCTCATGATTTGCAGAAGCTGGTTCATTTGGAGAATGCTCCTGAAATAAAAATGACAATCTTTACAAATCTATGTTGTTTATCACTGCAACACTGACACTAAAAAAAAAAAACAACTTCTTATTTCTGAAAATGGACAACTTTCACTGTTCACAACTTAGTAACAAAGCAGCCATCCTGGCAAGAGCAACTGGTATGTGCTGGTAGAATGCAAAAATCAATAACTCTGATGGTAAGCTGACAGGTGCTTGGCCATGACCGGCAGGATTAATCAATATATCCCTTTGAGCTCTTTGCATGTAGCTAAGGTAGATAATTACCTGTGCATGACAGGGATAAGAGACTGCTCCATTAATCTCCTACGAAACAAAACCACAACAGAAATTACAGTGCCATAAATATTGCAATCAAAGAGTTTGGACAAGGATTATTGAGCAAATAAAAAAAAAGGAAGGTTTTTCTTCTACAGACAGAGGGAGGAAAAAAGAAAGAAAAATGAGGGAACCCCGAAGTAAGCCCACCTCCACCCGCATACATTTGAGGGTATGTGCTTAGTGTCCTGGTACCTTAAATAAACTAGGATGTCAAATCTTCTGAACTTATTTTCTCATTTATTTAGTTATATGTATATGGTACATAGTACATATAAAATAAAAAAAATACAAACTAAGAAAGTGAATTACAGAATTGCAGTAGGTAGGAGCAGTAATTACGCGAGTAGTATGTGCTTAGTGTCCTGGTACCTTAAATAAACTAGTAAGGTGGGTGCTATTGATGCTGCAGCATTAGGCCCATTCCTGAAATAGGCCCAGATGAAAAGAGACGACAAATTTCCGAAACTGAACAGTTTTTTTTTTGCTATATTAACCTGAAAATAAATCTTGGAATGAAATTTGGAGCCCCAATTTCGAACGCCTAGACACAGCCTTACTTATTATACAGTTACAATTATTCGGTGGCCGCGGTGGCTCAGTCGGTAACGCGTCTGACTACCATGCTGAAGGTCCCGGGTTCGATCCCCGGCCGGTTCAAATCCGGGAACTTTTCTAACGATGGAAGCGGCGCCGGCGTTCACCCAGCGTCGAATAACATGGGTACCTGGGGGAAACCTTGGGGGGTAAAGGCGGTCAGGGGCGTGATGCTGATCACATCACCCCACTCACGACCAGATCAAGAAAGTGTGGGGCGTTACCCCCACACCCCCTATACGCCTTCATGGCATGGTGCTATGCACAGGGGAACACTTTACCTTTTTTTTTTTCTGTGACATAACTATAAGATCGTTGTGTTTATTGTTCATCGAAGATTTCAAGTTAATGCTATCAATTTTACGTTAAACAGTTTACTTACTAATTTAGCTGCGTTTTTTGCAATATCTTGGCGATTGTTGGCACTTTATTATTGTTCGGTACGTGCGACATAGTAAATTTTTCACCTTGGAAGTTATTTGTACAGAAAAAAAATTGATGGTATTTCATTGTTAGGTTTTGATGTGACAGCATCAGGCCCAATTTAGTCTTAATCCGACCCTGGCCACAAGTCATCATTTATGTGACATAGTTCACTTTGTAGATTAGGCACACACAGGAGATGTGTGTTACAAATTTCTACGTAGTTCACTTTGTTTTTGAAAATAATATCGTCCAGTGCCGACCTTCACAATCTACGCATTTCTGAAGTCTCACCCTGAAGCTCTGCATTACCCTCCTAGTCATGCCTGGTGTTATTGCTGTGATTTCCTGTCGGATAGCATTTTTCAGCTTCTTGGTTGTCCTCGGCTTTCCTTGGCAAACTTTAGCCTTCAGGTACACCCACAGAAATAAGTCATAGGGTGGAAGATCGGGGGAACGAGCTGGACATGGATTGTCACCTCGAAGTGAGATCAGACACCCTGGAAACATTTCACACAGCACGTTCATCGATATGCATGCTGTGTGTGCTGTGGCACCATCCTGTTGGAACCACACAACCAAATTTCCACGTTCGTTCAATTGCGGCTGCAGGAAGTTGTGTAGCATCCCTACATAATGGTCAGCAGTCTTGCTAAAAAAAAAGATGGGGCCTATTACACCAAAATCAGCAACAGCAGACCACACAGTAACATGTTCACTATGGAGAGGGCGTTTATGGAGTTGTCAAGGATTAGTCGGAGCCCAGTAGCGAAAGTTCTGTTGATCACACAGCCCAACAAATGAAAGTGTGCTTCATGAATGGAGAGCACAATAACGTTATGTGGAACATTTTGCTGGATAGCGTCAGCAGATTCACATCGGTTAGTTCAGTCACGTTCACTAAGTTCCTGCACAACCATCAATTTCTAAGGATGGAAATGTAGGTCCAAGTGGAAAATTCTCCATAGATTGTGATCAGAAATTTCAATACCAGCAGCATGCCTACAGGCCGACCGTTGTGGTGATCTCGTAATGGCCTGTCTCACTGCTTCAACATTCTGTGGTGTCCGTACGCTGTGAGGTCTGCTAGGAGGCTTAGTTTTTAAAGCCAAGCCTTATCTTCAGAACGTTTACACCCACAACAAAATGGTTTTCCTGTCAGTAACTTTAGCATTTCGAACAAGGCGGAAATGAGCCACAAAATGGTAAACCTTGTTCTTTCCAACTATGAAATAAAATTTTGCATAACATCTACCGTTGCTTTGTTATTTACATATGAAATCCAGGAGTTATTTCTCCGCACCCTGTACATCATCATACTACCCAGAATTACTGTCCGAATGTTCCTATGAATTTTCACACTTTGGCAATCACAATCTAATAAATGTATTTCCCTTTCTAGTGTACAACATTAAAAAATTACATCACATACATATAAGAGTAGCTAAAAAAACATGCAAGATAATTTAGCCGATCGTGTCACATGAGTTTGTGTTTTAAGTCCACTTTATGCCCAGTAAAGCTAATCAGGATTGGACCTACAATTTAAAGTGAGATCCGAACCACCACTGAGTATCGAACCTGGGATCCCTTGATTACAAGGCAACAATCGTGTCACGTGTAACTATTAAGGCAACAGATGATTATCATCTGCTTATCACAGTTGTTATTGCTTTGCTAGCTTTGATGGACATGTTATTTTGAAAATTATTTACAGTGTAATCATGCATATCATGACATGACGAAACATTGTTATTTGTCTACAAGAGTGTCAGAAATGATAAAAATTATTACTTACCAGTGAAGAGGAAAAACTATGCTCCAGAGATTGTCTCTTCAATCGTAACTTCTGCTTATCATTCCAGATTTTCATTTTCTGGTCCAAAATAAAATTCTCAAGATCCATTTTATTTCTATTTGCTCAGCTGAAAGATATCAACTTGTTTACATGAATTTATTGTTGCAATTAGCCAAAATGGCAGAAAAAGTTACACAAAATAAACAAAATAAACAACCATATTGCTGTATGTCAATCTACACTAACTTTGAAAGAGGGCACAGTGGTAGTGTTGTCACCTTGTAATCAAGGAGTCCCGGGTTTGATACCCATTGGAGGCACAAGTGGTTCAGATCCCACTTTAAACTGTAGGTCCAGTCCCGATTAGCCTTACTGTGCATAAAGTCGACTTAAAAACCAAATCAACCAACCAAATAACTTCGAAAGAGAACTGATTAAAGTTTAACATATATGGATTTTGAATACACTACAAGATTTGCACAAACATTTCATTAATGTTGATACACCCACACATTCTTATCTGACCTATAGTGTAGGTGACGTAATCAGCACCATATTTCTCTTGCTTTAAAACAATGTGGTAAAACTTCGGTATAGTTCCAACACCTCTCACTCGTCTGTTTCGTCATTTTTAACATTCGTACTTACGTATTCTGCATTGCGAAAGATTCTTCAAGGTGTTATTTTGCTTTTTTCACGAAAATAATTTCAATTTGTGACATGAGGAGTAATCATTGTTCTTGCGCTTCCATACGACACAATATGGCGAGACAGCTTGACGAGTGGTAGATCATCAGTGAGTATGCAGTGTTTCCAACCTTGTCAACTGAAAAATACCCACGAACCATTCACGGATAGCCCCAATTGATGAATAGCCCCACGAACCATGCACGGTTAGCCCCACAAACTATGCATGGCAAGGTTAGGTTAGGTTCGGTTATGTTAGGCAAACATAGTTAAAATTGTCATCATCTTGCAAGAAACCGGCTTGGTTGTAAACACTGACAGGGAGTTTAGTCATCAAACGTTCGCAACATTTGGTTCACGTAGTGCAAGCAAGAAAGAAACAGCAATTGTGCATCGGAGAGATATTTCTGTTGTAAAATAGGCCTACATGATTTCCCGGTGAAATCGATTCCACGATGAAAGAAAATACCTCCACAAACTTCTAAATGCTACGGAAACTCATTTCCGTAAGTAGTTTCTTGTGTAAAAATGAAGAAATCTGTTGGCACCATACCAAAGTTTTACCAATGTATTGTGTACATAACAGAGAGAAATAAAGTGTTAAATAATACACACTCTAATCATATAAACATTTTGGTGGGGAGTACATTTTGACAAAAATATAAATGGAATAAATACGTAAAGAAAAGTGAATTTATTTCTGTAAGGCAAGATCATTGCACACTCACAAAGAACACCCATGCCCAGGCTGGGAATCGAATCTGGAACCCCTGGCATCATAGCACACTGTGCTAACCAATCTGCCATGGAGGTCAGCTAGTAAGTATTCATTATGCCTCTTTAGCTCTTTAGTGTGTAATTCGAGCAGACATCGTATCACGTTAAATGTGCGAGAATAAGATGATCAGTTCTGAATTAAACAATCGGAACTTGGGCCAAGTGAACCCCTTATATTTCCCCCAATTTATGTTGCTCATTCTTCCACTTTTGGATAATTGCAACGATTATATGAAGAACACCTAAAATAACCATGATGTACAAGCGGGGACTCGAAACCGGAAACTTCGGTGAAAAGATAAAAAGCTAACGATTTAACTTCCTAGGCCACCGAGTGAGCAAGGGAGGACTCTTTATTTACCGGAACAGGCATTTCCCACTTCCGGTACTTTTAGAGCACATACCTGCAACAACTATTTCTAACCTGTGAACCAGCTTCACTGTAATCCTGCCGGGAATACTATTAAAATTCACGTCATGCAAATAGGCAACCTAGGAAAAGTACTGTGGTACGTACCAGATGCTTACAATGCAGGTGTAAAAGGTGAAAAATAATAAAAATTGAGCAAATCATTAGCTACACCACAGTTGTCAAACTTTATGTTATATAAAAAAAATGTTGCCCTTACTTTGTGCTTTGTTGTTATAGTTGGTGCACATTGAAAGCATACATACCCCATACTTCGCAAATTCATTTGTCAATTGTTATCAGCATCAGGTGTATCCCGATTCCCGCGCGGGTCTCCCTTTTTGAACAACACTAGGTCAACCTTGCGTTCTGACATCTCCGGGAAAGTTTCTTTTATTAGGCAAAATGCCTAAGTTGTTAAGTTAAGCAAGCTAGCTTTAGTTCTCTTAGCATATATATATATATATATATATATATATATATATATATATATATATATATATAATCAGACCTAACTTAACAACGTAGTTCTTTCTCGTATGGCGTTAGAACGCAAGGTTTCTCTAATGTTGTGCGATAAGTGCTCGCATTTGCAATCTTTCTCTGTGCTGGGAATCCTTGCGCGGGGAGCAGAGTTTGAATTTTAACTCTGTGAAGTCAACGCAGCAGTGAATCTGTTTTATATAGTATTTGGCCAGATTTTGGTAAATGTTTACTATCCTTCGGACACCTATAACTTCTGAGTTTCGTCAATTATTGACATTTCTACTTACCTATCTGCTTCGCGGATCATTTTTTAACGTGTATTCACGTTTTTGATCAATTTTTTTTTTTTTTTAAAAAAAAAGTGTTTTTGTAACTGAAGAACGTACGTTTCTGCAAATGGTTTGTGAGGCTATGTGTCAATGGTTCGTGGGGCTATGCGAGAATGGTGTGTGGGGCTACGCATATTTTTACTACTTTACTATACTGGAGACACCTATCAATGATTTATTTCGCAATTTTTTACATTGCTAACGTACTATTCTGTATTGCGGAACATTTCTTTAGGTGAAATAATGAATTTCTAACGAAAATAATGTCTATTTCTCACATTAACGAGTACTTACTGTTGTTCCTTATTTCCCACAAACCATCCACGGGTAGCCCCAAAAACCATTGTTAGCCCAAAAATTCACGATAGCCCCACGAACCATCACGGGGACTAGGTATGACTACTAGGTTAGGTTAGGCCTGTTAGGTTAGGTTCCATTAGTACCCCTTTCATTCAATTTAGCCTATACGGACAATACGAGAGCGTATTGTGTTTTCGTGCAGAAAGCAAATGGCGGCAGCAGCAATAGCGCATTGGAAATAGGTTTTCGTTGAAAACCACATGCATTCGAATTAAAATGGATCAAAACTACATTCACGAACATCAACAACGCTACAGAAAATGATTTGCGGAAGTACTTTCTCCTGTAAATTTGAAGAAATCAGTCTCTGTTATAGTAAAGTTTTACACGAATCTGAAGTTAAAAGTTGTCGGAAACGTCTAGAAATTGCAAAATAAGCGAAAATAAGGTGTTAGTTTTTGAAATGGAAACCATCGATTTTCGCGAAATTTTTTGTTTCATATATTTTGTTATATATATTCCTGATACTACAATGACACCAAATTTTAACTATGTTTGCCTAACCTAACCGAAACTAATCTAACCACACGTCAATGGCTCGTGGGGCTAGCGCCAATGGTTCGTGGGGCTAGCATCAATAGTTCACAATTATTTTGCAATTTCTAGATCCTGATACTACCACGACACGAAATTGTAACCATGTTTGCCTAACCTAACCGAAACTAACCTAACTACACGTCAATGGTTTGTGGGGCTAGCGTCAATGGTTTGCAAGTATTTAGCAATTTCTAGACATTTCCGACAAATTTTAACTTCAGATTCGTCATTAGCAGGCCTCAATTAGTAAGTATGCCAAATATGAAGAAAATCGGAGAGGGGTCCGGTACTTAAGTCATACCGAACGCTGTATCTACAGTCCCAGCATGGTGCAGTTGCGTAACAAAACTAACAAGGGCCCACCTGCAAGAAACACAAAGTTGATCCCCACATGTACAGTCTGCAACAAAAGTTTCTTCCTAGAAATTTAAGTAATTTCTTTGAATTCTGGCTGGCACCACATTGAACAATTATACAAGTCGACCCAGTGCCTATGAATTATCATAGATTACAATTTGTATCCCCTTGACAGTTGCATATCAAAAGAACAAAAATGTACCCTGTTCTTTACAGAAAGTGGGCTTCCCGTCAAGTTTTCTGGACTGCGAATTAATTTACTAGAAGCAAGCATGCAGATAGGTGGATTTTTCCCTACATCACTTTCAGGAAATACCACCATCTGTATTACCTGTGTGGCATTTACTTTATCCAGCTATTACACAGTGGCTCTTTGTACGTCCCTCCCTCTTAAGTCATGTATGTGTTTAATATGTATTGAAATAAAACATCAAAGGATTGTATCTTATGTTTTATTAATTAAATTACACCATTGTGTACACAAAATATATGTAAATGACATTATTTTAAGATCTCTCTCTTACTCACACACATGCAGAGAGAGATACATTCTCAAAAGGAACACACGAAATACATTTATATAAAATACAATGTAATTCCATAATTAAATGTAGTACAGGTCATTCGGTTTAGCTTGAGCTCTGACCTTCAGCTGCGCAGAAGCCTTCCGTCAGCGCGACGATGCGAGAGTTTCACTGAGAGCAGAGTTGCTAACCACCTTAACAATTTCCTACATCCATAATCTGACGTCAGAGCTTATTGCTAGGGGTGTTTGGTACTTGCATTTAGTTTATTTTTTTAAAGTGGCAGTTTGAGAAGGTGGATAATTCAAGGAAAAGAATGACGGAGGATTCTTTTTGTCAGTGAAACACTCATTTGTTAAGCCCCCTCAGCGAAAGAGGAATCCTCCCTCTTCCCCTCCAGGGAGGGAGGGGCGGAATTTCTGTTAACACTAGTAAGGTGATTGTTGACCTGTGTTGCAGAGAATGCAAAGTGATTCACAGTCAGAGTAGAGAAATTATCTCAACGTGCATAAGTTTATGAAGAAAGAAGCTGACATTGGCCTTGCATCGAATGTTAAACAAATGCAAAAGCATGTTTCCGCTGGTACTGACATGTCATTAAGTACTTCGAAATGGATCTAAAATGAAAATGATCACAACAAAGTAACTGGGAAGAGATTAGTAGCACCTAGCAAACCACGCAAAAGATAGGAATTTAAAGTGATGTGAACAAATTTGACAAAGGTGTTATTCGTAGAACAATTGACGAATTTCATGATCATGAAGGACAGAGTCCTACTTTAGATTCGTAAGTATTATTTTTTTAATTTTTTTTTAATGAGACAACAGCATAAAGCCTTTGCAGTTTCATGTCTAGTAGAATTGTAACTTCCGTGAATTGCAACACTGCTTCTATGAGTCACGTGGTGTCCTCTGCAGACGACAAACCTTTCCCGCTTTTCGCATGCCAGAGCTCAGGCTAAACCGAATGCGCTGTAAACTAGCAAAAAAATTGAGAACAACTGAGGGAGAAATGCATTTATCACAGTCTGGTATCTTATGATAACGAAGATAACTGCAGATTTATCTTGTCATTTACAATTTTAATTGGCATGTGATGTAATCACAATCATAACATTTTATTTCAAATCAAATTATAAGCAATTATGTTGGGAGAAAAGGTGTAGTAACCAGGAAATGTTTAAAGAACCATCATCCTTGACAATAAAAAGAGAATAACATGATTGAACAATTAAGAGTGAAGAATCTCCGATCAGCCAAAGAATAAATTTCAGGAAACCCAGACATTTTGCCTCCAGTTGTAAGAGTTTCAAGAGGGAGGGGAAAGTGCTGTTGCTACATGCTTGATTTTGTCCAGTTTTACACAATACCTTTTGCTGTCAACATGCACCCTTTGCTAGCATTTCAGAGAGAGGCAGGGAATTGGAGACCCATTTGCTTGCTACGTGGGGGCAACCATTAGGCTTCGCCGTGCTTGATCTTGTTGAGGGTGCCACCTGTTTAAAAAATGACGCAAGACGAAACATTTGGCAACGCAGATTACCACAAGAATTTTCCCTCACCACGGCAACTGGACCAAGCCAATTGGTTAAGTGGTTCATGTGACCCTTCCTGGCTTTCGATGGAAAAAACAAAAATAGAATTTTGAAGTTTATTCTTTTGCCGTACAGGCTTTAGTCAACAATGGATAGATAAAATAATGTTTGCACAGTGTAGCAAACTACCATAAAGATCACAAGTTAAGATGTAAGTCGATCATGCAATCCCAAAGAAAGTAAACTAAATTAAAATATGAAAATAATATACCCTAGAGTCCTTTACAGTTTGGACAAATGGCATGTCTAGTCCAGTAATGTGTGTATACCTAGGTATATGTAAACAATGATCTTCTACATCTACACATACACAATGTAAACTATTGTCGTGTGAAAACCAGATAGACGTGACTCCCAATTTATCAAATTTACAGGAGAGAGGAAATAGTGCATTCTTGCGAATATGTCTGACTCTTAAAAAGAGTCCGTAAATTGGAGATAACCTGATTCTACCATACTGCTAAGGATTAGAAAAGGAGATTTATCGATCCGACTTGAAATAGAGCTCCTCAGAGGAGATAGATTAAACAAAACCAAAGACTGCATTTTTAAAAGTTATGTTCCTCTGGTTCTCATACGATGCTATGTAATGCACATGACAATATGGTGACGAGGTGGGCTTAACAACTAGCGTTGCAGAAATGAAATATGAGTATCCTGTGTTTCAATTGTTGAAGAAAGATGAGCTGTCTTGCACTCCTCTTCACATTTACAATTTCTATCTAAGTAGCTAACACTGAAATATTCTTGTGGTTGATGGGAAAATATTCCACTTTTCCCTCATCATTGCCATGTGCTTCTTGTCTACAGTTCACCTTGGTGAGGAGAAAATATGGGACAATTATTTTGTTGTAAATATGATAGTTGTCAAATATGAACCAACATGATTGGAGGGACAGGTGTTCTCGGGTTACCAGCCAGGTTAAATTGGAGTTAGCTTCCAACGTTTCGAGGGCATATATTGCTCTCATGTGCATATTCCCTGAAGATGAGAGCAATGTATGCCCTCGAAAGGAAGCTAACTCCAATTTAACCTGGCTGGTAACCCGAGAACACCTGTTCGAATCACGTCGCCAGGAAAGCTACAATTCCTATTTTATGATTGAAGGAGTTCACGTTTCCTCTTAAACAGTGTTAAAAATTAATTTTTAGTGCTGTATACAGCACCATTGATGGCTATATAAACTATCCATCAATGTAAATTATACATAGATTATGTGTAGACAATACATGTTGATGTAGACTTATAGTCTGACACATCAGTTGTCTAGGCTTCTTTCACACTGAACTAAGAAGCAAGGAGTGATATGTGTCACTTGAAAAAGATCCAATCAATTGCATTCTTTCATACCATAGTGAAGTGACATATTGCATTTGATTGGTTTCATTTTGAAGTGGCATTTAACAATTGTAGGGAATGTACTGTTTATGTCCGTGACAAATATCATGACAAAGAAACAATCACACATATGAGTGCAAGTTAATATAAACGATAGGAACAAACCTCCTAGTCCTCTATGAGTTTTCATTTAATTATATTTTTTCTTGTATTTTAATCTCTTAATGCTACTGTTTGGTTTCTTATGTATTTTATAAACAAAGTCTTAGCAGAACAAATGTCACTAGGAGAAGACAACCATGTGCACTACCAAAATAAATAATTTATGTATAAATATAAAGCAAATTACCTTACTCCTTTAGATAACTAGCACTCACCTTTTTTTATGGAATTATTTGTTTAACTCTTGTACCACAATCAAATATATATAATTTGCGTTGGGACAGTAAAACAATAATTCCAAAACAATTTTCAATATACACTGGAACATTGGAATTATCAACTTCGATGTTGAAGTAGATACATGCTACGTTACTTGCACAATAAAGTTTTAGCTATGCTATAATCACTTAACCAAGTTGCTAGAATATTTATTGCATTGTCCAAATGTCTTTTATAGAGGCTACTTGGGTGTGAGCTCAATGTATCCACACCCCTTCTCTTCCTTGTAATGACACCACCACTAATTCTGACATGCAAAGCAGAATCAAAAAGTAAGGTGAATATTGAATTTATTCGGTGTTATTCATGTGGAGTTCCTGCCACAGGGTACAACAATTACAGCAAGAGGTACTGCCAAACTATGGACAAACTTAAAACTGCCATACGCAAAAAATAATAATTAAGATGCAGAGGAGCACTACGACAGGGTGTGGTATTCTTGCACGACAATGCGAGATGGCACCCATGCACACATCAGTGGTTTCAAGTGGGAGGTTCTCGAACACACTCCGTACAGTCCCAATCTCACCCTCTCGGACCTCGGACTACCATCTGATTGGACCTTTGAAGAAACACCTCCGTGGTAAACATTTTGACACAATTCAAACAGTGCAAGAGGCTACCATTAACCTGTCTCAACAGTTTGGAGCAAGAATTTTTTGCGACCAGGATGGATGATTTGGTCTCCCGCTGGAATAAATGTTTCGACTGCAGTGGCGACTATGTGGAATTGTAGTGTGATACTATGTGGATAACATACTGCAGTTTCGTATTTGTACTCATTCATGTTTCGGAATAAATTCAATATGCACCTTACTTTTTGATTCTCCTTTGTACTACATCCACTTTGTAAATGGAAGTTTTACCAGCCAGTATCTGATGACAATTTTCTTAACTCTTATGGCAGTCTCATAATTCATCGTCACACAACTGTTGATTGATTGAATTGTTGTTTAAAGTCCACTTTATGCACACATAAGCTAATTGGGACTGGATCTACAGTTTAAATTGGGATCCGAAACACTATGTGCCTCCACCGGATATCGAACACGAGACCCCTTTATATTACAGTTTTTTTAAACTTTTTTGTCTCAAAAACTTCCATCTCAAGAATTCTGAGAATTTTACAGGAGTTGTATATCTAAGGGTGCTACATATCCTGAAAAGGAGAACATGCCACTTTGGTTCTGGAATTTTACATAATGTTCTTTTAAAAAATCCACTCTCGGACCAATGTGCTCAATGTGATGGAGTAAAAACAAAACAAAGTTGGAACTGGTGAAATGTTTTTATTCTTCTGGATTTTCTTTACATAGAACCTTCCAAATCATTAAAGGTCTTCTGGAACAATGTAGAAGCTTCCAGATAATTCTAGAATTTAACAGAACCTTCTAGAACAATCTGGAACCATCCAGATTATTCCAGAATGTAACAGAACCTTCTAGAGCATTCTGGAACCATCCAGATACTTCTGTGTGTTTTGCCTAGCACATAAAAGGGAGGACACATGAATTCACAGTTCAGTTGTAAACAGGCAAACAAAGAGAGCAGTTCACCAAATTTATAATCCAACAGTACCTGTAACCTTTTGTGAGGATTCTGCTGATTGATTGAGGTATAGGATGTTTTGTGGAAAGGTCTGAGTTTGAAATGTCTTCTGACTGGGGCCACATGAGAGTGAAGTGTGCTGACTATTTGCATATCCATAAAAGAGTGATATATAAGACTAGCAAAAAAAAACAGACTTTCTTCAGGTTGAGAATAAGAGTGCTCATTTCAAGACTCTTGTTTCAAAGTCAAGATGTTTCCAGTGATGACTTTCTGTATTCTAGATGCTTTGACACTAACTGAACAAGAAGAAGACTCCCATGGTGTGGATGATGAAGAGTTTGTAACTGCGGAAGAAGAATTAGATTCCCTGAATCAGTCAGCTATAGAGGTTGGTGTTAGTCCTGTTAAGAAACCATGGTCAGTGAAGTCAAGTCATAAGCTGTATGCATCAAGAAAACACAGAGAAATTACTGAAGCTGTGGGTGAGTTCATCAAAACAAAACTGACCAAACTATTCAAAGTAGAAATTTCATCTGCAGAAGGTTATGAACCAAAAGAAGCTTGTGCAACTTGCAGAGAATTTATATCAAACATCAATTCAGCCATTGAATCGTGTCAATCCTACAATGAAAAGGTGCAAGTTCTAACAATTATCTCAGTATCCCTTTCTAAGGTACAAATTTTGCACCACATTCCATCTGCAACAAAATACATGGTGGACAAAACAAGAAATGTGAGGTCTACAAGAGGAGTGTTTGGAAAACCGGATCCCTATTATGGTCATCCTGTGAATGAAGCACATGTTCAAATTGCACAGTCATTTTATCTGGAAGATAAATGGGACTGTTCTCGCCAGAGTGCCAACAAAAAAGACACTATCACTATAACAGTTCCATGAGAAAAAGTGGTGAAAGTGAAAAGAAACACGACCTGCAGTATTAATGAAACTTTTGCCATATATAAGAAGGAACATTCAGTATTCCACATTGGAAGATCAAAATTTTATGCACTATGACCTAAGTGGGTGGTTCCACTTGTGTGTGTACTGTGCTAATTTTGAACTATGCGTGGTAACTTTGAAGAACTTACTTGAAGGTGTGACATATGACACCTTAGTTGGACGTGTGATGTCGTCAGTAGTCTGTGATGTAGAGCGAGAGACCTGTTTGTTTCAGGAATGTGGTGACGGCTCTGGAAAGGGAGGACTTACCTTACAGACACTTGGTCTGGAAAACATAGCAGATGACTCTTCGGAAGTTACATATGCAACATGGGAGGAAAATAAACTCATTAACCTTCATTGACGAACTTTGGAAATAGACAGTGTAGGCAGTAACACACCAGCATCTGAAGAAATTGCGACAACAACACATTGCAGAAGTGAAGGGACGTGTAGAGGCTGAACAACTATGTTTAGTGTTTCACTGTGATTTTGCTGAGAACTGGTCTGTGATTCTGCCACAAGAAGTACAAGGGTATCACTTGAGTAATGACAAAGTTACAATTTTTGCAGGAGTCGCATATTTTCAAAACAAGACCACAAGTGTTGCAGTTATAAGTGATAACAGAGGACATGACTCAGCACATGCATTGTTGGCAATATGCAAAATTCAACAACAGCTGCAATCACAGGCAGAAAAAAATAATCATTATTTCTGATGGTGCCCTAGTCACTTCAAAAATCGGTACCAACTGTTTGAATTGACTAAGTCGCTTGTGCCAATGAAGTGGGTATACAGTGCTACTGGTGATGGGAAGGGGCCAAGCGATGGTGTAGGAAGTCTGTTGAAGCACCATGCTACAAAACATAATCTTTCCAGCCCAAGTACAGCTGCAATTCAGAATGCCGAGGATTTTACAAGAGTGGTGAAGTCATACACATCAACAGTCATCATCGTGTTGCCCAAAGAGGAAGTTGAAGAATTCCGCCAGCAGAAAATAGAGCAATGGTCCAACCAAACTATCGCTGTGAAAGGAATTCGGAAGACACATGTCTGGACTCACAGTGATGGGCGAACCTATATTGCACGAACTTTAAAGAGCAAGAAAGAAGAAATTTCATTTGTCCAACCAAGATCTCAGAAACGGCAGGAGAATATTCAGATTCACAACCTACAAAGAACGATGTTTGTGGCCTGTGTGTATGACTGTGACTGATGGATTGCAGAGGTTATAGATATCAGTTGTGAGTTAAATGAAATCGTCGTGAACTTTATGCTACCATATGGACCGGCTGCTGGATATAATTTCCAGCTGCAAGACAGCAACACCACCACCAGTGCTCACTTCCAATTCACGACGTTTTAAAGACTGTGGGTTCTCCAGTTCCTATTGGTTCAACAGGAAGGCATTACTCAATATCAAAGGAAGATACTGATGCAGTTAAACAAATTTTTAGTTCATTGAATTGCTAATTTCAGATCTAAGCAGAGAGCAGGGAAGTGGTATGCTTTGGAACCTGGTATATGTTTTGGAACTTGTACATATATTTTGGAAGCTTTAATATGTTCTGAAAGCGTGTCTGTTACTTATCTTTATGAAGAATTAAAATGCCATGTCAAATAAGACTAGATTTTGATTTTATGAGACCAATATGTGAGCATGTGGTAATGGAAACTGGTTTAATGTATGGCAAAATTTTCAATTATTTATAAAACCTGTTAAACTCAAAAGTGGAAGTCCTCCTTTTCAGGGAATGTAGTACTGATCAACAGTAAAAAAATATTTTTTTTTGGGAATGGCATTTTTGAAAAAACAACAAAAAAAAACAACATAAAAACCAAAAAAAAAACACAAGGCTACAGCAAGAGAACTTGGACATATATTTCCAAACGGAGGTTATGATTTTAATCAGAAAATTATTCTCTTTCAAATAATAATAATAAAAAAAAAAACTGCAACAAAATATCTTGAACCGTTCCAGAGATAGAGCATTTTAATATTTTGCAGAAAATCGCACGTGAGAAATGATGCCCGAGGTGCCATCTTTGGTGGTCTGTATCTCAGGCCAGGAATTTTTTTGGACAAAACAAAAAAATACGGGTTTCTTACTTTGTTCTGAATTTTAACATATGTTTAATTCAATAACATCTGAGACTATGAAGGTAAAATTTTATCTTTGCCTGCCTGAATTGATATGGACTAGGCCCTTAGTATATGGCAATGATTCATTCTACAAGCAACATATCACCAACATTTAAATTATAGAGTTTGTATATTCTGTTCAAAAGAAACACCTAAAGCTTCTTGCCCACGTAGAACCAACTGTGATGTATCATGTCATGATGTATTTACTTTACAGAAAATATTTTTGAGGTTTAATTTCAGAATTTTTGATGGGGCATTTTTGTATTTTTATTTACATGGCATGAGCGTATTAATATAACTTTGTACTATCTGAGCATTCAGGATTTGAGGCATTTCTTCTATGAGTGGTCCTACTCCATGTACTGTATATAACAAAATTCATCAGTCTTAAAATTATAATTTGAATGTTGCACGAACAAAAGTTATTGTCATCCTGAAGCCTATATTCTTCACAGACAAGTGAAGTCGATGGTAGTCAAAATTTAAATATTTGTAACAATTTTTTGTTAATGCTTTTCATGCATTCAGGCTATGACATCATGCTCTTTTTTTTTTTCCATTCGTTAGCAGACACCAGAAAGTTATTCATAATTCTATTCAAACAGTTCACTTCGAATACATACTTTAATCTAATTGTATGTCTAGAATCTTACAATTTATATGTGAATGCACCATTTGGAAAAAGAGTTTTTACATTTGTTGAAGGTAAGGATTGAACTCTGGAATCTGCATACTAGGCCACCAGTCTCTTCTCATTCCAATCGAGCGTCGTCTTGTGTTGTAGACCATTGGCATTTCTGGTTGTTGTGCATTATAGGGCATTGCTTGCACAGACCATGCAGTTTTTGGAAACTCCTTGCCCATCTCATAAGGTTCTACCTGGTTCTTGTTTTGTTTCTTTCTTTCCAGCCTTACAAGGCAGCATGCACGCATAGTAAAGTAGTAGATCATCTCAAAGCCATTAAGGAAGGTGAATCCAAGAAATAATCCAACAATACCACCAAATGCCACTGTGAATTAGAAAACAAAAAGTTTTTATTAGTTATTTTACTGTGTGTAGCTAGAACTTTGGCAATACCAGAGCTAGGGTGACCAACTTTCACATTGAATTTACGGAAGATTAGTTGCAACAAATTTTGCAAACTTTAGATGTGCAGCATCACTACAGTAGATGTTTATGGGATATATATATTAAGTTAGTCAAAAAGTAAATGCAATGTTTTTCTTTTCTTCCGTAAGTTGGCTGTACAGCTTTCTGCGCTCGCAAGCCGATATATAGTATCGTTGTCTTCGCCTGTGGCAGGTTACAGCATCATCACTTCAGTTCGCTCTGCAGTGTTGCCAAGTAAACATGGCTGCACCACTGTCCGTGTGCATCACAGAAGAACAGCATTCTGTAATCCATTTTTTGTGTTTTCTGAAGGTGTACCAGGAGCTGAAATCCATAGAAGACTTTCAGCATAATACGGTGACAATGTTTTACCGCTGCGAAGTGTTTACCAGTGGATTGAAAAGTTCAAAAGCAGTTGAACAAGTGTGAAGGACGAGAAAAGAGCAGGTCGTCCATCCACATCCACTACTGATGACTGTCTGTGAGCTGGTTCTGAATAACCGACGAGTAAATGTTGATGAAGTGGCAAATCATATGCACGTTAGTCATGGTTCTGCATATGAAATTATCCATAACAGGCTCAACTTTCATAAAGTGTGTGCGAGATGGATCCCTAAAGAACTCACTGACGAGAAGAAGCGAAATCGTGTGAGAATCTGTCAGCAATTATTGGACAGACGTGATAACGAAGGTGAATCCTTTTTGAACCTGAGAGCAAATGCCAGAGCATGGAATGGAAACACCCTGAATCTCGAGTGAAAAAAGTCAAGCGTCTCCACTCTGCAGGAAAAGTGATGCTCACACTTTTTTGGGACTCAGAAGGGGTAATTATGGAACATTATGTGGAAAAGGGGACAACAATAAACAGTGAACGATACAGTGATATGCTTTCGAACAAGTTAAAGCCTGCAATTCGAAGCAAATGACGAGGTCGATTGTCGGAAGGCATTCTTTTGATGCATGACAACGCTCGTCCCCATACCGCTTCCAACACGGCTCAAACTCTTCAGAATCTGGGCTTCAAGGTGTCAGAGCAGCATCCTGCATACAGTCCCGATCTCGCCCCATCAGATTACCATCTGTTCGGCCCACTTAAAGATTGTTTAAGAGGCCTTTGATTCGACACAGATCAACAGGCAAAGGAAGCGGTGCATATGTGGCTTGCTGCTCAACCGAAAACCTTTTTTCTCAGGGTATCAGAAAGCTTGTGGAACGTTGGACCAAGTGTATTGAAGTGCAGGGGGACTATGTTGGAAAATGATATCAATGTAAGTTTTCTATTGTTGCTGTGAAAAATAAAAGAAACATGATTGCATTTACTTTTTGACTGACCTAATAATATTAAACAAAATAATTCATATATATATTTTATATAATATACAGGTCACAATACAGAATAAATATTTAGAAATTTCCATGTTTCTTGGGCGTGACCTACATGTATTTATCCACTGATGCTGCAGAACCATGCATTTTTTAATCGTTTTGTGCCAATTTCAAAAACTCTTTGCAACTTCACTCATAAGTAATAGCTTTATTATATCTCATCAAACTCGTATTATATCAGGATGAATTTAAATTTTGTGATCTTGTTTGTTAATGAAATACAGTCTAAGGAAAAAATAGAATGTCAAGGAAGGATCCAAAAATAGATAGCCTTATTACATTATGGGAGTTCCCAGGAAATGCAGGTGAGTTGGTCACTAGCCAGGGCAGATGTTTTCGAATTTTCCTTCCTTTTGAAAAACCACTGAGATATTAGAAAATCTGAAAAATCTAGAGCAATCACGTGAATCTTCATGGTTTGATTTCACTGCTGCCTAGGTATTCTCAATAGTTTCATGGCTGCATAAGTCTATTGAGCTATTGATAATATCTAGACATCGTCAAAAGCAAGAATTCACATGAATGCTCTAGAAGGAATTCTAAGCACACATAATTTTTTAGATTTTGGAATATCATAGCTGTTTTTCAAAAGGAAAGGAAAGTACGAAAGCAGCTGCCCAGGTGTCAGTCAAATGTCCAGCCGAATAAAAGGTAACTGAAACATTTTGTTTTTAGTGATATTACACATTACAGAGTAGCATTTTTTGGGAATATATACTAGTTACAGACATAATCCTCCTCCTCTTACTATAACAGGGGGTGTCTACAGGCTGGGAATTTCATGAATTCCAATAATTATGGACCAACCTCCGTGGCAGAGGTCTTAGCACAGCACACTGTGATGCCAGGGCTTCTTGGTTTGAATCCCAGCTTAGGCGTGGGTGTTCTTTGTGAGTGTCACTTCATCATATCACCATTCATCCTCATTATCACAATTAGCCAAAAAGTGTTATAAAAGCGATGCTAAATAACAAAAATCAAATCAAATCAAACCAATAATGATGGGAGAATTTAATATTAGTAATGTCAATTAATAATATCACTTGTATTTGACTGCCTTAGGTTGCACCTGAAAAATTTAATTATACCTCAATGACATGGGTTTGGACACAGGATAGTTACAAATTTATCTGCAATAATACAAGATATAGCTGATAGTTTTAACCCTTAACGGGCGTGGCCTTCTTCTTGGGACCTTCGACTTAGAACAATGCTCTCATTCTCGGAAGCAATAACATGCACTTCCCTGTCCTTTTCGGTGGCTTCATATTTTGGTATATTACGTGATCCCCTGGCACCATTTCCTCATTGATTTTTAGTTTCAGAGCAATAGATACTCATGGGTCCCACGGACCACGCGATGCCCTTTGCGTAAGTGTTTCTGTACAGAACCTTGTGCGAGAATTTGAGTTGACGATCCATCTTCTATTGGAAATATCTTTGCCACACCTGAAAGTGATAATGAAGCACTTATTTCCAGTGACTACCGCTACGATCAATGAGCTTTTTTCCCTCATTTTGACATGTGCAGATTTTTTGTTCTGTGTGAATTTTTTATGTGATTTTGTTTTCTTTGGGTAACTGCATGTATCTTCTGTGATAATTGAACAACAAAGGCATTTTTGATACCTTACAGTCATATGAAAATAAATTTATAGATCCGTTTATGAGTATGTGACAGATTTGTGTACGTTAGATGAACTGAGTAATAATAACAGAAATAGTCGATGAAATATTTATCAATACCATGAAGAAAGTCCAAAACTCATGATAATTTGTGTAAAAGTTCCCTAATGTTCCGATAAATTTTGGAATTGGTAAATTCAATGATGGGAGAAACGTCGTGCCCTTTGAGTAAGGATCCATCATGATGCTTGTTATGGGTTAATAATAAACAACAAATGGATGATTCAAAAATCTGAGTAAGGTATTCTTATACAAAGGTTTTGTTCACTGGGTATATCAGATCAGCTTTTAGAATTGTTGACTAATTATATATCAACCTGCATGTAAACAGTTGTATTGAATAGTTTTTCATGTGCTGAAAGGGAGGTATCCTCTGGAGTGCCTCAAAGTTCTAACTTAGGTCTGTATTGGTTTTTATTGTTTGTAAATATTGAGCCCGCCAGAATACGAATGTAAAGTTGTATTACCAAATCAAGCCAGTAGAAGACCATATAAAACTGCAGGCTCATTTGATTGATTGGTTTGGTTTATTTTGCTTTTTTCATCGATTGATTTGGTTTATTTTACTTTGTGTCTGCTCCTTTTGGCTAATTGTAAAAATGAGAATAAAATTGATGAAATTGATGAAGGAACACTCACATGGAACATCCATGCTCAAACTAGGATTCAAACACAGGACGCCTGGCATTGTAGCCAAGTAGCAATTACTCCCCATGAAGTTTGGTACTGGCTGATTTGTATCACTTTGTTGAATGGGTCTAAACAAATAGGAATGGTCCTGAATGTAGATAAGTGTAAGATTGTATTAATTAGTAATAAGACGACAGTTGCTTTCTATTATTGGAACATAGATGATAAAATAGTTCAATGAACAATTATTCTAAGCATTACTTTTGCATCTAATTTATTATTAACAAATGATTGCTAAATAAAATCTGAAACTGTAATTTTTATTAGAAGATTTTTTTTTTTACATGTGGTGACTATTACTCTCACCAGGAAAATAGACGAGTCACGGTCATGCATTTTTGGAGCTTCCCCTTGCCTCCTCCACACCCCTGGCCCTCCAAGGTTGCCATGCTTCTAAGTTGCACAGTTGACAACATCGCGTGGTGCACGTATGTGGTTGATTTCATCCTCGCTGGTGTATTGTTTTGAATTCGAATTTGAATTGAAAAGTTTGGGTGCGTCAGCACTTAGGCTATTTTGCACCCGTCACAATATACGGTGTCCAGCCCCTTACCATAATTAAAATAGCATAATTGCAGTGTCGTGTTACTAAAATGTTAAAATATTCTGACTTTTGTTAAAAGCTTACTATCCGTGACAAAAATATTGAGCCCTCTGTTTGCGTGCTTGTAAAATTGTACTCCGTGGGTGGAAAAGAGTAAAATATACCTCATTGGAAAGCTTCAAGTATCTATTTTTTAATAAGCGTCATCTAAAAATTATTCTTCATTGCATTTTCGTATTATAATGAAAAATTCACTAAAAAGTGTAGTTTTTTCTACCAGTTTGCAAGAACAGGGAACTTAACATCATACAGTTCATAATCCACAATTGATATAATATTGAGATTTTTTTGTACGTGAAGACGGATTGTTTTTGCATCTCTGTGGAAGAAGTCAAATGCAGATCTTCATTAGATGCTTCAAAAATTGAAATTTTAGGCAAACATGCAAACTTGAAATGCGTAATTGCAAATTCAGTTAAATTGTAAGAAGCCGTTTATATGACACATTTGATCCAAATCCAGAAGTTTAACATGTGTATCTCAAGTATGACCACAGATATAAATTATTATTGACCACTCCTAATATGGTAAAAGTTGTGGATAACGTATGACGAGATGCGGCCAATCTCAGACTCGGCAGGCTGCAGGTGACTTGTACAGTGTTGCCGCTTCGCTGCAGCTACACGGTCTACGCTGCGGGAATACTGGAAGTGCATTCCGTTGGTCCAATCCAAAACATTGTGGCAGTGTAAAGTAATGAATAAACAATTTATCATATTATAAATGAAATACATTTTCTTTGTATACTTTAGTTGTTATTATATTTTCTAGCTTTTATCCAATTTTTATACGAACGTCGTTTTCTTTATATCATTTTATGTCGCTCATTTAAAGAGCGTATGTGCAACGATGAGCTTGATTTGGTGAAGGCAATGAAATATCTTACCAAATATTCGAACCCGTGACTGCTGGCTTCTCAGTCTCCTCTGTATAAAAAAATAACGTGCCTGCGATGTACAGCAACCAACTTCATAACAAAGGAACACAGGAAAGAAAAAAATGCATGTATGCCTTATGTATGTGTGCGAGTTCAGGCAATAATTCATGGTAGGAACACAAGAGTGATAAAATTTGCATTCGTCAATTACAGCATCTGAACAATGCTTCCCTGTGCATGACAATTCACTTTGTAACCAAAACTTTCAGCTTACTTTCCGTGTCAAAGCTGCTGGCTGAACGCAAAGTTTAAAGGGCTGCCGGCCGCTTGTGGCAACAAAGCACACTTCGTCGTAGCAACAAGATGAAAAACGAGCGAGCCAGTTGCCAAGAGAAACAATTCTGTCTGTCATTTTCAATTCGCAGAATATGAAAAGATAAGCCATAAAAAATTGATTTTTATTGTATGCTCATTATTTAGATATGCTTTGCATCTCCATTGGGCTGACCATTACCGAGATTGCAACACTGTTATTAAACATTAATATTAGCTGTTCCACAAGTGATAGCTACATTATATATGGCTGAGATATTTACACATAAGCAAACTTCAATTACAAGAAATTTCATATTTTTACGACTGGTTTTCAAGAAGCTACACACAATTGAATTGACTTACATAAAACACACACGAAAAAACTACATTTTTACGAACATTTTTGTTTGAATAGAGAACAGACAGAGCTAAAATCAATTTGTCTTGCTTTTTTCTAAAAGTAGACACTTGTAACTTTCCAATGAGGCATATTTGACTTTTTTCCTCCCACGGAGTACAATTTTACAAGCACATAAACAGAGGGTTCAATATTTCTGTCACGTATAGTAGGCTGTAAAGGGGTACTCAGCACACACAAGGACAAAAAACTGGACAACACACAAAATAATACTGGCCATAGTGCCAGTCGCCAGTGTCAGTTGCCCGACTGCAAATTGCAGTCCAGGGTGTTATGTGGAAGTGAAGTTGACAATTGGGTGTCTTATGTGGAAGGATCACCCCACTGGTGTATTGTGTAAGGATTATTTGTTGCTTATTGGCAACACACTGTAGGTGGGTGGCATGACCTTGACTGGACTACTTTCATGCCATTCGGTTTAGAATATACGCAGTGGAGGCTGAATCATCCAGAAAATATACCTGATAGTTCGTTGCTGTGCGATAGATGGCGGCAGAGAGGCAGCCGCAGATGTGAGGTCTGACCTGGATGTCCATTTGAAACAACGATGTGTGATTGAATTCCTTCACGTGGAAAAAGTTGCACCAATTGAAATCGATCGACACTTCCTGCAGTTTCATGGAGGCAAGACAGTGGATGTTAGCACAGTGAGGCGGTGGGTGGCACGTTTTAGCAATGGGGAAAGTGAAGTGAAAGACAAATTATGTTCTGGGTGGTCATGCACAGCTGTCACACCAGTAAATGAGATGCATCTTGATGAGCTTATCGGTTCGAATTGGTGAATAACGACCAGGGAACTGTGCATAGAGCTGAATATTGGCTTCATTACATTGAAAACAATGTTAAAGAGACTGGAATACTGCAAAGTTTGTGTGCGGTTGGTGCTGTGAATGCTCACACAGGACCAGAAGGAGATGATTTTGAATACCAAGGAACATATTGTCAAATTTGGCTGTAGTGTCCTTCCACATCCACCATAGAGTCCTGATTTGGCTCTGTCAGATTTCCATCTTTTCGGGCCAGTAGAAGATGCATTGCATGGGCAACATTTCCCAACAGATGATGCCGTCATCACAGTTGTGAAACAGTGGACTAAATCAGTTGGTGGTGATTTTTACAAGCATGGCATACAGGCTCTTGTTCATCGCTGGCAAGAATGTGTAGAGAAAGATGGTGATTACATAGGAAAATAGTGTCTTGCAGCTGAAACTGTGCTTTATTGAATGGTGTATTGTGATCTTTAGTATCTGATGTGGTTAGTCTGGGAAAAAAAACGGAGGTATTACATTCAGAGCCACCCTCGTAGTAATAACCGAAGTAACTCAAATCTTTTCTCCACATACCTTATTTTCGTCCTTTAGTACTGGCTTACTTGTGTGTAAAATTTTAACTTGATTGAAGCATATTTGGAGATCACCCCATTTTACACATTTTTCTTTCCTCTCAGGATAGATCGCATATTATTGTAGGAAAAATCAAAGTCATTCAAAACTTTTTTATATGCAGGTTATTTTTGTCTTCTAGTGCCAACTTACCTGTGTGTGTAAAAGTTTAACGTAATTGATGAATTCTTGGAGCTCCCACTATTTTAAACATCTTTATTTCTTGAGGATTTACTATGTCATCGTCTACTCTAAGATTTCATCAGCTAAATGCATCCGACGTTTCGAAAGTTAAAGCAAGTAGGTAAATTATTGCCACATGCTCTTGATGTCCAGCAAGGAAGGGATGATTATAAAGGAGTTCTGTTCCTCTATCTTTTGTTTCTTTGAAGAAGAAGTGGAAATGAGTCATTTCGAGCTGCTGGTGCAATTCAAAGTGCTCTGTGGATGAGTATGTTTGTATAAGTTTTTGTTTTAAGTCCATTTATGCATGCTGACCTCCATGGTGGAGTGGCTAGCACACCATGCTGTGACATCAGGGGTCCCATTTTCGAAAACTGGCCTGGGCATGGATGTTATTTTCCTTCATCAATTTCATCCCTCATCCTTATCCTCACAATTTGCCAATAGTGGCAGAAAAGTGTAGTAAAATAAACCAAACCAATCAATCAAAGTTATGCACACAAAGGCTAATTGTGACTGGACCTATAGTTTGAAATGGGATACAAACCACTCTGTGCCTCCACTGGGTATAGAATCCGGGACCCATTGAATTACAAGGTGACCATGTTACCACTACTCCATCAGGGAGGCCCCTTTGTGGATGAGCTAGGGTATCTATGTACAAAATGTATTCCTATTTCGACATCAATTGACCTTACTAGAAATCAGTAAGATAATTGACTTATCTTTGTTTGTGAGCTGGAATGAAACAATGGAATGAAGTTCCTTGTGCAATTTTAGCCCCCTTGAATGTCCTGACTGTTCTCACGACTTAAACAAATCAGATTATGTCAACCAAGATGTAACGATCATTTTGCAGACTTTGATTTCTTTCTGAACACCTGGTTGCACTTGCCCTTTTTGATGATCAAGTGACCACGGAAAATTAGAAAAATAATTCAGAATTTGCAAAGACCTAGATCTTCCATCCTGCTTGACGTCTGATGATCACAGATAAAGTGGATAATCAGTCTGTAGTTAATGAACCTTGTGATAGAAGGGCTCTCTTTATTATTTGATGTATTGATGAAGGAAGGCAAAGCAATATCTCAACATCACCCTAAACAATGCATGAACGATCCTGTTGTCAATTAACTTCATCATAAGGTCTCACGTATGAAAGTAGAGAACAGCACAGTGGAACGAGACATCATTCTAATCCAAAATTATAATGTAACTCTGATAAGAGATGAAGAACAGAAATAGTTTCTTCTTCTTATAGCAGCAAATCATAGGTACAAATTTTCAACTTAATCACAAGCAGATTTAATGTCGTAGGTTTCTAAATGTGCAGCTCTTAAATAAGAGATACAACTTAATTAGTTAAAAGTGTAAATTGGGGCAACCCCTAACTATTGTTCGTTTAAAAGGTAAAGTGTTCCCCTGTACATAGCACCATGCCATGAAGGCGTATAGGGGGTGTGGGGGTAACGCCCCACACTTTCTTGAAAATATCCATGTGGAGAATGGAAACACTCATATCTAGATTATTGGACCACCCTAATGTTCATGCTAATAAAATTGTTCATCTTTTAGAAAACAGTTTCAGTTCCTTCATAATGTTATATTGCTATAATGACTCATATTTAATATCTAAGTTTCACATTTGAAACTTTTCCATTAAGGCATCATTATGTTTATGTAAATGGGATAAATATTGAACTTACCTAAAAGGTCACTCCAGCTGAATATTACATCTCGCTTATATTGCATCATGGGTTTGCGGAGAAGTAGGGAAATTCCAGTGTGTGTTTTATTTCTGAAAATAAATGTGATGTAATCTAAACTTTCTAATGTTGTTTTTGTATTTATATTTTTGTTATTTAGCCAGTGGCATATCCTGAAAGTGTGACCTGGTTTATGGCAACAATTCTTATTTATTGTACCTAGGAATATACAGGGTGTCTCATAAGTAATAGCGCAAACTGACACAGGTGAAAGTACAAGATAATAGAAGCAAAAATTGCAGCACATCATGGACAATATTGTGTGCTGAACCAATACTAATATCCAAAATGATGATGGCTCCTTCACAGTAATACGCCTGTTTTACTTCACAAGCTCTACCACTGCAGTGATGTTTTAGTTTGTCACTATGTGGTGTGCCTAGCTCGGTCGCAGGGCATCCTCCACAGAAGTTATGCCACTTTTAAACTTTCTACACCACTCGTACACTTGCTGCAGGGCCACACACGAATCACCGTATTGCGCTTTCATCCTGCGATGAATTTCAACTTCACTACTCAAAAAATGCATCACAGATCGCTGCTCTAACACAGTGCATGTTGACAATGGGACAGCCATCTTTGCACTGACGCGGCTTCCTTCTTCAGTGTTGCAGCATCATGTTGCCACTTGTTGGTCATTCTTTCAACCACAAGGAGGGCCTCCCCGATGGTGCAGTGGTAGTGTCGTCGCCTTGTAATCAAGGGGTCCCGGGTTCGATACCCAGTGGAGGCACATAGTTGTTTGGATCCCACTTTAAACTGTAGGTCCAGTCCCGGTTAGCCTTACTGTGCATAATGTGCGTGCAAAATACCAAATCACTCAATCAATCAATTTCAACCACAAGGATAACTCCTGCGAACTTACAAATCAATCGTACAACTTTTTGGAATTTTATTGCACTTTTAAAGTTTTCATTTGAATCACCCTCGTAAAATCAGTGTAAAGACTATATCGATGTTCCTACAATAAATTATTGAAATCTTTAAAAACTACCCTATTTTCGTATGTTATTTCTTCACTAACTCCTTATCCCGTGACGAATGAGTATTATATCGAGGTATTCTCTAGAATCTAGTCCTTACATTGATTGTCAATACACATCATTTTTGTGTTTCTTATCTGCTGTCACTGTAATAAAAGTCACACCATTATGATCAATGCAGAAATTTTGACCACGTGAAAGTTTGTTGGAAAACACATTTGTGACACTGACTCTGGTGACATCATGCATAGCCAGTCCATTGAACATTTCATTTGCAACTTTCTCACAGTGAATAATTACAAACAATACAGAAATTATTATATTTACTATTATTAACATACTTACTCTTCAGTCTTTTCAACTTGGAATGCTGTGTTCTCACATGAATGAAGGCACATGCATGGGAGGCCAGTGGGAAGCATTTTATCCTTAAGCACTAGTAGGTCTGCTGGAAAGAAAGGAAAATAAATAGGCTAATGATTAAAAGTAGTCAGTGTAATCTAGGACAATCATGCATTTTTTTCCCAGTGGAGGCCCCTATCCCCTTCCCTTACACCTCTAAATCCAGGCCTGTGTGTGTGTGTAACTCATCTGTGGTTAATGCATTGAGTGCATCTAGGATTACTCAACGTTGGAGCAAACTGGGGTAGCAAGACACCTGGAGACATTACCCGGGTAATGTGAGGTTGCAATTGCTACTTCAGGCTGCAAGGATTTCATGCTCTACCTGTGGTCAACATAGTCATTTGCTAGTGGCAAGATGGCAGACAGGAACCATGACCAGAATAGCTTCAAGGTTATAGTACACAAAGAGATGACTTCTGATCAACATTTACATAATTGTAAATACCTTACATAACATTGTTCGTATAGTTATTGATATAAATGAATGAAAATAGTTTTCTTCTGACCCTTCAGTAAAGTTTGATGTCCAGTGTGAAAAGCACGGATCGTGAGATGATTGTCAATTGTTATCAGCTGTTGCTCCCTGCTACTCAACACTGCATCCAGGAAATGCCATAAAACAATCCCAACTTAGAAACCGTGCTTTGTTATCCAATCATAACTCACCCTCTTCATCCTCAGGATTAGCCAATAGTGGCATAAAATTGATGTAAGAAAAATACAAAATACAGTTCAACTTACGAGGGGCGATCAGGTTGCTCTGACCCTAACATAGAAGGAATGACGTTATGATTGATTTTTTATTTTGTTATTTTTAGTGATCCTTTATATGCTTTCATTCTGAATTGCAAGTTTGAGTAACGTACAGTTTTCTTTTTACAGGGGTTTAACTGAGTGAAGTTGTGTCAATGTGCCACAATGGAGAAAACTGAGGTGAGAGCGGTGATCAAATATTTTGTGAAGAAGAAATGGATGGTATCCGAAATTCATGAGGACTTGATGGATACACTAGGGGACACTGCTCCTTCATACAGTATGGTGAAGAGATGTGTCGTGAGTTTAATTGTGGGAGAGAGTCGTGTGAGGATGAACATGCAGGTGGAGCACCAAAAACTGCCATGACGACCGAAAACATTAACAAAGTCCACGATATCGTGCTGAAGGATCCATCATATTGCTGAGATGTGTGGGCTGTTATATGGCACTGTGCAAAACATAATTACCCAGGAATTGCAAATGAAAAAAATTGCTGCAAGATGTGTTCCTCGAAACCTCACCCCAGATCAGAAGCGCACCCGAGTGCTCATCAGTCAAGAACTACTTGACAAGTTTTGTGCTGATATAGACTATTTCATTGCCAGATTTGTAAGTATGGATGAAACATGGGTCCATGGGTCCAGAAACAAAATCACTAAGCATGTAGTGGAAACACCCACATTCTCCACCAACGAAGAAGTTCAAGGTGCAAACGTAAGCCAAGAAGATGATGGCCTCAATTTTCTGGGACTGCAAGGGTGTCCTTCTTGTGGACTATCTACAAAGAGGCAAAACCATCACTGGCACATATTACAGGGACCTCATCAAGAAAAAGAGGTGTGGGATGTTGACCCGTGGTGTGCTCCTTCACCAGGACAATGCACCTGTCCACACCTCACGCATTGCGAGGGCCGCTATCGCAGGTGCAAAGTTTGAATTGCTGCCCCACCCACCCTATTCCCCAGATTTGGCCCCCAGTGATTTCTATTTGTTCAAATATTTGAAGAATGACATTCGTGGGCAAAAATTTTCTGATGATTCTGAGGTGATAAGAGCTGTGGACTCATGGTTGGAGGACCAGTCAGAAGATTTTTTTTGCAAGGTATCCAGACGTTGGAGCAGCGATGGGAGAAGTGCATTGGAGTTGCAGGGGAGTATGTTGAAAAATAATAAAAAAAATTGAAACCCTGTTGTCGCTCTTTCTATGTTAGGGTCAGATCAACCTGATCGCCCCTCGTATTTATAGACTGATGTCAAAAGTGGAGTACACTTCAAAATTTACTGACTTAATCTTGACCTTTTCTACAGTCATGAACACTTGTGTTGTAACTATTGCATTGTATGTTAATTGGACTGAACAACCTACAAAAGTCGGTGACTGTAATTGTTATTAACCTTAGAAAGCTGACGCGTCCTGTGCCAAACATTAAAGCTAACCATTCGTCTGCTGGACTACTGATTACTTCCAAATCTTAACGTAGTATAAATATTTCAAAACATATTTCATGAACTACAAAAGTTAGTATTTACCTACAAAAGACATGAATAGCATGCAGGAATGCAAAATTGCATTTTTATAAGTCTTCCTTCCTTGTTGTTGAGCAACTGCATTAGTTTTTGCATTTCCACATTCAGGATGTTGGCAAAATCTTACCAAGGACACAAATAAAAACCCATTAAAAACACACTGAAGAAGTGCTTGTAAAAGGACACCACTAATTCCTCATCAGTCTTTTTGACCCAAATGAAGGTTAGATGAGACCGGAGACTACGAAACCCCACAGAAAAAAATCAAGCTAAGTAATGTCCATAGTAGTCTCCAGTGTACGAAACATGATTCCTTATCTACGACGTCTCATCCAGAATGTGATGCCAGTAATGCTCTACAACGCATGGACGGAGCTTGAATATAGATTGGACATCTGTCACGCAAATAATGATGTACATATCAAGGTAAATTAGGTGTGTATAAAAACGTTTTGAGTTACTCTATAGCTAGAAGAAAACTGTACGGAAATATCTTAATGAACTTACAAGTTATTATTGTTTGTTTTTTAATTATACTTCTAAGCCAGACACACTGTACATTGTATTAAGGGAAATAATGTTACTTACTTCTTTTTTCCACTATGCATTTCATACCATTTCCATCACACAATTTACGTTTTTCTGAAAACCATAAAAAGTATATTCTTAGAACATTTTTCATTTCATTATTTAAATTTAAAAAGGAATTGATATAACACTAATCATTGTGTTTAGTTTTACAAATAGGTTACCTAAGCATATTTAGTACAAAGTGGTCACAAAGTGGGTGTATCCCCTTTTATTTTCAACACTACAATGGATGTAGTTGAATCCTTGATATGGACACATACCTGATGGTTTAAGAGTCCATAACATTGGTGTGTAGACAGTCATTTTCGTAGCACAGTCAAATTCTGAGCCATGTTCTGGCAATGTTTTGTGGAGATAATCCGGGGTTATATACATTGAAGGCATCTTCCACAGCTGCTCGTAACTCTTGTATTGTGTGATAATTAGAGCTGAGCCAATATAAATGGTGATGTATCGGTATCGGAAAGTATCGGTTGAATTCATCTACTGATACCAGCTGATACTTTCTTTTACAGGGTCCACAAAACTGCTGAGTGAAATTTTTGCAGTCTTATTATCCTGAAAATTATGCAAAATTCAAACTTACTTTTTATGTTGCAGTATTTTTTTTAAATACATATATTTTAATATTCTGATGTAATTTGTGAATATTCTAAAGCAAATTTCTTGATATATTGATGATGCATATAATTGGAGAAGATTATTTACACCAATATTGATCAATATTTTGAACAAGTTTTAATTATTGCAATTTTCAAGTATCGGAATCGGAAAGAGTATCGGCATTGGTTCAAAGTGGAATCAGCTCAGCCCTAGTGACCATGGTTATTTCTGACTCTGTCATTGATGAACCCCCAGAGGTGAGGCTGAGGTAAGGGAGCTGGATAATCTTCAGAACCTCTTCCAATCCACTGTTCGGGAAGGGTCTTATTCAGGTACTGACACACTTGCAACACAAAGTGTGCCAGAATAAAGTGCAGAATTCAACTATGCTACGAAAATGACTGTCTCAATACCGATGTTCTGGGCTCTTAAACCATCAGGTATGCGTTCATAGCAAGCATTCAACCATAACCATCGTAGTGTTGAAAATAAAGGGAGTTACACCCACTTGGTGACCCCTCCCCCTGGATTTTCGTTATATATGTAACCTATGTACATGATGCACTGGAACTCAGAGGCTAGGTCAAATGCAACTCGACACTTACAGTAGAATGGAGTGTTGGAAGTGCAACTTTTCTGTGTCCTCTTGTATGAAGAGTTGACTCGACTTGACTGTTAGTTGAATATTGTACCATGTAGAAAGAGGTATGCTAAAGCATGTACCAGATCTTTTATTCATGTAATCACTGAAGTAACTAATTGTAATCCAGATTTATATTTATTTTACATATTGTATGCAGTAGTGGAAAGGAATACTTTTTCCACATGTCTTTGATACAAGTAGCCACAAACAGTGCAAAAGCATGTAACACATTAGTTATTTACAAACGTAATCACTATTTGATTCTCCCTCCACTCAAAAGTACGAGACTTTCTGCCCTGAGCAATGCCTTGTGGTAACAAAAGTTAACTAACAAATACTGTATCGAATGTTGTGTGAGACAAAAACTAGCAGGCAATTAAGTAAAGTCACGGACACTTCTGGTTTATAACGATCACATTGAAACTTAATGGGATTGTTACAACCCAGAAGTGTTCGTGACTGTACAACACCACTAGTGGAAGCCTATCTGGAAAATCCAGCAGGAGGTCTATCCTTGTCCAATTCAGCCTTAACATTTAACATTCTTAATTTGCATTAACAGTGGTCTTAATTTGAACTCATACTTGTGATACTGCTCATATCGACTGATAGGCTCACCCTAATAAAAACGTTTCTTTTTTTTTTTTTTCATTACGGTTAATAAGAAACCATTTCTCACCTGGATTTGGATAGAAATATGGAGAACATCCACATAATTTCTCTATATGTTGCAAACGACACTGCAGAAAGCAAGCATTATAGGTGTAGAAAGGAAAGATAAGATCTGAAGTTGTTCCATCGTCAAATATCTGAAACTTCTTTGTCTCACGTGCGTAGCGGCAGTTTCTCTGTTTTATTGACAACCATTTTACTGCACTTGTGGCATATGTTTCTACTCCAGTCAATATAATATCTTGTCCTATTTCTTTTAGCAAGGTCTTCTCAACAGTCAGCAAAGGAGTGTCGTCAATTTGATGTATTGCTACCTGTAAAGAAAGTTATTACTTTGATTCCACTTTAAAATTATAGTATTGAAACAATTGAGTGGTTTCTTAATAATTAAGAGAATGGACATTTCAGGCTATTTTTTCTTTATGCCTTGTGAAGAAACTTATTAAACTATTATACTGTTCACTATAAAAGACTTTCATAATGTGTTTACATAATTCCCAGTAAACATTTTTGTTGTTTTCAGTTACGTTAATAACATTTTGACTGATATATTCTGAATTCATTTACTAATGATAACTAATGGAATTGTTTTATTCTTTATTTTTAAAATTTGATTTGATTAATTTTACTTCGCTTTTTTTTTGTGCCATTTTTGGCTAATTTGCGAAGATGGGGATGAGTGATGATAAGATGAAATTGATGAATGGACACTCACAAACATCCATGCCCAGGTCGGGATTCAAACTTGGGACCCCTGACGCCATAGTGCGATTTGCCAACCACTCCGCTATGGGGGCCGGCTATTGGAATTGTATCTTGAAACCTATCATTGGGTGTGGATCTTTGATTAGGTCAAATGCATGAATATTTCTGGAGATACTAGTAGTTGAAACATCAACAAATGTGCAGAAAAGTCTTTCAAATATATTGTTGAAATATGAAAGCACAAAACTCGATGACAGCCCACTACCTTTCCAGGAAACTCTTACAACTATAAGGACCCAGATTCAGCCACGAGATTACATTAGTTCCTCTCTCAGGATCGTAGAAACACTTCTGTGCAAGTTTCGTCACATGCACGCTCATATGTTTTAGTTTGGTTTTTCAACATGTTATTTTTTCTTTTCTTTTGTCAATTGTGTAATACCAATCTTGAATTGTGGAGTAGAGCATGAGTTCTACTGATTTAAGACAAAACTGCTCTTAACTCGTCTTCAAACAATATACGGCATAGCTTTAAATCATGTTGATTCTACCTGTTTATTCACCTTGAAACAAAATTATTAAATTTATTTTTTGTTGTAATGCAAAATCACTTCCAGCAAATAACATGCTACTCCTAACTACAAGTAGATTCTCCAGTATGTAACACACCTCACCTAAGAAAACCTTTTCCTTTTGGCCATTACAAAATATTTTTATTTACTGTGCCTGGATTTTATAATTAATATACTGAAGAGTTATTTAACTTTTATTTAAAATAAGAGTGTGGAACAGTGGAGGCTGGTGACTGTGGACTTAAGTGAGGGGCTGGTAGGAAAAAATGTAATAATTTAAAACACACTGTTAAATATCCTTTTATATTTGTCTTTCCAATGATGAAATGGGATTTCAAACAAAACACTCACTAAATCCTTACCAGGATTCATATTTCTCTGAAAACTGCATGAAAGGAAACGACGCGGGTAACAATATGCATTCAGTTAGGGTGACCAGACACATACATTCCAAAAGAGGACAGAGCATGGTGAAAAAGGAGGAAAAAGTCATAAAAAAGAGGACGACGCAAAAAAATTGTGACTCATTTGCCATTAGTCATAATATCATTAATAAATAAAGTACCAACACTTTGCTGACATATAATTGTGAAGATTTTTTCAATAATTTGAAATTTCCTCTTGTCTTTAAGCAACAAAAGCAATCTCCTAATCTATTATTTAACACATGACAATCATAACTAAGATATCTATACTTTGAAGCACAGAATTTTACTCTTTTTCCAATTCTTGGATATTAGAATGCAATATACCCATAAGTGAATGCAAATGTAACAAGTAAGCTTCTCTTAAATGTATTTCCAAGAACCTAATTTACAATTTAGGTAGTTTAGATTGGGTCAAGAAATATGATTTTAATGCCACGAACATTTCTAGCACTCTTCAACAGCAGCGGAAACTGACAACCAGCCACCTTACACTTTACCTCTGGTGGAGGGTCCCAGAGGTCCCGGGTTCGAATCCCAGCCTGGGCATGGGTGTTCTTTGTGTTCCTTCATCAAAATCATCATATCATCGCTCATCCTCATCTTCGCGATTAGCCAAAAGTGTCAGAAATGCGAATTAAAATAAATCATATCAATCAACCGAAAAGGAACTGCTCAGATTACATGTGTTCCACAAGTTTCAGATTGCGAAGCAACGAGTTAATACGTACTAATGACTAGGGGTGTGCGGGACCGAACTTTGTTTGGTCGGGATGGGATATTGTTCGCAAATTCCCAATGAGGTCAGGAAATTTTCTGTATGGGAAAAAAAATTCCAACGCTGTGGGAATCACGAACTTTACACTTAATTTTGTCATAAGTTTTTTTTTAATATAATCTAACAGTTTAAATTTCCGAAGTGTCAAGACACTTACAATGCTGAAAACATCAAGAATGAACCACTTTTAAAAATTACCATTTGGAAGTTTCGGACTCCTCGGAATCCCGAAAAGTCTGGAAATCATTTCTAGAAGTCTGAATCGGGATGGTAGATTTTTTAAACCGATCCCGGTACCGACTTTTCTGGATCCCACACACCCTTACTAATGACTCGCTTATCAGTCGGGAAAGTGATTGTGTTCAGCTCCTACGCTAGGTGAGCATTGCGTGAATACTTAACGCGCCCCAAGTGATATGATGATCGTTATGTGTGGAAACATTCTCTGTGGAGCACATTTGTTACGGACGATTCTATACTCTTTCCAGAAAAGGAGGACATTTGATGGTTTCTAAAAAATCTGCTCAGACACCGGACAGACAATTAAAAAGGAGGACATGTCCGGATAAAAGAGGACGTCTGGTCACCCTACATTCAGTCCACTTCTCGAAGGCAAGTGCAGTAGGTTAGTTTGTCTTCTCGTAGCTCTGAAGCTCACAGCCCAAGCAGTGATGTCGTGGTAACCAACATAACACAGCTGCCGTGTGCATGTACCAGTCAAGAATGTCAAGAAATCAACAGGTAGGTCAAGAAAAGGTCAAGCAATTATGCTTTTGGACAAGATTTTTTAAAAAAATTTTATACAGTCGTGAACTTTCATTGTTATATACACATACTGGGATTTGATAAAATTGAATATTTGGATATCTAAAATGTTATTGAGTTGTGGTTAAGATTTGTTCACTTTATTATTTATATTATATTTATTATTTATACATTCTTGTATGCGTGAAGTTTTGTAAAATTATTAAATAATGTGGCCATTTTCCATCCACGATGAAGTTTGAAGCATTAATTTTTATGTGCATTAAAACAAGTCTAAATCTCGTGTTAAAGTACATCTTCAGTTTTAATCTTAACCAACCTTGTGGTAGGTTTTTTTTTTTTCATTGAATCAAATATCTATTTTCGGGGAGGTGGGGGATGAAATAAATGTTAAGAAAAAAGGGGAAAAAAGGTCAAGAAAAAGAAAGGTCTAGAAAAAGTCAAGAATTTTGGATTTGCTATTTTGGTAGAGACCCTGTGCAGAAACTGTTATCAAGAGCAGGCCGTAACATACTACAATGCAAATATACATATTTCTTTTAATACTATCATACATGATGATGATAGCTTAATAAAACCATTTTTGTAGATTAATATGTGAAGTGTGACTTCAACTACTTCACATGAATAGCTGCCAGCATTGTGGAGTTGTAGAACAACGTTAATTACCGGTACATGTTTTTCAGAGTCCTCTGGCTAAAAAAACTAAAATTCATTAACATTTAAAATGCAAGAAATTATATTTCTGCTAGGACTGAGAAATGTAAAATCCAGGAAAGTAAAAATTGGTATTCCAGTGCATTTATATTTATTAAAATTATGTTTAATAATTATTAATATATTTACCTTTGCATTAGTAGTCTTAAATCTAACATCCAGGTCTGTATTTTTATCCTTATACATAATATAATCCAAATCATCTTTGCTTCGGAGAACCGAAAAAGGCCTGTAGACATAAAACGTAATAGATGTAAATAGTGTGTATTTTTTTAGCATTGTCATATATACAAAGAAATAATGGAAAGGGTTAACATTCAGCACTCCAAGGACAGTAAAATTTTAATACCTGTATTACTAATAATAGTAACAGTTTTACTTGATGTTAATGTTTACAAAATATCTATTATTATTATTAAACAGTTTACAGTTAATCAATGGTATACTTCCTGTTAAACAAAATTACTATTCTTCATTATGTTTATTGTAGGAGTGCATTCATACTTCTATGAAATAGATACATGCTTATAATTCAACATAATCAACCTGTAGTTCAATGTTCAACAGTGGGAAACCAGGTATTGGATGTTAGAAAAAAATACCTTTTCTGGTCTCATGCACCACAGACCTAGCATCAGCACAATCAAATTTACCACTGTGTAAAGACTCTTACATTGACCCAAAGTGATTAAAACTAGGTCTAGCATGTAATGAGGGTGGTATGTAGATCAAATTTCATGTTTTGCAAAGATGTCATGATGGTATTTGTCATGAGGCCTGACATTGTCTTTGAACGGGACACTCCAATGTATGGTTTTGCAATAGGTAATAGTAGATTCAGCTGTTCACAGTTTGGCCCTTGAATAGATAATGATTACTAATTATCCCCCTTCTTGTTTCAAAAAAACTGTCAGTATCACATTTTCTGCATCTGCACTCTTTACAGCCTTGGGAAACCTGCATGGTCCAATTCCATATGGAGCTTTGATCACGGGTGTGAAACGGTGCACCTGGTTTTCACTACGACTCATGTATTGAGATATGCTAGTCCTTCAGTTTCATATCGATTCAGAAGCATCTGATAAGTAACCACACGATTTTCTTTCATCTTTGTTGTGAGAATCTGAGGCACTCGCCAGGCATGCACTTTTCAGTGGCTGATGCAGGACTCATGTTCATTGATGTAACCACTTCATCAAGAGTAAAACATAGTCTCTTCCAGGTCAGGCCCTCAATAACTTGAACCAGGGGTAGACAAAACTAAAAATGTTTCACTTGTCACCCCCATTTTCTCAGGAGCCAGCATTTTTTTAATACGCTAAGAAAGCCGTGAATCCAACTAAGATAAAGCTACACACTTTACAACGTGACCTTTTAACATTTAATGTATTAATTAACACAATACTGGATTAAAAGTAATTCATTCTTGCACTGAAATGTCCATCCTAAAGAAGGCTCTACCGGTAACAGTATAAATAACTGTACAATGCATTCTGATATATATGCCCAAATCTACCATATCTCTGCAGATTTTAATGTTCGGTTACCAACAGTGCAAAATTTATAATGCCATGTTTATTTCTCTGATTTAATTGTGCATGTGATACAGGACACACAAATATGAAAAAATAACATACCATACTGTTATTTAAAAAGATTAATGGAAATTTCCATAACTAAACTTGAATTATTAAAAAAAAATTAAGAACTAGATTTGAAAATTCAGAAGCCATGTATTTTTCTACACAAAGCTAACAGGTCAGTTAGGCCAGTCAGCATCTTCAAGGCACATGATGCTGTTTTTGAATTTTTCAACTCGCCCATACTCTGTTCCATGAGCATTATGATTCATTGCAGAAATTGAACAACTCCATGCAATTTAACTTTTGTGCAACACTCAGTTCGGCCTACCATGTTTGACACTCAATGGACAATGGACTTCTCAGAGGCGGTTGTCAAACCACATACCACAGTACCCACTAGATAGCAGAACACAATCTCCATGAAAACTATGTCTACTATTTGTTTTGTAGTAAACGTATAAGACATTTCAGTTTATTTTATGACTGTGCCTTGGATAAGCTACTTAAAGACCATGTGTACCAAAGCAAAACCTAACTGGTAATATTTGATCTACCACTTTTACATAACTAATGAAAATTCTCTGGTTATTTAATAGATTTTTGTAAACTAAATATACATATGGAACACATAAAATTAGCATACTTCATAATATTTCCAGACAGGAGGCTGTTGAATGTGAAGCACATCCCAATTTCAGTCAGTAATGGAAGGAATTTATCGCAGCATCTGAAATCTTCACCCTTCAAGGTGCACTCCGAAAACAAATCTTCACATTTCATCATTTTCTGTGAGGACAAAAGTAAGACACATAAATGTCATAGTAATAAAAGAAAAAAAGAACTGACATGATCATGATTTAATATAAGGAACTCTGCAACCATACAGTGAGGCAGCTGGATGGAAGTGGGAAGAACATTGCCAGCAAATGCCAAGTATCACTTGGTCCTGTACAAAATGTGTCCTGCTGGAAAATTCTGCTATTTTCAACTGTCTTCTACTGTGAACTAGGAATTGCACTCAGTGATTGATGAGAGCGTAAGGGGTGGCCTTCTGGTAAGGCACCCAAATGTCAACGTCAGTTCCATGTAGTACAACCTGTGGTAACTGCTTTTTGCAGGCCAATGAAGCTCTGGTGTCTGGACATAATCCTCTGTAGGGTTGTGTGTGTGTTGTCCTGTGTTTTGTCCTATGTGCTGAGTGCCCTTTTACAGCCTCAGCTTTAAAATCAGGTAGGGACATTTTATTCCACAGGCATGTGTTTAATTTATCTTGGCCCTGTATAATGTGACGGGTGCAAAATAGCCTAAGTGCTGGTGCACCCACAATTTTCAATTCAATCAGTCAGTGATGAATTCGATTTGTTAAATTACAAAGAAAAAGACCAATTTCGTAGATAAAATAAGTTTAATCAAACACTAAATTGTAATGAAACTTTTTATCATGTCAATAGGCTCAAAATTTTCCACACACTGTTGGATGAATACTATGCAATTTGCTTCAATGTCCATTTTTTGCCACCCTGGATAAGAATACAATCACATTGTACCCCTTGGTTCTTGCAGCAGATATACATAAAATAACTTATATGATAGTATATAATATGATATATGAACTCTTGCTTCAATATCTCATTAACCATCATGCAACATGAACAAGGAGAAGGGATTTTTTCAGTATATTAAGGATCAGAGTACATTGTATTTATATTTTGTATTTTTGTTATTTATTATCACTTCCCTGCGAGATTAGAATGTGACCCCATCCATTCCATTAAATCTCAATGTGAATAAAAATGCAAAATCTTCAGGCATACATCAGTAAATGTACTATCAAATTTGAATAATAATAAAAATTACTGATTATGATGATATTTAGTAATTTCCTGTGGTCTGAAACCCTTGGGTATAGTGGAACAGACCCACCACCTCTCAGTGGGGTATCCTGAAAATTTGACTTGTTTTACCGCAACAATTCTTATTTATTGTATGTATTAATTATACATCTCCCTATCTAGATGAATTAGATATAACAGAAATAAAACACCAATGCAGGCATGCAATTAAAACAAAAGCATATCTGACAACTTCAAAATTTTAATATTTTTCACAAAATTTCCTTTTTCACATGGATTTCCCTTCATATATAGTGGAACCACAAGCAAGAAAGCCTGCGCAGACCCGCGACTCCTGTGCACCGTACTCCCATGTCGAGGGGAGGGGCAAAGGGGAGAATGCTTCCTTATGGTCCAAGTTGAATGGGAGAAGGGGAAGGTGCACAGACACTTTTCGCCGAAGGTTCTTTTCCTTGTTGTCGCTCTATAGCAACACTTCGTCTGCCAAGCATGGCACAGAAATAGAAAGAAACGAGCTGTTTTCTCACGCCAACCCTGGCCACGCAGGTTGTGTGTCTGTCTGTAGCCACCCACCCACTTTTCCTCCAGCTCCCTTTCCCTCTTGACATACAATCTGGGAGAAAACCCCGTCATTAGATGGAGAACGTACATTCCCATATATCACCCATAGGCGTGCACACACGGAGGGGAGGAAGGGGGGCAAATGCCCCCCTAATCATGGACGTCTGCAGATTTTTGCCACGGAGGGACAAGCAAGGTATTTTTCCAATGGGCATATTACCCTGATAATAGTATTGCCCCTCAAAAAAACACCACTTGATTTTAAAACTATCGCATTAATGTAAATTGCTGTGACTGAAATCCAATTATACATGTGAAATATACACTTTTTAGGTTAACATTCGATTTCTAAGGGGGAGGTGTGGCCATCCTTGGCCCCCCCCTTCCAGGCATCCATATTCCTACATTATTATACTTTAACCTAGAAATTTAGTGTAGAGGAATCTTATCGTCGTTATTAAACGATATTATACTCTTAAAGAAAATTAAGTATTTTGAAGCCAATTAAAGTTCAAAGCACCTACGGAGCAAGGGGTGAGTGGCCCAACTGCAGTGGGGTAATGGGATTTGGCCCTCCCCAATCTTGGACGGAAATCAATTCTAGGGAGGACAAAGGGGGCAAACATTGAGGTAAAAGAAAGCAAGACAAGTGGAATCTAAGAGTAGCATGTCAAAAGGATACTCAAGATGGATTTAGTTTCCACGTATTTCTTGCATTATTTCTTCCAGATGGCCAGGAGCACCTGCAATAGGGCACAGAGGGACAAATGCCCACCTTGATATCAAATTTTATACAAATAAAAATACATTTCGTAAAATTTTCTTGCTAGCTTCGCTTGCAATTTTGGCTTTTCTTTCAGTCTTGTTAAATTCAGAGCTGTAGCTAGGGGGGCGGCAGGAGTTGCCCTGGATGCTGAACGATCTAAATGTAAAAAATTGTAAAAGAGAATGCCATTAGTTGTGCCATATTAAATCAATATTATTTTCAGTTTGCAAAAATTTGGATATGAAAGTTTTCTTGCTTGCTTCACTTGCAATTTTGTTGTTTTCTGCAATGCATTGTAAATTACCAGGGAGAGATGTTATAAGTGCTAAGTACTTCAGGCTCCTTCTGCTACAGTTTTGTGTTAAATGCATGAAGACAATTGTTTGGAGGGGAAAGGAGCGTGGCACATTTCAGAGACAATTTATTTATTCATTATGTTGCCTCTATGTTGCTGCATTATATATATACCAGCTGCGTAGTGCCCACGTAAGGCTTGTAAGTCCACCTTACAAGTTGAAATTATTGAAGAAAACGTATTTCATTTCCGTATTTATTGCTTGAACACACACAAAATTATCAGACTGCAAGTTAACAAAACAATTGAGGACTTGTTTTGATTCGAGTTGTTTCTCTGTAAGGCTTCTTCAGAGGACTTACGTGTAGGTGAATGGAAGAAATGATTTGGACTCGCCCATGGTGGGTGTGTTTGCTTACGTAGTATCTTCTGAGCCAATGACAGGGCACCCCGATTCTGAGCCAGATGTAAGGTGCATTACCAGTGGGTGCTAACTGGCGAGAATTTCTGTCTCCAGGCAGGCGAATCTTATGCTGGCATGGTTGCCGCTGCGTATGACTCATAGCTTGCCACGGTCGGAAGAGAACAAAGAAATTCGACTCCCACGTTGTTTCAACAATGCTTGACGGGAGGTGTAACAAAACGGGTGTCATTTTTAATGTGTAAACTAACTATTAAGTTCACAAACAAGATGGTTTAATGTTGGATATTACCTCCATTAGAAGCAGCGAAGTTAACGATAAAGGAGGAATGTCTGGCAATCCTAGATCCGGCAGCACCCGCAAAGTTTGGCGCGTGCATCCCAGTTGCCCGTAATGTTAAAGCATGCGCGTAATACTTAGCGTTATGATTTACAGAATTTTGTTTTACCTTTTCCTTTCACTAAGTAGCTTGATATGCTTTTCAAAATGTGCACAAATATTGTAACCGTGATAATGAGTAATATTCTGGAAAGCATTTGCATTTGCAAATTGTATTCTACGCATTTCCCACTTTCTAGTGAAAGGAAAAGACATATGACATGACCTTTTCAGAAGAAGAGTTTGTGTCCTTAACTAAGCTGTATGCAAAATTTTTCAATTGCTACCAGTTGAAAGTTGAGCTACAGGTAATTTATTCTGAAGCCGAATATCGAGTAAAGAGAGTGTTTGAACTTCATGAGTACTTCTGTACTACCCATTTGAATGAAGCTGTTGAACAAGTGTACAAACTAATAGAATTGTTCCTCACTGTTCCTGCCTCAAGCTCGTCGGTGGAAAGGTCGTTTTGTGCACTGAAGAGGATTCATACATTTCAACGCAGCACACAGACTCAGGCAAGGAAATCTAACTTGGGACTGATATCCATTGAAAATGAGCTGCTAAAGACATTGACCAGAAACTCCCGATTCTACGACGACGTGATTGAGGTGTTCAGACTAAAGTATCGTTACAGTATAAATGAGAATTTTCATTAAGTAATACATATACTATTATTGTTAACATAGAGTGTGTGCATTTTGTGTTTGAAATTGAGTATTCCCATACATGACTTAGATTCAAAGAGATTCTATTTAGTTAAAATGTTTTGGGGTTTTCTTTATCCAATATTCAGGTCAGGTTTATCTAAGGAAGCCTACACCTTTTATAGAATCACGCTACACCACTGATACACACACACACAAACACATCACTGCAATGAAACAAAAAACAGTGAGATAAAATGAGGTTTTTCTTTCCCGACTGAACTTTTGCCCCCCCCCCCCCTAATCTGGATATCCATAGGACATTATGCTGATATTTTTAGCACATACTTTGGATACGTAAAGAACATTCCTGGACAAGATTTACACATATCGAAGACCTCTGTTAAACATATGCTTATATCAAGTACTCCACTCTCACTCTCTCACACACACAAATTAACACACACACATCTGCACATCAGAAAAATGCTTTGTATTCGCATGCATATCAATGATATGCAGAGGTTATTTTTCACTTCCACAACCAAGCAAGGCAACATCCTCAATGCAAACTGGCATTATGTTCGAGACATAAAGAAAGCCTTGTGGCTAAGGAACTTTCGCCTGGCCTGGTGTGTATGCGTGACTTGCTGGAAAGACAATGGAATGCAGATGGTACAATTGTTTGGGAGATGTTTTTGAATTATGATTTATTACTGAACCACAGAGTTGAGTCCTAACATAATTAACTTCAGATTAGATACTATGAATGAATAATTACATAAAAAAAGGTAAAGCACCATGTGCTTAGCACCATGCCATGATGGCGTATAGGGGGTGTGGGGGTAACGCCCCACACTTTCTTGATCCGGTCATGAGTGGGGGTGATGTGATCAGCATCATGCCCCTGACCGCCTTTACCAGGTACCCATGTCATTCGACGCTGGGTGGGCACCGGGGCCGCTTCCAACATTAGAAAAGTTCCCAGATTTGAACCGGCCGGGGATCGAACCCGGGACCTTAAGCATGGTAGTCAGATGCGTTACCGACTGAGCCACCGTGGCCACTATGAATATTTACATGGATATCAAAATATTTATGTCAAATTCTTAAAAACACATGGACGTACCACATATCCCATGAATATCCAGGACAGGAGATCCTATGGATATCTAGATTGTGAGATTCTCTGAATATCCACAATATCCATGGACCTGAACCTGACATTCTGGATATCCTCTGGATGTCACTTGGAGATTTGTGCAGTATGTGCTGTTTGTGTTTAGGTTCTTTAAATAATTTACTTAAATTTGGGTTTAAATGCATGTTTTAATAGTTTGCATAATATATAATGAGAGATTTCCTATGTATTAAAGCTAAATGGATTACATATATACACGAGAAAAGTTATTTTACCAGGTGAAAGCATGGCATCTCCTATAAATTTGCACCTTGTAGGAGGACGACAAAAAAGATTGACTTAAAACACAGCCTATGTACTCTGCTAAAGTGTGAGAAAGCATATTAAAGAATTCAATGTTCTCTTTATTTACGTATTATACCTTTTCTAGTGTCAGCTTCAATTACCTGTGCAACAAGTTTATAATAATTTGCTCCCTTGGCGAAGTTTTTTCCATCATATTGCTTAAAAGGCTCAAGATTTTCCACTTCGTATGTTAAATTCACTAAGTCTCTGATCCATGTTTCCTTACTTACTGTAGTGCTGAAAAATTAAACATCAGTGAGATGTTGATATTTTGTTCACACTAGAGCAAATTTCTTAAAGGGAGTATATTATAAATACAAAAGTCAAAAGACTTGCACTTTATAGTAAAATAGTAATGAATTTTTATTGTAACATATAATGAATTTATTTTGGAACATTCAAAAGCATGCTATCATAAGTTTGACTTCCTTACATTTCTAGTACCATAAACATTTATAAAAAAATAAAAAAAATGATGTGGATCGGACTTGATAGAAATATTACCAACATTTATCCTGAGATATGAACCCAGTTATTGCAGACTCTGCTCATAACTCTCCAATTACATTAATATTTTACATTATTCTCTTTGTCATTAACATTAACAGAAAACTCGTCACATGAAAATTTGAAGAAAATGTTGAGATTTCCTTACTAACTGAACAGTTAAATTCAGAATAAAATTATGCAACCATATAGTGCTCAAATTGGAGATTCCGATCTGAGGAAAGGCTTGGCAGAGTTTGAAAATATTTGGTGGGGATGTGGATCAACATGGAGACAATGCACCGGATGGGGGAATCTAGCTGAGGGTTGGGTTGTTTTATGATTTTTTATCCTTAACTTGGGGATAACAACTCCCCCACTTCAAGTATTGTAACCATGAGAAAAACTCTCAGAAAAATTAAAAATATTTTGTGTATGTTAAGAGTATATTAGATAAATAACAATGTAAATACCATCATGACTTAGAACAATTCTTAAAATGCATCCTTATTATATTAAAGATCTTGTGTGTACATACTTTACATGTATTTGTAAATGTTGATTGATTGATTTTAAGTCCACTTTATACACAGTAAGGCTAATCGGGACTGGACATACAGTTTAAAGTGGGATCCGAAACACTATGTGCCTCCATTGGGTATCGAAGCCGGGACCCCTTAATTACAAGGAGACGACGCTACCACTGCACCATTGGGGAGGCCCTATTTGTAAATGTTGTTATTGGCATCTGAATAATTCATGACAAAGGTTGATTGTAAGAGCAACCCTAGAGGCTGAAACTTGCTTGCTCAATAAACAAAATGTCTAATCTAATTAATAAATTGTGATGGACATGTACAGAGTTTATACAGGAACACAAATATACATTATTGTACAGAGTGTCCGAAAAGTCACGCATCCCGGTGCTTACGACCGTATAATGGAATAGCGAAATGGAATGAGAAGAAACGCTTTCTGCCAAGAGAATGCCCTGTATATTGGGAAAATTTAAAGAGACAAAATATGTAAGAACATGCATGTTTTAATAACAAATAAGCAAAGTGTTGCCAAAGGCGGAAAAAAGTTTTTTTGCAAATCGTATGTATTGATGCACAGAACTCAGTGAGATGAATTATTGCAACATTTCACAATACCAACAAACAATTTGGATGGCCATCTATTGAATTTGACAGAAAAAAAACTTTGACGAAGTTTCAAAAACATTGCACAAGGGAACAAATGGGCTGTTCCAAAAATCGATGTTTTCACAATATTACGAGGGACACTGGCAACACTGTTGCTGTCACATGTCACTAACAGACGTGTTTCACCTAAGGCTATCACACTAAGGCACTTTTAACAACAAAGGAGAAAGTTGGTTAATCTCGAACAATAAATTACATACACCTTGCAACCCTGAAATGTGGGTATCCCTACAAATTAAAGTAAATGTTCGAAGTGTCCACCATTTTCTTGGATACATAAGTTGGTTCGCTTGATCATGTTCTCAGATACCTTCCTAAGGGTTGCAGCACCGATATTATCAATTTCCTGTGTAATGTTTCGTTTCAGCTCCTCCAATGTTCTGGGTCTCGTTTGGTATACTTTTCCCTTTAAGTAACCCCACAGAAAAAAAATTTGCAGATGTTAAATCGGGCGAGCGACTGGGCCATAAATCCTTGGATATTAGACGATCACCAAAAAATTCTCTCAGCATACGAAGAGATTCATTAGATGTATGACAAGTTGCTGCATGTTGTAGCCAAGCATCACGTTCGTCTTCTTTCAGGAGAGCAACAAATTGCATTATGAGATCCCCGTACACAGCGGTATCCACTATTTTCTCAAAGAATAACGGTCCCACAATACGACATCGCGATATTCCACACCATACACCGATTTTCGGAGAGTGCAAGGGTAGTTCACGCAACTGATGTGGATTTTCTGTCGCCCAATGCCTGGAATTTTGGTTGTTGACGTACCCATCCAATGGACATTTCCACTTTGACATGAAAAACGTTTTAAATCCATTCATTTTACAGATAATGACACAAACATGAGATGTGCAAAATATCTCGGCGATATTTGTTTCGGTTCTCGAGAAACACGCCTTCAAACACCGCTGAAATTCACCTACTACGTCACGGATTTGAAAACGTCCTCTCCACAGACAGGAGGTCTTCTGACGTCATCACTTAGAAATGCGTGGAGGCGGGGCTTCTGCTCGTCCCGTCAACTTAGCATGAGCCACGGAAGCGACAGTAAATTCACTTGCTACTGTGTAAAACAAGTATCTTACAACTTCCAGTGCAAAAATCCGTGCTCCATTTCTTGGAGATGAATTATGCCCTAGCAGTATAGTAGTATTTACTACTAATTCAGCCACTCGGTAAAGGGTTTTCCCATTAGGGTGACAAAGCAAACCTTGTAACAGTCAATGGCTGAACACGTGAACAGCCTTGTTCATTGTGAATACATAGGTTAGTTCTGACTGGCAATGTTATAGGAATGCCTTTTCTGGAATTACAAATATTTTCGTCATAATATTTTTTTCACAAATTTTAAGATAATACTTTTAGGACACACTGGTTTACACGCCAATTTCTGCAATATAAGAGGTGATACGGTATAAAAAGGTACAGTGAGTTTTTAAATTTCCTGCAGTAAATGAGTTTTCTTCAGTTAATATATATATATATATATATTGCAAATTTTTGTATTTAGCCTACTTTTACGTTGCTTTTCCGTTCACTTTGTTTAACCGCAACGATGAGAACGCATGGTTAATTTATTATGTATCATCTCTAACATCACATTTCTTCCCACTTTTGGCTAATCGCTACAATGAAGATGAATAACTACAAGCAGTATTCGAAGTCGGGGTGCAGGAATACACCCCCCCCCCCCAGACACACTACCACCAACTGCACAATCTAAGTATCACCCAACCTGCCATGATAAGAGACGAACTTTTTCTTCTGTCCCATCTCATTTCGAAATCATTCACTTGTCCCATCTCCTTTTATGAGACGAGACGGAACATGTCTCGTCTCGTGAGCAACACTAACATTAACAATAGCAGCATCCCCCTAGCTGTCCCCAGAGTCTCGAGCAAACATCCTCCCATGTAACAATTTCCAGTTCAATGAAATGTCACTCATAAGGAAACAGTCATGCCCAGGTCGAGAGTCAAACCTGGAACATGCGACTTCCTCAGATAAATCATGAATTTTGTGTATAATAATTACAACGCCAGTTCATTCCTGGTAATTCTGAATCTGCAGTTTGGTTTGCATATATAAGCAGGATAATATTTAGTTTTTGAGGACTGTACCGTCGAAACGAGGAGTCAAAAAAATAATAATAAAAAATATTAAGAAAGTTTTTTTTTGTATTTATAATGATAAGCCTTTGCATACGTTGTTAATTCTATATTTTTCTAGGCTTGAGACGAGAACGAGAATTGCCCTCCCAAACCGAGACGGATGTTTATAAATTGAGACGAGACTGTCAATGAGACATTTACAAATAAACACGAGACAGACATTTACAACTCTCAACGAGAACGAGACCAAGGCTGCCATGTCTCGTCTCGATAGGATCCTTAGTGGTGAAGTTGTGAACCAACCAATTAATGCGTTCGGGGTAACGAGATGAGGCGGCTTTTTTCGCAGTATAAAATTCAAAATAATTATATATCGTACCATTTCAGTATGGGATATTGTTATACACATGGGCGTATATATAGTTCACGGGGGGGGGAGGGATGGATCAACTTTTGGTATGATTAGGGTTGCTTTATTTCGTAAGTGAAAATCCAGGACACTGCTGGCCGGAAGCTTGTTGGGGAGCATGGGGGGAGGGGATGTTGGACTCGACAAAGTTGTGTGTTTGTAGTCACAAAGTATTGATACTTTTCTGTTCATCTTGTGTCACTACGTTTATAAGAACCAAATTTCTTTAATATGATTCGAGAGGGAAAAAATAACTGATTTGACAGTTTCAATGCAGTTTCTTATCGCAGAAATTCCGAAACTATCAGGAAATTGCAGATATTGGTCTGCAGTCCCATCTGGTGTGTAGAATTATGAAATTTCCTTCCCATCCGTATCCAGTCCTATACGTTTCTAATTTAAGAGAATGAAATAAGTCCGAAGGAATTTTTTATGAACAAGGGGATAGAACAAGCAAACTGGTAATTTTAGTGAACCAAAAAAAGAGGGGGTTGGACCGTTGAATCCCCCTTAAATACGCCCATGCTTATACACATTATTTCCTTGTAATAATTATACATAAACTAAGTATAGATATGTACTGTGCAACTAATGTAAACTTCTCAGTGTATTTTCTCTTATCTGCACAAAAATATTTGATCATAATTTGCGCAACAGAAATGGAACACAAACTGAAATTGCTTTATGGAAAAGAAAGTTAAATAGGCTTTATAAATAAAGTGAAGAATGTGAAAATTCCTATTTTGCACTACATAGGTTACGCTAAATATCGATAAATATAAGTTTAAAAAATATTTTTGAGTGTCTGGTCAGCAACCAATTTTATAAGCAATATTTTTCACATGGCCTGAGAACACACACGCAGCTGAACCCTTTCATTTATCTTGCACGTGAGCAGCACGGATATTTTATAGAAGAATGATCATTACAAAGCATAGCTTTCCTTTCTCCTATCGCTCCTTCTTCCATTATTTAAATCGGTACAGATTTGTAAAACTGCTGCACGTGTTCGCTCACTGTGGGCTACCCATCCGGAACTGGACGCTCGAAGCAGACGACAAACGAGCTCTCCCTAAGGAGTGACGTAGTAACATGGCGGCGGCGTGTTTTCAGCGCAACGCTAGCCCCGCAACTTTGAAAGTCTCGTTTCTGCCTTAAACTGGACGCAGAGAAACGCGAGAACTTGCAGGGGTCATTTTTCCAGGGTGTAGTTTTTAAAATTGTTGTAAAAAAAATTGAGTGGAAATGTCCATTGAAACCAGGCTTCGTCGATAAAAAAAAAAGACCTTTATTCAGTACATTGACACCATTTTGGCGAACGAATAATTGAAACCAATGACAGTAACGCAACCGTGCCAGGACATCCACCGCTTTCAACTCATGAACAACACGAACTCTATACGAGTAAAATATCAATTTCCGTATAGCCTTGTGAGCAGTTGACTTGCGTAAGTCTAATTCTGAGGCGAGCTTTCGAACAGACTTTAGTGGTGACGTTACCATTCTTTGTTCAACACGCTGCAGAACATCAGCTCTAACACAGAAGGGCGCCCTGAACGTTGCCTGTCATGTACTGACCCAGCTTGACGATGTTCGGATATATTCTTCAACAATAAACACTCTTTCCTGTGTAGATTATGGCATTTTGAAAACACACACACGACGTCAGCATAAGTAGACACAATTTGGAATGCCGTTCGTGGCAAACAGCAACCACCTAAGGCACAGAAAACATAACAATTGATACACGTTCTTCTGTAACCACATTTCAGGGTTGCAAGGTGTATGTAAATATTGCATATGTTCGAGAATAACCAACTTTCTCCTTTGTCGTTAAAAGTGCCTTAGTGTGATAGCCTGAGGTGAAACACGTCTGTTAGAGACACGTGACAGCAACAGCGTTGCCAGTGTCCCTCGTAATATTGTGAAAACGATTTTTGGAACAGCCCATTTATTCCCTTGTGCAATGTTTTTGAAACTTCGTCAAAGTTCGTTTTTCTGTCAAATTCAATAGATGGCCATCCAAATTTGTTCGTTGGTATTGTGAAGTGTTGTAATAATTTACAACAGTGAGTTCTGTGCATCAATACACACGATTTGAAAAAAAAATCCGTTTTTGGCAACACTTTGCTTATTTGTTATTAAAACATGCATGTTCTTACATATGTTTGTCTCTCTAAATTTTCTCAGTATACAGGGTATTGTCTTGGCAGAAAGCGTTTCTTCTCATTCCGTTTCGCTATTCCGTTATACGCTCGTAAACACCGGGTTGCGTGACTTTTCGGACACTGTATATTAAACTTGTACCCCCCCCCCCAACTTTCTCTCCGATTAGCTTTCCCGGGGTTCCTGCACAACCAAATGGTTGGCACTCTCACCTTTAGTGCGATTGGTCCCAGGTTCGATTCCCAGTGGGGGAGCAAACTTTCTGTATATACCAGGCGCGGTTGGCTGTATAGCGCAAATGTGCAGTGAACCCCCAGTAATATACAAAATAAACAATAACTGAGATGTTCATAAGCGTAGAGTGCCAAATGCTCTTAGTGAGAAGGAGAAACCGCAGGCCAGAGCCACTCAGCTCCCCTCTAGTTCCGTTTCGTGCAAAGCCTCCGCTGAACCTCCGCAAGCCAACCCCTACCATGCTAAAAGCTTAGGACGGCTAGCAGAAGCTCGACGCGTACATATGGCGAAAATACATGCAGTCTGATACTCCAGGAAGGTCGTCTCGTCAAAACGGACATGCGCAGTTCGTAGGATCACCAGCGAGCTGGAGTGAATCACGCTCTTCTCTCTTCCAGTGTTGCACTGTGTGTTTCAATTTGAATTTATTTGGTATTGTCTTTGTATTATTTATATTTTACAAGACTTATTAGATTAATGAAGAGGGTGTAATATAAATGTAGAGGTGACCCCAAACGAAAGCTAGAAGTAAAGATGATGGGACAAATAAGATAAATATGATAGAAAACAACTTGCCTACACATTCAGAGTTTTCTTCCTTAAGATGGAAACACTTCAGGTGGAAGGAGCCGAAAAGTCAAAAATAGCGCGGGGGCGAGTGGTCGCTTATCGGACAAGACTTAAACAACCTTTTGGTCTTCTTATGTCAGACTAAATGCTTTCGTTGACATGTTCGGCTTTTTAGGTTTAGTTGTCTTAGAATATATACACTGCAATTTTCGGGACTTTACCGTGCTTGACCAAAAATGTAGTATTTGCTATTTATTCAAGCCTAACCTAACAATGAAGGCATTTCGCACTTACGTCAGAAGACGACCAAAAAGTTGTTTTGGTTTCGTGCGATCAGTTATACGCTAGAACGAGAGTACTTTAAGGAGAGGGACGCGCGCGATTGACTTTGTTACGTGTCATTGTCTCCATACTTGTTAGTTTGTTTTGAAGTGCGTGGCTGGTGATTGAAATATATTTGGCGTGATGATACGTTGAGTGGAGGGAGGTGGATTGTGTACTGGAAGGAGTGTATTTGTTGCTGTGTGTGAAGTTAACATATTGCATAGATTAGAATCGAATCGCTTTGATTTAACGATATATTTTCGAATAGTTATATAAGAATTATCTTGTAATCAAGGGGTCTTGGGTTCGGTTACTGATACATACTCATTTTAGCAGGCAGAGATTTGTATTTTTAACTGTAGGTTCAGGATCCAGTTCCAATAATATAGTCTATTTGACAGTGGTGCGACCAGAAAAGAGTTGGCAAGAGTGGAAGAGGCAAAATTGAGGCGAGAATATTTTCTGAATTCAGATACCCCTAAATACAATACCATACGAAAATCTTAAATTAAAATGATCGCCCCCTACACACACACTTCTTGGTGCTGTCACTGTTATCTGAACATAAAGCAAATTAACTTTGTCAGTAATCTACCGGCCAAAATTTGATAATTTTCCCAGTACTATCTCTACGAACCAAAGCGTGTAGTGTCTCAAAAGGTTTAGATAAGTCCACTTTGCATAATTTTGGTGAACCCCCAGGAAAATTATGCACGAGCCGCGCCTGGTATATACAGCACCATGAGATCAATTGGGGAGTTACTTGAAATAGAAAAAGTAGTGGGCTCCAGTTTGGAAAGCCAGAAAACAGATACAATGAGACTTGATGCGCTGAACACTCGCCACCCAATGAGAAAAACCTCTCTGGTAAGCTATGGATCTTGGAGGGGTGTGGCACCATGGATTTTAGTTAGTTTTAATTAGGAGAGCACATGGCTTTGTGCGAAGGAGAATACATTGCTTCAACTTGTTCAAGAATTATACTACTGGAAATGAACTCACCTGTCGTCCTCACTTTCATTTATAGGTGCCAAAAATGGACAGACTGAAACAGCAGGATACACAGTTTCAAACACCTTGTATTCTGTGTCAACTGACGTTAGTGTTGGCCTTGTCTGAAATCTTTCCCAGAAGAGTGACACCAGATAAACAGATATTACGGTACCAGCAGCAACCAAAATAAACCACACTAATCTGAAAAGAAAATAAGTGGAAATTAATTGTCATTATTCTTAAAATTCATTTCTTTTAGAAGATAACTAGGTCCTATTTAGTACAGTGGTCACATCTTAGCTTGTATTTATGTAGAATAAAATAATGCATGCAAGATTCAAAACTAAAAAGCAACCTTATTAACAAGTTTCATTACTTATAAAGCAACAGCAATAATATTAAATTGTGTGATAGAAGAATTTATGATGTCTGCTAAACTTTATTCATGAACCATGAATGCAGACTGCTTATCATCATGAATGTTTGTTGTAATATTCAGTGCTCGAAGTGAGGGGGATCTGGAGGAATAAAAAAATTCCGCAACCCCCCCACCCTCCTCCTCCTGTAGCTGTTTCTCTGCCACTGCATTAAACCATAGGATCATCCTTCAAGCTAACACCAAAGCTCGACCAAACATTCTTCTAGCTAATATTTCCACTTCAAGCACTGGTAATATTAGACCCTGGATTATATTACTATGATATTTTGATTGATTGGGTTTAATTTACGTCGCTTTTCTGCCACATTTGACTAATCGTGAAGACGATGGTGAATGATTATGATGAAGGGACACACAAAGAACAACCATGCCACTTTCAACTAATCGCGAAGATGTGGATGATTGGTGATATGATGAAATTGATGAAGGAATACTCACAAAGAACAACTATGCCCAGGGCGGGATTCGAACCCCTAGCGTTGTAACGCACTGTACTAAGTACTCCACCATGGACCTTCCCGTTGGTGTAGTGTAGTGGTAACATCATCACCTTGTATTCAAGTTGTCCCAGGTTTGATACTCTGTGTGTACACATAGTGTTTCGGAGCCCACTTTAAACCAGAGATGGCCATTTGACTTCGGCCTCGCGAGGCCCGGCCTCCGAGCTGAAGGTCGGCCTCCTCCCTCACACAGCCTCAGCCTCCGAACTCGAACTCGGCATCCGGCCCCAGCCTTGCAAGGCTCCTGGAGGCTGAGGCTGAGGGCCGGCTTCCGGAGGTTGGGCATCTCTGGTGTGAACTGGCAAAAAGTTGGCCAATTTCTTCTAGAGTCCATGGGAAATCCTGTGTGTGCGTGTGTGTGTTAGTAGAAGGGGCTAATGATTACACAATATTAATAATCATGTTAGATTTATCATAGAATTTTTCGAGGTATGGAACATGTCTATTTTTTCACTCTTTTCAGAACATAAGCACCTCAGGTACTAGTCTGCTGTCCTCGCGTTTCCTAACAGGGGTGGTGAACAGGAGTATACTTTCCTTCTCAGGAGGTACGCTACAACGACTGTACAATTTATGGATGTGGTTTCTAGATAGTCCAAAGTTACTGACTTTCTATCCAGAATACACTCGACAACATCTGACAAAAGTAAAACCGAAAAGAAGGAACAGACTGCACCCTACGCCACAGAGAGCCAAGCGAGATGTCAAATAAAGGAATGCAACCTACCCTCGAGGCCAAAATCACTTCTGGTATGGCTCATACCGTGCGTTCATTTCGATCTTCAGCCGAGAGATCGGGAGAAGCGTGGCGGGCGGCGCTGACGGAGATGCCGACATTTGCGACCTGTAATGCCCGCTTATTTTTATGGACATATGCAGACATTTATATAAATATTGCAAAACGAGCACGAACCTGTGTTATATCGGGAGTAGTAGGATTGACTGTATTACTGGGACCACTTATAAGTGTAGAAAAGGAGAGGCTATTTGATTGAATAATCCGATTTGCCTATACTTAAAACAAAGGCAAAAGGGGCTTATACCCCAATTCTTTAGGTGTGATATGCTCTGAATTTTTAAGAATTTTGAATTCTAGTGTAGAAAGGGAAAAGCCTCTCAGATAGACTTGCCTACACTTAAAATAAAGGCAAAAGGGGCTTATACCCCAATTTTTTAGGTGTGATATGCTCTGAAGAAGTGTAGAAAAGATGAAGCCTCTCAGATAGATTTGCCTATACTTAAAACAAAGGCAAAAGGGGCTTATACCCCAATTTTTTAGGTGTGATATGCTCTGAAGAAGTATAGAAAAGATGAAGCCCCTCAGACAGATTTGCCTATACTTAAAACAATAGCAAGTTCCCATATCATCTTATTGTTCACAGTGTATTTTTCTGTCAAAATCCCAAGAATCTTGAATCCCCCCCCCCCCTCAGACAGATTCGGCCATGTGTGTAAAAGCTATATCTGTGTGATTGTTGTTCATAAACTTGTCAAAAATATGGCTTTTTTGTATGAAAACATGCAATCCTGAATACAATTCTGGTTTTGCCTTGTTCTGTTAATATAAACACAAGTGAGACTTACAGAATATTTATTGCACAGTTCAAAATCCAATTTTGAATTGTATTTAGTTGATATAGAGATGAGGTTTTAAACCTGGTGAAGTGTGTTGTACATCAGCATAATAGAGCAAAACTATCACCAAAACCTAGTTACTGCTGTTGTTTGGGTATAAAAGCACCAGCTCACCCACTAACTGCTGAACCCAACTGATATTTTGTATAGAATTTTGATTTGAACCCCAAGAAATTTTATATAATAAACAACAACAAAAATGCCAAAACAAAAATATTGCAATCAGTGTAATAAAAATATATCTAGTTCTCATTGGTCTAGGCACCGGCATATTTGTGACTCTAAGAAATGCAGAAAAGCTACTAAATTGTGCCCAAGATGCCATAAAATATTAAGCAAGGCATATTACAAATGGCATAAGTGTAATTCTTATGTACAGTCATCAACATTGCCCCCACAACCATCTACATCTGGTCTGAAAAGAAAGCATGAAGCACCTGTTAATGCTGGACCGGCAAAACAGCCACGCTATGAACCACCTATCCATAGCAGTTTTAATGGCCAATTAAGGGATTAACGGGTTTGTATCAGAGCCAAGATGTGGTATTAAGAATTTTTTGAACAGTATAAATCCTGATGTGCAGCCAATTCTAAATGCACAAAATGGCTCTTATAAGCTGTCCCTCAAATTGTTTGCACAATATAAGAAACCAAATGGCACAAAATTTACACAGCCCCACATAACAGAAACTGTACCTGTATATTCAAATGCAAATTCAGACAAAATAATAAGCAGTTTGATAGAACAATTGAATATTAAACACTCTGAATTTGCAGCAAAAGAGTCTGGATGGAGCCTATGCGGATCTCCACACAAGTTATATGTTAATATTTCTGAATTCAGCCCATTACAAGGATCTACATATCTGCCATTACCTGCCAATATTAAAAACAAAAAAGCCGTGGTTAATATAAAAAATAATGATGATAAATGCTTTTTGTGGTGTATTTTAGCTGCTTTGTATCCAGTTTCAAGGCATCCTGAGAGAATAACTTATTACAAACGACATGAGCACGATTTTGATGAAGCAATGAAGGGTTTAGAATATCCAATATCTGTTCAGAATATTGATAAATTTGAAAAAAAGGCCAGGGATATCAATGGTAAACAATTATCTATTAATGTATTTATTTGTTCCACTGGCCGTGGCAATTGCTTGATAGAACCTCTCAGAATCAGTACATTTGATGATGAATCTGCTGTTCCGATTGATTTGCTCTTAATTGAAGGGGATGGCACATATCATTACACTCTGATACATAATCTTGAAGCTTTAGTGAGAACACAACTAGACAAATCCAATACAATATTCAAGTTGTGCAGAAGATGTTTAACTGTATTTTATGGTCAAAAAATGGTGAATGGGGTTCGGGAAGAGAATGCAGAAATTGCCAAAAACAAGTTAATTGAGCATCTGAAATACTGTGGCAACTATAAACCTGTTCATATGGTGATGCCAATGCCAAGTGAAAATGCAGAATTCAAAAAGTTTGAAGCCTTGTCGGAACACCCAGCATATATAGTCTGTGATTTTGAATCAAATCTCAAACCTCTTGCATTTTGTAGCCCAGATCCTGAAAAATCTTCAATTACACCATACCAGTTACATGAACCTTCCAGCTTTTATTATGATGGTGTTGTTAGTAAAAAATATTCATACATGGGACCAGATGCCATCAAAGAATTTGCACATAAAATAGAAAATGAGTGCTGTGACATAGCATCTAATATCTTATTAAAATCAAAACCTATGTTGCCTTTAACAGAGAAACAGATTGAAGATTTCAACAATGCAGAAAAATGCCCGGTATGTAATTCTGAATTTTCAGATACAAAAATTAAGGTGAAACACCATTCTCATACAGATGGTAAATTCAAAATAGCCCTGTGTAATAGCTGTAATATTAAGATCCAGAGACCAAAATTTATCCCTATATTTTGCCATGGAGCATCCAATTATGATTTCCATCATCTGATCAGATACGAGGGGTTTGACAAGCAGAATTTAAATATTTTAGCTGAAAATGATGAGAAATATATTGCTATTAGCAAAATAATTAAAGTTAATGGTGTTCCTATTCACATAAGATTTCTTGATTCTTACAGAATTTTATCTGCTAGCCTGGCTACACTGGCCACTCAATTATCTGATGATCAATTCAAAATCACATGTGCCTTGTTTCCAAATCAGGACCTGAAATTAATTAGGCGAAAGGGTGTATATCCATATGATTATGTTACAGATTTTTCTAAATTTGATGAGTGTGCTCTGCCACCACAAGAAGAGTTTTACAGCAAAATCAGAGGATCTGGAATCACTGATGATGATTATCACCATGCCCAATTGATGTGGAACAATTTAAAATGCCAGACATTTGGTGATTATCACATGGCATATTTAAAACTTGATGTGACCCTCTTAGCTGATATATTGCAGGCATTCAGAAAATCTTCAATGCAAAATTATGAACTGGATCCAATATATTTTTACAGTGCCCCGGGCCTAGCATGGTCTGCAATGTTTTTAAACACTAACATGCATTTGGATCTTATTCAAGAACAAGATATGTATTTGTTTATGGAACAGTGTATAAGAGGGGGCATGGTGCAGTGCTCTCAGAGATATGCCAGAGCAAATAACAAATATATTCCTGATTATGATCCAGCACTGCAATCAAATTATATACTGTATGTGGATGCAAACAGCCTATATGCAGGGCTTGAATGGGTTGAAGATTTCAATATTGAAGATCTTCAGGACTTTGATGACAGTAACTATGGCCTCTTCTTAGAAGTTGATCTGACAATGCCAGATAATTTACACAACAAATTTTCTGATCTGCCCCCAATTCCCGAGGTTCAGTGCTCACCTGGCTCTAAACAGAAGAAATTGATGATGACTGGAGCCAAAACAGGGTTATGTCATATATTACAAAAATCTCCAGTTCCTGATGCATCATGGTGTTCAAGTGACCAAACTTGGCAAAGTTTTGAGGTTCAGGCACTCAGAATGGTTGAAGCCATATATTAATACAAACACAGAGCTTTGAACATCTGCAATAAGCCAATTTGATAAGGCCTTGTTTAAATTGATGGTCAATTCTGTGTATGGCAAAACTATTGAAAATGTCAGAAAACATACCGATGTTAAAATAATTACTGACCCCAGCCTGAGCAAAAAATTGGTTGCAAAGCCTAATTTCAATTATAGAAGAATTTATGATGAAAATATGGCACTTTTCAACATGAAAAAAACAAAAATTAAGTTTGATAAACCTATTTATGTAGGGGCTGTGATATTGGAATTGGCCAAATTACACATGTTAAAATTGTATAATGATGTGCTGAAACCTTTTTATAAGGATCATATAAAATTGATGTACATGGATACAGATAGTTTTGTTCTTGATATTCACACAGAAGATGTTTATCAAGATATGTCCCAGCCTGAATTGTTTAAATATTTTGATACCAGTGAACATACAAAGATTCAACACCACAACAAAAAGGTGCCTGGCAAGTTAAAAGATGAGACACTTGGTGATGTTATTGTGGCATTTGCTGGGTTAAGGGCCAAGATGTATAGTTTTGAGACATGTAGTGGTGCTGTTGCCAAAAAAGCCAAGGGCATTGACAAAGAGCTTGAATTTGAGGATTACAAAAATTGCCTCAAATCATGTAGCACAATCAGAACATCAGAATCCAGAATTCAGAGTGTGGATCACTTATTGACTAGCAATATTGTAAGAAAAGAGGCTCTGGACCCACATGATGATAAGAGATGCATTTTATCATGTGGCATACATACTTTACCATGGGGTCATTGTGATTTGAAAAGTGGGAATCAATGCCCAAGCACAGAGCATGATTTGAAATAAATAAACATGCCTATGAACTTATTTGGGTTCAAAAAACAGGCTATTATGGAGCTGCCAACATCACAACCCTCTTCTGATATAATATCTAAACTAAGTGCTTTGTTAATTATTCATCTGAACAGCATACTTACAGATATTGATGATAAAACAGGTAAAACATTGTACATATTTAACAATAATTTAAATCATTACCAATTACCTGTAGGTGGGCAATTGCAATTTATTACAACCCCTGAGGGTGATGTTAAAATTTCAATAGGGAAAAATATTTATAGAATTAAGCACTCAAACATGATTTCTGGCACTGTTTATACTGTTTCTGCTGGTGACTGTTTATATATTGAAGTCCCGGGATCATATGATAAGCTTATACCCTTTTTTATAGAATTAAGAATCAAATACTCTATAATAAATAACCACTAAATCAAAAATGCCTAATGATATATTTGGCCATACAAGGCATGAAGATCACAGTGATGAGATTTTGATGCTTGATGTCAGAGTCAAGAAATTAAGAAGTGATTTACAAGCTTTACAAACCACACTCAATGCCAGTCTTCAATTAGAAATTACAAATTTGCAATCACAATGCATGGACCCTCTTCTTAAAATTGATTCTGAACTCAAATTGCTGCTTCAGAAATATACTGATTTGGCCACATTGGATAATTTTCAAAGTTTAGAAGAAGCTGTAGCAGCTCTTCAAGCCAAATTTAAGACCCAGGCCACCAATTCTGAGCAATTGAAACAACAATTGGAAGAGCAAATAAATAATGTCCAGGCACAGCTCCAAACAATTGTCAAAAGCATAAAATCACAAGAAGATTTTGATCTAGTGATTTCCACTCTAAAAGAACAGATTCAGTCACTCCAAATACCTAATCTGGACCCTCTGAACAATGCCATAGCCGAGGTTAAAGAAAAAATTGAGACACTTGAAAATTTTATGAACAATTTGCCATCTTCTGATGCTTTGAATGCAATAACTCGGAGTGTTGCAAATATTAAGCTGCAACTTGAAACATATGAAGATTTTGGAAAAATTCAAAGTTCCATAACCCATCTTGAAGGTACAATAGCAGCAGTGCAAAGTGATTTGGCAAATGTACTAGAATCCCGATTGCCTGGGATTGTAGATACCCTTGTTAGTGTCCAGCAACAAATCACAAAGCTTGAAAACGTCAACACTGAATCTGAACAATCTCATTTTCATCACTTGATAGATGTTATCCAAACAAAACTTGAAATTTTACAACAATCAACACCCTCTCAGGCAGATATAGCCCTGCTCCAAAATGCTATGCAAAATGTGGCTGATGCTTCTGAATTAAACAATGTGAAATTGGCACTTGAATTTTTACAAAATACTGTGTCAAATCTGCCTACATCACACGAACTTAAAAATATTAAGAGAGCTGTGAATCGCATATTGAAATCAGAAGATATCAAGAATATCCAGACAGAGATCAAACAACTCACTCAGACAGTGAGCACTCTTCCAACCAATCAACATATTAATGAACTGCATGCCCTGTTTGAGGATATCAGAAGACAGGTCCATGATCTTACTGCTCAAAATTCAAAATTGGCAGTTGTTGAAAATTTACAGCAAATTGTTGCTAATATCAAGCAACAGCTAGGGACCATGGAATCCAATCAAGCAAATGCTCTGTCTGTTTTTGCCACCCAGCTTCAAGAAATTGTGCAACAATACAAGAAACTTGTTGTGGACATAAAAATCAAGCCAGGCCATGATGATGTTGTTAGGACCATCAATGAGCACCTTGAATCTGTAACAAGTAGATTGCTCACAGCAGAAAAAGAAATAACAGGCATAATCGAGAATCCAAAACATACAGTAATTCTTGAATTGTACAGCATCCCCAACAAAGAATATGATTCTCCATTTACACCAGGTGGCAAAATATATATGCTGTCCCCTGCACAATTTCATTACCAATTTTTTGTTGGGGGCACATTGAGACCAATCAAGATCAAATATTGGCTTCAACCACAGGCACACCACTACCCCACCTTATCAATAACAAATTCTGACAACAAAGCAAAAATCACCAGTGTAGAATTAGAGGATTTTACAGACCCCAATACATTAGAAACAGCATATGTTGAAGATGATGGCTCTCTGGAATTTAAAATACAAATAGGGGACAAATTATATTTAGAAAATCCTGCAGTATCAGCTGCTGAACACCCCATAGTTGCAATATTCTTGTTTACATATTATGTCTAGACAAATTATTGTTGATGAATTACACAGACAAGCCAGACATAATTTTAAGAGACTGCCAGTAGTCACAAAGGGCATAGATGATTTATGGCAGAGCGACTTGATTGAAATGGCAAGTGGACAGTTGAAAAACTTAGACAAAATCAACAAGGGCTACAAGTATCTACTCACTGTCATAGACACATTTTCAAAATTTGCCTGGGCTGTGCCACTCAAATCCAAGACTGGGGCATGTGTTACAGAAGCCATCAGGACAATCATCAATCAGAGTGGAAGATCACCGCGCTATTTGCAAACAGATAATGGCAAAGAATTTTATAATTCAGTGTTTCAACAATTTATTAAAAGCCAGTCAATAAAACATTACTCGAGTTACAGTGATCTCAAGGCCTCAATTGTAGAGAGATTCAACAAAACTCTAAAAAATCTTATGTATAAGCAATTTACACTTCAAGGTAATTATAAATGGATTAATATTCTTCCAGAACTTATACATAAAGATAACAACTCGGTCCATTCCACAATCAACATGAAACCCTCTGAAGTAACTTCATCTGATGAGCAAAAATTGATCAGCACTGTTTATTATCCTAAATATCAGCCAACAACAAGAAAGGCCAAATACAGGGTGGGTGATCAAGTAAGAATCAGTAAATATAAGCACTTATTCAAAAGAGGCTTTACAAGAAACTGGAGCACTGAATTATTTACAGTGGTTCAAGTTAAACCTGGGACCCTTAACACATATATAATAAAAGACCACCGAGGAGAAATTCTCAAAGGCAGGTTCTATGATGAAGAGCTCAGCAAAACTAAACAGCCTGACACATATCTCATAGAAAAAATCATCCGCAGAAAAGGCAACAAGTTATTTGTCAAATGGCTAGGACTCCCAGAACACAGCTGGATCGATGCAAACAAAATAATAATATGAGCACCTGGGATGTTATAAAGAGGCTGCCAGAACCTGAACAACAGAATAAGAGAAATGGGAAGTTGCTACCTGATAATATTAGATGTCTTATTGTTGGGCCATCTGCTTGTGGTAAAACTACACTAATAGTTGATAATTTTTTATTGGCACCCAACTGGTTAGACTGGAAAAACAGGCACTGTATATCTTCTCTAAGAGCTTGGAACAATTAAAATATCAGCAGCTGATGAAGCTATATGATGGATTGGATATAGCCACTTTTGAACCAGATGTTAAGCCACTTCATGAATGCCTCGATAATTCTGTTGTTGTGTTTGATGACATTATACTGGATAATCAAAACAAGGTTAGAAATTTCTTTACACAGGGCCGGCACAAAAACATTGATTGCTTCTACCTGGCACAGACTTTTTCAAAAATACCCAAGCAGCTGATCCGAGACAACAGCAATTTTATATGTGTGTTTCATCAAGACCATACGAACCTCAAACACATACATGATGAATATGTAGGTGGGGACTTGAGCTACAATGATTTTTCTAAGTTTTGCAGCAGGTGCTGGAATCAGGACAGTTATGGGTTTGTCACAATTGATATGACAAGAACACCCAATAGTGGCAAATACAGAAATAAAATCAACAATTTTCTAGACATTGAAACATATATAAATAAACATGAAAAGGCCAATCATTGATGATCTTAAATTAAGAGATTATCTTGTAAAAAGATTTAAGGGATGGAAATCAGAGAACCGTGGAATCTATGAAAAACACAAACAAACAGAACAGCCTGTAATTGATGCTATTAGTGAATTAGGTAAAAATATCAAAACTGTTACAGAGCAAAATCAAAATTTGATCACAGAGCTTGTACCTGTAGCTGCAAGGAACATATTAGATTATCCATTCACCCCACTTTCCAGTATTCATACACCTAGTCCTATTGCTCCTCGAAGAATTGAGGCTAGTCAGGATCCTATTGAATTGGGTCTTCTTCCTCAAAAATATTTAACCACACCTAAAGACAATAAAGATGAGGTTTTTGGCTTATATGCTGACACAGAGCGTGATGGTAGCATCATACATAGAATTGGCAATTTCAGAGTAACATTTATGGGAGATGATCTAATTGTTTATTCAGAATCTCATCTTGGAGAAAAAGGTGCTTTTGTTAAGTACACCTGGATTCTGGGAACTGATGACTAGGAAAAGGCCTGGCAGCTATACAGATCAAGATTATGAATATTACAAAGAAATATTAATAAAATCAGATGCTCTATACCAGAACAATGATCCCACACAAAAAAGAGTCAAGTCGAGCATTGGAGCAAAATACAATAATTTAATCAAGCCCATATGGTCACAGATCAAGACTGGCAGTGGAATCAAACAATACAACACCCTGCCTAAAGAATTTGTATGGGTTGATGATGTCAGGAAACTTGTAGATAGGTTATTGGTGATAGCTGGGGAGGAAAATGCTGGGAACCACAATTTTTACAATGAAAAGGTTGGGATTATGGACATGATAAGCACAAAATTGTCTAATTTTATAGTGAATGACACTAAGGGGATTGGATATCTTATAAAAATTATTAATACTCTACCCCCCAAATTTTGGAATATTTCTGAGGGTCGGGGCTTGGTTAATGACATTATAAACAAGCTGCCATTTGAACTACATATTCCAGGCTATCAGTATTGTGGTCCAGGCATAAAATTGGACCATAGATTAAACAGAGGTGATCCTGGTGTTAATCCCCTAGATGCTGCTTGTAGAGACCATGACATAGCATACAACACATATTCTGATCTTGACAAGAGACATGTTGCAGACAAGAAATTAGAAGAGGCTGCATTTGGTAGATTTGTAAGCAAAGATGCTTCTTTAAGTGAAAAAATAGCAGCATTGGGGACCACCATAGCTATGAACACTAAACAAAAACTGGGGTGGGGGTTGTGAATATATATATAATAAACCTACAATGAAGGCCAAGGGTTTTATGTATCAAATACCTTATGCAGGTCTTAAATCTCTTAAAACTATTGATAGCCTTTTGACCAAAAAGCAGCGCAAGAAAAAAAATTCTTGTCTTGCAAAGGGACATGGTATGAAATTGTTGCTTAGTACCCCCCAATTAAAAAAATTACAGCAATCAAGAAAAAAATCACATGTGGGGGGATTTATATTTACCATCCCCGCCATCTTAGCTGCTCTCGGGGCTGTTGGGAGCTTGGCCGGGGGATCAGCTGCCATAGCAAAAACAGTAATAGATGCCAAGAAAAATAAGGCAGAATTAGATGAATTGAAGCGCCATAACCTGGCCATTGAGAAACAAGGCAAAGGTATTAAGAGAGCCATGAATAAGTTTAAAAAAAACAAGAGCCCCTTACAAACCAAGATATTGAAGCTTTAATCAAGCCACTGGGCATCAAACATTTTAGAGGCGTGTACATGTCTGATTCTTTGCCAGAACAACCACTCAACAAAGAGTGTGGCATTGTTAATTTGGATAAGTACAAAAATCAGGGCACTCACTGGATCTGCTATCTTAAATATTTAAAAAATGAGGCATTTGTGTTTGATTCATTTGGAGGTGTTCCACCTGAAAATTTAATAAAATATCTAAATTCAGCTAATCTTTATTACAATAATGCCCGTGTTCAAAACTTCAAAGATGTTAATTGTGGACATTTGTGTTTATCTGTTCTTAGATATATGTCTCAAATAAATAAACCATCAATTGAAAATTTTCAAAAGGCCTTGTGGTATCTGAAACATCATGGGGGTATTCCATCTCACCAGCCAAAATTCAATATTGAAACTCAAATTACATGATGACATAGTGTATCCCAAAACAATAGCTCTCAGGGCATTTTATGGCATGTACTTGATCCCTAATATTACACACCACAACAACAAAATTGCAGTTGGTGATGAAAAAATTGTCATCACTCCAGGGCAATATAATCTGTCCACTCTAAATGCTCAATTACCCAGAGGTATAGTATTAACTCAAAATTCTGTCACTCACAGAGTAGAGATTGTATCTGCTACAGAAACAGTGGATCTGGGTACTATAGGAGAGCTGTTAGGCTTTGAGAACAACACAAAACTTGAACCGGCCATCAAACACACTGCTATGAATATACCTAAATTCTTAGCCATAGAGACTCTAAATATTCACTGTAATGTGGCAGAGGGTATGATCACCAAATCAAATGGCATAGGCACTCACAAACAAACTGGCATCATTGCAACATTCAAACCTAATTCTGAATTTATGGAGCCAATCATCTACAATCCATCCCCAACATTATATTTTCCTGTGTGCCATAATAGAATAGATTATATTGAATTGATGGTCACTAATGAAAAAGAAGAATTAGTTGATTTTGCTGGAGCCACAACAACTGCAATCATAGAGATTAATATTTAAATAAAAATACATACGAGAAAAAAAATGGAAAATATTGAGAGTTATGAGCTACAATCATTCCCTCCAAACAGGAGGACATTTGCAAATTTAAATCAATCCAACACAGAGATTGAGGTTGATCTTGATGTAGGGGATGGATTTATACACCCTCACAGAGCAGATCTATACATCAAATTTGATGTTGTAAAGCTCGATGGTACAGATTATCCGGCAAATTCAAATATAAGATTGGTGGACAATTTTGTGCCACATCTATTCTCTGAAATTGAGGTCAGAAAACATGGCGTTGTTATAAACAGAGTGGATTATCCCGGCATTACCTCCACAGCTTTGGCCACACTAAAATTATCCAAAACCGAGGCTTCTTACTACAAAATAGGTGGATTTGAGGCTGGTGATAAGATATTATCTAAAAACCACACAGTGCTGTTCCCCATGCGCCTGTTGCCAGGATTCTTCTCAGATTACAAATATATTATGTGGAAGGGTGGTTTAACACATTGACTGCCACCGTGTAACTGAAAATGTATCTCTTCTGGGCCAATCCGATTTTCTTGTTACTGACCGACTGTGAATGAAATGTGTATGCATAATATCTCAATACAATTGAAATTAATAGCATTGTTGAGGTTTTTGTGGTGTGTATGCATTTCTATACACACGGCGTAGGTTTTCAATTTGACGTTGTATGCCACGTGTATATGATTTCATACACGTAATTATTCGCTTTGTGATACCACATTTTGTCTTGTTCTTTCCGAATATCACGCTGTTTTAAAATTTTGTGGTGATCAAAGTACCAAAATTATCAGATTACTGGAGCACTAGTGCTTTGTTTGATTTTCCTCTTCCCCGAAGTATAATGAGTAGAAACAGATTTGAACTGCTTCTACGAATGTGGAATTTTGCAGACAATTCACGTGCTGTCCCTAATGATAGATTACATAAAATTACGAACATCACCAACAAACTCATTTCACAATTCCAAGAAATATACACACCAGGGGAAAGAAATTGTGTCGTCGAAAGTATGATACCATGGCGGGGAAGACTTTCATGTCGGCAGTACATCCCTTCCAAAAGGAATAAATACGGAGTGAAAGTTTTCAAGTTGTGTGTCAGCAGGGGCTATACATGGAACATTGATCTTTATGTTGGAAATATAAACGGCTGGTAACATGTCAGTTCCTGAAACTGTTGTGTTACAGCTTGTAAGAGATCTTCTCGGTGAAGGCCGGCGTCTTTACACAGATAATTATTACACCAGCGTTCCTCTTGCTTACCTTGCCATTGACAATAATACCCAGCTGATCGGTACAATTAGGTCTAACCGTAAATATTTGCCAGCAGATGTTGTTCAAGATAAATTGAGGAAAGGTGATATTGTAGGAATGGAAACTCAGGAAGGTGTGACTATTCTGAAGTGGAAAGATAAGAAAGATGTGTTAGTCCTATCTACAGTTCACTCTGCTGAAGAGGTAACTGTAACAGAAAGATGTGGTTCAGAAATTAGAAAGCCTACCGCAATTATTGATTACCCTACTAGCAAGTCCTTCATTGACGTAAGTGATCAATTCGCTTCATATGGGAATGCTCTGCGAAAGACTACAAAATGGTACAAGAAAGTTATTATTGAATTTATATGGGGAACGGCTCTCGTGAATGCCTACATTCTCTACAGTGACTGCATCCAGTCCAGTAACATACACATAAATGAATTCAGGAAACTTGTAATCCTAAATATTCTTTCTGTACAATTACCCCCTGGACAGCAAACTCACTTTACCTGTGCAACAAGGCAGAAAAACTCAAACTCATCACTTGATAAACAAAGTAGGGGATAATGGAAGAAAGAAGCAAGGACGCTGTGAACATTGCTACAAAATCTATGGCAGAAGTGGAAATTCTGACTCGACAGGGAGGAAGTTTGCCAGGTGGGTGAAGACAGTATTTGACAAATGTCCCAAAAATCCTTTTATGTGCCGGGAGTGTTTCAACAAAAATCATTGAACTTCCAAAGTGTTCGGTATAAAATATGTCATCCTTATATCTATCTATATATCTACAAGGAACATAAGTTTACAAAACAATATTATATAACGAATCGTTTTTTTAAGAATTATGATGTACTAGCAATGTATTCCATAATGTATAATCGTTTGCTGTGAATTCCAACCAGAAAAAAAATGTATTTACACATTTACCCTTCTTTTTTAGTTGTCAATACATTTGTACTAGTGAAAAGGATACGTAAGCGTAATTAAAATTTTGAAGACTTTTTTACTCTTGTAAGACATGACAGAAATTAAAATTATTACTGCCCCATCTAAGCTGTACGCCACGGCTATTTAACAGTCATATAGTTTTGCTTGAACTGTGTATGCGTTTCCATACACGCGGCCAAGAATCAGGTTCTTGTTTGTGTATGGAGTAGCATACACGTGGCCCAGAAGCAAGAAGCCATGTGTATGACATATCATTCTTGGGATTTTGACAGAAAAATACACTGTGATCAATAAGATGATATGGGAACTTGCTATTGTTTTAAGTATAGGCAAATCTGTCTGAGGGGCTTCATCTTTTCTATACTTCTTCAGAGCATATCACACCTAAAAAATTGGGGTATAAGCCCCTTTTGCCTTTGTTTTAAGTATAGGCAAATCTATCTGAGAGGCTTCATCTTTTCTACACTTCTTCAGAGCATATCACACCTAAAAAATTGGAGTATAAGCCCCTTTTGCCTTTATTTTAAGTGTAGGCAAATCTATCTGAGAGGCTTCTCCCTTTCTACACTAGAATTCAAAATTCTTAAAAATTCAGAGCATATCACACCTAAAGAATTGGGGTATAAGCCCCTTTTGCCTTTGTTTTAAGTATAGGCAAATCGGATTATTCAATCAAATAGCCTCTCCTTTTCTACACTTATAAGTGGTCCCAGTAATACAGTCAATCCTACTACTATCGGGTGGGCTGAAAAGTTCGTAGGCTGACTCATAGATGGCGTTACTAGAATTAAATCCATGTGATTTTTACTTAGTACTAACCTTCAAAAGATACGTGTATAAATTTCACAGCTGCCGGATAATTAGTTCGTGAGATATAGCATTGTGAGTGAAGCAGCTTTTGTTATTGTGAAAAAATGGATAAAAAAGAATTTCGTGTGTTAATAAAGCATTGCTTTTTGGCGAAAAAAATACTGTTGAAGCCAAGGCTTGGCTTGATAAACATTATTCGGACTCTGCACCAGGAAAATCAACTGTTGAGAAGTGGTTTGCTAAATTTAAACGAGGCGAAATGAGCATCGAAGACGATGCACGCAGTGGACGCCCCAAAGAGGCTGTTACCGACGAAAACATCAAAAAAGTCCACAAAATAATTTTAAATGATCGTAAAGTGAAGTTGATCGAGATAGCTGAGACTTTAAAAATATCAAAGGAACGTGTTGGACATATTGTGCATGAATATTTGAACATGCGAAAGCTGTGTGTAAAATGGGTGCCGCGCGTGCTCACAATCGATCAAAAGCAACAACGTTTTGATGATTCGGAGCAATGTTTAGCGATATTCAACCGTAATAAACACGAATTTTTCCGTCGATATATTACAATGGATGAAACATGGCTCCAGAACTACACTCCAGAGTCCAATCGACAGTCAGCCGAGTGGACTGCACGTGATGAACCGAATCCAAAGCGTGGAAAGACGCAACAATCGGCTGGCAAGTTTATGGCATCAGTATTCTGGGATGCGCATGGTATTATATTCATCGATTACCTCAAAAAGGGCCAGACCATCAACAGCGATTATTACATAGCATTGTTGGAGCGTTTAAAGGATGAAATCACGAAAAAACGGCCCCATTTGAAGAAGAAAAAAGTGCTGTTTCATCAAGACAATGCACCGTGTCACAAATCAATGAAAACGATGGCAAAATTATATGAATTAGACTACGAATTGCTTCCCCATCCACCATATTCTCCAGATCTGGCCCCCAGTGACTTTTTCCTGTTTGCAGACCTTAAAAGAATGCTCGCTGGAAAGAAATTTAGCACTGATGAAGAGGTAATCGCCGAAACTGTGGCCTATTTTGAGGCTAAAGAGAAATCGTACTATAAAAATGGCATCGAAAAATTGTATGACCGCTATAATCGTTGTATCGCCCTCAAAGGCAACTATATTGAATAATAAAATCGAATTTTGTCAAAGAATATTTTTTACATGTTAGCCTACGAACTTTTCAGCCCAACTGTTACGAGTACGGTTTTAATTTTAGTAGCTTAGTGGCTGTATATGCTGATGATTTTGACACGCCCATCTCGTGTGAAACACGGCGTAGAGGTTTGTTTAGAGATCGTTCTAACGCTGCACCAATTTCATCGAGTTTTGCTTCTGTTAGAATCCATCGTTTTTGCTTAGGTGTTTTAAAATGTAACGATCCAGTTTCTCGTAATTTAAGGACAAGATGTCTAACCGTATCTCTATGTGGAGGTGAAACGCCTGGGAATTTCTGTACAAATTGCCTACACACGTCTCGACACGAGTCTGTTTTCACGTAAGTGTCATACATAAAAAAAATTGTTCTAACGTGAACCTTGCGGCTGGAATTCCAATCATCTCACTGACACAACACACATACACACTGCAATAACACAAACAAGTATCGGCAAGTAACCAAGAATAACACTCTTGCGCACAGTAAATTAACACGCTCTTGGTTTACGTCTGCTCGCCACTATATTCACAGCTCTGTATTAATCTAGTCGCGAAGGAACAAAAAACTCGAGCTCGGAGATTTCGGATTGCAAGGAAGCTCACGAAAACCATTGACTTTTAACAGTTTCGTCTGCAGCATAATCTTGATACAGTGTTGCACATTCGAAACCTCCAAACGATCCACATCGACACAAAACTCTTTCAAGGATATAAACATAAGCAGGATGTTACTGGTCAAAACTATGATTAAAATGTTTTATTATCTGTGGCTCTTAACATAGTTTCTAAAGCGTATTTATTTGTGTATATAAGGACAGAACTTGGATGAATTACATAAGAACTTTTGCGTGTTATAACACAAATTAGTGCTCGTTTTGCAATATTTATATAAATGTCTGCATATGTCCATAAAAATAAGCGGGCATTACAGGCCGCAAATGTCGGCATCTCCGTCAGCGCCGCTCGCCACTCTTCTCCCGATCTCTCGGCTGAAAATCGAAATGAACGCTCGGTATTAACAACTGGTCGAAGGCGGACTTTCTTTCTGAAGGACAAAGACAGTTTCACAAAGTCTGAACTTCATAATAATTCCCGTAGTACAATCCGTTGGAAGTGAGATCGGATTCTGCTATTGTGTATGGAGAGTTGTCCATTTGATATGCTTGCGAGGTCCAGCCTCCATTCTCACACGGCCTCAGCCGCCGAACTCCATCTCGGCTTCACATGGCCTCAGCCTCCGAATTTCATCTCGGTCTCCGGCCTCACACGGCCTCAGCCTCCGAACTCCAACTCGGCCTCGGCCTCCAAGCTCAAGGTCGGCCTCCGGTCTCACACGGCCTCAGCCTCCGAACTCCAACTCGGCCTCCGGCCTCACACGATCTCAGCCTCCTGACACCATCTTGGCCTCCGGCCTCACACGGCCTCAGCCTCCGAACTCGAACTCGGCCTCAGCCTCGCAATGCTCCTGAAGGCCGAGGCTGATGCTGAGGACATCTCTGCTTTAAACTGTAGGTCCAGTTTCAATTTGTCTATCTGTATCTACATACTGTATATTTCAAAGATAATTTGGAAGAATCAAATTTGTCAATCAAATGCGAACCTTTAAAGAGCTACAAAAATAACATTGACGATTTTCAAATCTATAAAAAATTACGACTTTGTCCTTTAATGTTTGTTGTGGAGAGATGCAGGATCCAGAAGTCTGCAGTCTGCAAAATTGGGTAGTTTTATTTTTACAGCGATTGTTGTAAGCTTACCAGATGGCTCGATTCAGTTGGGACAGTCCATTCCTTTTAATACCTGTCCTGACTTTTTTCGAAGCGGTCGTGATGATAAAATGTCTTGCATTTTTATTAACTCAAATTTAGATGTGATCCTTATTATAACAATAATTATAAATATTGTATTCTAAACACAGCCTTTGTCTGTAAGCGACTGTGTTGCTAGTTTTGTGTCGGGGGAAGGGGGGGGGTAGGGTTGGCGTGCATTGGTGAGTTGAATTTTTTCCGTTTCTTTGGTCCATGATAATATTTCAGCTTTACAATTGTACGTTTAGCTCTAGCTGTAATATTACCATACAAGCAGTGGCGTCTAGTCCCTTAGGGCTTGCGGGGCTTAGCCCCTAAAGAAAAACGGACGTATTCACGTAATTATCAATCACCATAACGCATAACTATCACACAGTCTTTTAAAAGGCGATTTTTACCCACGTAAATTCATCGTCTGTTGCAATGGATACGACAGCGCTCCTAGCGGCATTGATGTTAATTATCGTTTTCCCGGGCACGTTGCAAAGGAAGGCGTGGCCTACACCCACCTACGCTACAGTGAAGGTCACATGCTAGCAGAGAGAGGAGGGGAGAGTGCAATGGATTTGAGTGCTGATTCGGGGCTACTTCCGTTGTGTCGCGTTCGATCTCGCGTGTTGTTCTGTAGTGTTTTGGTGGCTTTCATTCGCTCTGTTTGAGTGAGTTCGGCAGGTTTGATGTTCGAACACAAATTGATGAAGGACATAGGCTGTCAATTACAAGACACAATGAATTTGTCCGGAAAAATAGGCATATATTAAATAGAATTATCGATTGCTTAAAATTCTGTGGTCGACATGAACTTGCTCTACGAGGACATAATGAAAGAGGACAATCTTTAAACAGAGGCATCTTCCCAGATTTATTATCCCTTCATAGAAGAGGGAAAACTAAAGAGGGAACTTCGTGTTTTTATTGTAGTGAAGAGTTGAAAACATAAACTCTATCAGTAGATTGCATTCATTTTTTATTTAAAATTATTTAGAGGATACCTTTTCAGAAACAGTAAAAATGACAAACATAGTTTTAATAACTCCAGTGGCAACAGCTGAATCTGAACGATGTTTCAGCACATGGAAGCGTATTAAAACCTGCTTAAGAAATGCAATGGGACAAGACAGACCAAATGCCTTGGCACTTGCTTGCAATAGAGATAGAATACATTTCAAACATAGAGGGCTTCAACGAAAAAGTAATAACAAAATTTGCTGAGCAGAAGAACAGGAGTCGACGTTCGTAGAAAGGTATGTTTCACAACAATACCTGTTTCTTTTGTAATCATGTGAATTGTCATTATATTTTAAATTCTTTAAAAAATAAGTCCAGTTTTGTAGTTTAGAAGAAGATAAATACCCGTTTTTTGTAATTCATGTAATTTGTCATTACATTTTAAATTCTTTCAAAAATGTAAGTCCAGTTTTGTAGTCTAGAAGAAAAAAATACCTATTTTTTGTAATTCATGTGAATTGTCATTATATTTTAAATTCTTTAAAAAATAAGCCCCGGCCAAATTTGAGGCCACGAGACGCCACTGCATACAAGTGATGGCCATATACTCCCAACAGCCTCTCACTGACCACCTTCGTGAATTAGCCGAGTCAAGGAAGGACAAGAAACGTCGAATGTCGGGAATAATTCCGTAAAAACTGAATTTTGGTCAGTTGTTAAAACATCACTAGTAGTGCAAAATACGAAAAGTTCCACCCCTCCCCGCGGTGCCCCTCCCAGCATCCCCCAAACATTAATTTCGCAGAGTCTCAGTTATTGACCGATATCTCCGTAACCAATGGTCGTACGCAGGTAATATTTTTTTAGTCTTAATCCTCGTTAAATGGGCTACAAAAAAAAATATGTTTACATTTTCGATAATGTCGGTCGTTTTGCCGTAATTTAAAAATAATCTTCGAAAACTGAAATTTTTCTAGTACTTTTTCAAGTTTTTGCCTTGTAACTTTTGAAGAAATTAAATTATAAGAAATTGTTTCGGATAAAAGTTGTAGCCTAATTTATAAGCTTTAAAACGATATAACGTTTAATGTATTTTAATGAAAGATACATCATAAAATGTGTCTCCAAATGGAGGATACTTCCATCTTTATCACAGTCCGGCGGTTATGTCCGGAATCATAGACTTTTTTATAAAAGCAAGAGACTTGATAGAATTAATTGTTATACTACTTAAGATGTGTTCAGTCGAGTAGCCAATCGCCATATACGTGCTGACGGACACCATTTTGAAAAGAGTCCGCTATATTGAATATTTTTGATTTGATATATCTCCGGAACGATGGCACCTATCAACTTCAGGTGTTTGTTTTTCAGAAATGTTCCAGATAGTGTAAACTTTCATAATATATCAATAAATCTATTTTTGAAACATGAAAATAGTAGTTTTGTAGAAAAACTCGCTGTTTATAATATTTTATGTGAATATTTGACAGTTGAAAGTCTTAATAATTCTCAAACGAAACAATAGTATTTTACAAAGTTCTTTTTCTGTCAAATTCAATAGATGGCCATCCAAATTGTTCGTTGGTATTGTGAAGTGTTGCAATAATTTACCTCAGTGAGTTCTGTGCATCAATACACACGATTTGAAAGAAAAAAAAAACGCCTTTGGCAACACTTTGCTTATTAAAACATGCATGTTCTTACATATGTTTGTCTCTAAATTTTCCCAATATACAGGGCATTCTCTTGGCAGAAAGCGTTTCTTCTCATTCCGTTTCGCTATTCCGTTATACGGTCGTAAACACCGAGTTGCGTGACTTTTCGGAGTAAGGTTACGAAATGTTTGTTAGAAGACTTTAGACGAACTGAACCCTTAAAATACTATTATTTATATTTATAAATTTACCTTAAGAAACATTTTTAAGATAAGTACAATTTATATACAATCAAATTTGATGTCTGAAAGTAGGAGTTATTTTAAATTTAGTATAAAATTGTTTTATTATTTCAAGCAAAAAACACATTCATTGTAAGTGATGATACGAAAATACTGAAATTTGTTTAAAAAAAATATTTTGTTATGAACTTATCATTATATCGCTTCCCTTTTAGATCAGGTCTTCAATTCAAATCCTTCACATTTTTATAATATATGTAACAATACAGGAAACACCTATACTCTATCCCGGAAATCTCTGGATCAAGGTCGCACATATCTGTAGAGAAGGGGAGAAAGCGAGTGGGTGGATCAAAGTAGTAAACGCTGATGGAAACAGCTAGTAACTGCAGTCCATTTTCCCCCTCTCTGCAATCCTGTTTCCTGGCAAGTTTTCATTGGTCGAGACCTCTCGGGTTACTACTTTCGCAGAGACTTACTTTCGTTCCCTTGCTCCATAGATTCCCGGGACAGAGTGTAGTACCTCGTGCTTGGTTGTAATTGTCTTGAGCGTGTAAATCCACTGCAGATTGCGCAGAGATTTGATGTATAAGAGAGGTTTATTTCATAAAGGCTCTTTCCCAGGTGAACAATGTGAAGTTCTGTCTCATTTAAGTTGTCACACTGAGACTTTTGGGCTTTTCCAGTTCCTTGCTTCCACTAGTCTTCAAAATTGAGATATCTTGAGTCGGCTTCTGTTACAATTGACAAGGTATACATCCTTATGCAGTTTGTAAAGTACACACGTTGTAGTGTGATGCGCCTGCTGTTTTCCTCACGTGTGTTAAGCTTTACGAAATGAATCTCTTGTATCAAATAAGAAGGAATTTTAGTTTGCTCTAGAGTTTATATCTAGCCCCTTCCAGCAAGAACACTACCATGCATTTTAAGACGGTCCCAACATGACTCTCTTATCGTCTCCATAAAGTTCTGGTCAGAACCACTGAATCTAGTTCGATATTTTGAATCGTGGTTGGTGGCATGCAATAATTGGAACTGTCCTGGTTTCAGAAGATTTACAATTTTTTGAGTGACGTCAAACCAATGTCACATCATTGCGACATATTTAGTCAACAAGAAACAAAAGCGGCAGTGCTGGTACTTCACGTGGATGAGTTGAAGTTTGAAGTGGTATCCAAATTATGTTCTAGATGTGAATGCTATGAACTTATCTGAGCTAATGCAGTTAATTATATGTCAACACCAGGCGGTTTCTTTACTTGCCAGTTTTTAACTCATCCGATGTTGAAGGCTGAAAGGTTCTGAGATTAAGTCACACTCTAGCTTCTTAAACCCGAAGGTTTATGACTGCAGCAATATAAACCTTCCATCTGGCCCTCTTCTGGGCAAGATAAGTCCAATTATTTCCATCTTTACCCATTTCCTTACGAATCAACAATAAATTATTTCATTATAATATTTGGAAGAATGTTAAAAAATTACAATAATGTTATTTTATTCATGTTTCATGAATTTGTTATGGAAAAATATACCGAAATTGGCAATTAATAATTGCATGTACTTCCAAAAAGTGAAAATACAGACATATTATATATATTTTTCAAAATATGAATGTACTCCTACAATAAACATAATGAAGAATAGTAACTTTGTTTGTAATATGTAATATATACACAATGGGATTGTTTAAAATGAAATACATTTTTCATTAATTGTAAACTGTTTAATACTACTACTACTGCTGATGCTGTTACTTTCACCACCATTACTACTACTAATAAAAATATAACATAACCCGTGGCTCTACAGCCCTGGAAGGGCCTTGGCCTATCTCCAGGCTGGTATATTAATGAGCCAGGGGTCCCGGGTTCGAATCCCGGCCTGGACATGGGTGTTTTTGTGAGTGTCCCTTCTCAATTTCATCATATCATCATCACCCATACTTACCGTCGCGATTAGCCTAAAGTATTAGAAGACAGACGCTAAATAACAAAAATCAAGAAATATCAATAAAATAATTAGTAACCAGTTTGCAAATATAATAATTAACCTCAAGCAATAATCCCCTCCACTCATCCGTTACTGCACCACTGTCCAGATGATGTGGTTCATACGAAATTCTGAAAATGAAAGCCGGAAAGTCGATAATGAGTGGAAAACTTGAGTGCCACGCCCACATCATATTCATAAATGACACCAAGCCGATCGAATCATTGACGATACCTTTAAGTAACAGAAATATGACTGCAAGATGATACAACTTATCGACCTGCATGCCATTATATTAATTTACTCTGACCTTCAGTAGCAATTTCATTTCTTCTCTACTGTGCATGTGCGAACCACTTTCATACAGTCAATAAATGACCAAGTCATACATGGACGTGCGCAGGATATTTGCCAGGGAGGGGCAAGCAAAGTATTTTTTCCAGGGGGGCAAAGGAGGCATATTTTTCACCATAATAGTGATGCCCCACCCCAAAAAGCACTATTTCAGTCTGAAATTATCATGTTTCTTCAACGAATTTATAATAATTAACATAAATTACTGTGACTGAAAAGAAATTATGTGTAAAATATATAATTTTTAGGTGGACACTCATTTTTGAGGGGGTCGTGGCCCCCCCTTGCCTACCCTTCTGGGCGTTCATGAAGTCATAGACGTTCAAGGGGGGGCAAGAGGGGCACTCGCCTCAGGTTTATTAAGATTTGCAAGTTAAGGACATTTTTAGTTTTTGTTAAACTTCTGTGACTTGAGCTTCGTGGTCTGACCCCCCCCCCCCCAAAGTTAGGCCCCAAGTGTGTGTGCTGTGTATGTATGTATGTATGTATATCACGGTTAGGGAGCAGTCAGACCAAAGCGACACGCGGCAGGCGAAAGCAACTAGCAATGCGTGTCGCTTGGAAGAGATCCTTCGTAATCAATGCAACCTTTCGAAGGGCAGTATAAGTTGCACTTGACGCTTGTCGCTTGCGTGTCGCTCAGAGTGGGCCGTTTTCTGAATGGCGTGGATCGTGTAGCCTTGGTCTGTTGTTCACGTATTCGTGAATGCATGTTTGTACAGTGAAGGGTGTGTCGCCTCTCGCTTCAGTGTGAATTTTCTCTAATGCTTAGCGCACTCTGAGACACGGGAAAACGCGGCAACATAACTTCTGTTGTCGGCTTCTATTGAATTCAAATTGTGTAACACCCGCTACAAGGAAACTCGCGTAACCGAAGCGGGAATTTTCGTGCCAGAGGTCTGCCAGGTTCTCAACCACTGACACGTCGGAAACGAGTATTTTGCGTTCTGTTTCCGCGTTGCTTCGCGTCTCAAAGGGCGCGTCACTTCAATCTGAAAGCCGCTTCAATCCACCTACCTCTCTGCCCAGTGCCTGCCACGTTCACCTATGTAGCGGACGCCGTGAAGAGTGGTTCCCTCAAAGAACTCAAACGCATGTTCTCTCCAGTTCAGCTTGTACTTCTGCTTCTTCTGGAATGTCTGCTGAGGGTGCTGATTTGCCCAGGCATTCCCCCTCATCGGCACCACCGGATCCCTCCACATCCCTGACCGAAGAGTATTCACACCAAAATACGACATTGCTATCTCAACAATGCTCACAATAATGGCACGGGAGAGACTGATCCAACGGCCTCAGTGTCAGCTGCAACAATGGCAGATCGAAGTACACTCTTGACCAAATTGGTTCATTACAGTAATGTGCAATCATTTCGAGATTGTGTATGTTTGATCATGCAGATAGTCGAGAAAGAAAAACGTCATTTCGTTTGGCGTTTACGTATTATTACTGATTGAAACTGGCGCCAGTAGTCTCCTAGTCTCCCTCTAGATAAAAATGTATTACATGTATTATGTCTTATGTGTTTAAATAATTGGTACTTTATACATAATGTACAGCTCACCGCTCACGAGAAGATCCCAAAACGAGGGGTGACGGGCAGCGGGTGTGAAGGAAAGGACCGGTTCATTTGCAGATTTTAGGGAGAATTCACACCGAAGAAACACGCGACAAGCAACACGAAACACGTGTCGCTTGGAAGCCAACACTCAGTATCAATGCAACCTTTCGAACCGAAGAGACACGGCAAGATGCACGTGTCACGTGTCGCTTACGTGCCTCTCGGACTGTGCCGTTTTCTCAATACCGTGCATCGTGTTGCTTCAGTTTGTTTTTCGCGCATGCGCAGCGAATGCTTCATTCCAACAAGTTGTATTTAGACTCTAGAAGAGAGCACAACCGGCATTATGTTTGAACCTCTAATTTGTTGATATAATAAAGTATCGATATGTACAATGTTTTAACAATGTTTTAAGATTTAAATACATCGTTCATTTCGCTTTATCAAGTTTTTTGATGCAGTTATCTATCGGCTGTAATTTGCCTTCAACATCGTGAAAAGAGGCCGTGTTTTGGCCATTTACCTGACTGCTTTTATTTGAAAAAGTCAGCTTATGAGGCACTTTAGTCCAAAATATATTAGTCAACATGGTAAAGTACTCTAGTGCATTGTTTTTCAACCACCGGGTCGCGACCCGATGCCGTGCCCTCGTATCAAATATACTGAGCACGGAAATGTTCTGCTGAAACTGGTTGACAACTATCATAATCCCAATATCATATTTGAGTTGTGAGTTTTCATTTTTTAAGTCCATTTTATGCACAAATAGACTTATCAGAACTGGATCTGCCCGGTGTCTCCCCGGTTATCGAACCCGGGATCACTTAATTACAAGGAGACGACGTTACCACTTTGTCTTCCATATTTTTATATTTGTCAACAATCCTACACACGTAATCAAACTATTATTACTCTTATGATTATGCTAGAATTTATTTATCAATATTTAATTTCATAGGTACATGTTAATTCATGCATAAAATCTTAAATATTGTAAAGATTTACGAGGAAAATTCTTCGGCTAAGGGCATTGACTTAAAAAAATACCGTGACATAGTTTCACTAAGGTTGAGAACCATTTCTCTAGTGTTTAGGTATTCGCTTTATTCAGACTGAAAAGTCTATCGTATACAGTTTGAGGTCAGTGCATATTATTTCTCAGTTTTCTCGTGCACAACATGCCTCTCCCAAGTTTCAATAACTTGCACAAATTTTACAACGCAATTTACATGTCACAATGTCTCTTGTTACGTTATTTTCGGGTGACTAATAAACTGATTAATGCAATTATATCGGTACCATCATGCAAACTGAGCAAAGAAACCAGTGTCGCTTGCCGCGTGCATCTTGTCTCTTCGGTGTGGAATACTCGTGTCGCGTGTTGCATGTCGCGTGTCGCGTGTTGCGTGTTTCTTCGGTGTGAATTATCCCTTAGGGGTAACAGAAAGCCTTCCGCTGCGACTTTTCGAAGTGCGTGGTAGTTGATTTGCGTCAATCACGCAGAGCGTGTGTCCGGAGCAACAGTTGAAGCTTTTGTTTCAATGGCCAGAATACTTTTGTATTGCTTATCCTGTGCATTATTTAGACTGTATTTCAAAGAATTTTAAAAGAATATACAACAACTACTATAGGGTTACCAGATGACAAACTTTTAAAAAAGAAGACATTTTTAGATTGCAAAATGTTGTTAACTCTAGACAAAGACACACGTTTTGTGCTTAGTGGTGTTTTGGTGGGCTTATAGATCACACACCCCTGTAAAATAATTTTACACCGTTTCCGTATAACTAATAATAGGCCTCATTGTAGGCAAATGTCTGAATATTCTAATATTTATTCACTATGCTCCTAATATTATACGGTTGTGAAGCTTGGTCTATTACTTTAAAATAATAACATAAATTGACATTCTGCCTCGGAGTTTTTTCTTCCAGGCCTAAAGTCAGGAAACCGTTTTGTAAGTCGTCACTAAAAACACATTTGCATTTTGGCATGGTTCAGATCGCTGATCGACAGAACTTCAAATTTACAAATAATATTATTTTGTTACTAATCTTGAAGTTAAGCAGTTGTCTACACCCCAAAAAATCGGATATTTCCAAATTTTCCTAAAAACCCACCCGGAGCATTTTTAGTACCCGAAAAACAGGATTTGTCCGGGTAAAAGAGAACTTCTGGTGACCCTAAACGACTTGCGTCGTTGCACCAGTTACAGCGAGCCCACATGTGTTTTTCACTCAGGGTGCACACCCCCGACCCTAATAGTGGATTCGCCTGCCGCTACGTCACTTCACTTCCGTCAGGGATCTTCTCCTGAGCGGTCAGCTGTACTCCCCTCCCCCAATCAGTATACTGATAAGTAAATCTATGACAAATGGAACCGAAATGCCAAATTCCCGAGTATACGAGTATGTATATACAGGGTTGATTCATAAATTCGTAGCGTTTTTGTTCGTCATCACAACACCGCGTTGCTAAGACATTGTTTGTCGTTTCACCTGTCATTCTTTAATTGGAGTGTTGTGCTTGTAAATGCGCCTTGCATTTTGCTGATTTGAAGAAAGTTTGTGCTATTTGTGAGCTAAAGAAGATGGAGTGTCAAGTGGAAAGAAACGACATATTCTTCTTTTTGAGTTTAACGGAGGAGCAAAGGCAGCGGAGGTGGCTCGAAACATTTGTGTCGTCTACGGGGAGAATGCCATTGGAGAAAGCACGGCAAGAAAATTGTTCTGTCGTTTCAAAGAGGGCCACTTTGACGTGAGCGTGCAAGTAAGACTATCGGGCTTTGATGAAGAACTTGTGAACTCTTCAAATCCATGACGATCCACGTCAGTCAACTCGAGAATTAGTAGATGTGATGAATTGTGACCAGTCAACCATGGTGCGATACTTGCATTCCATGGGCAAGGTTAAAAAAATCCGGTGTATGTATACCGCACGCTTTAATTGAAAACAACAAATATCAGCGGGTGGCCATTTGTGCATCTCTGCTTGCTCGTGACCAACGTCGACCATTCCTATCCAAGATTATTACTGGTGACGAAAAATGGTGCCTTTATGTCAACATCAGAAAAAAGAAAAGAATGACTGAGCCGTAACAAAAAAGCAACATCCCGTACAAAAGTTTTTGTCCATCCACAGAAGATGATGTTATGCGTCTGGTGGGATAAAGAAGGCGTCGTGTACTACGAATTGCTTCCCAAGAAGGTAACCATAACTTCTGACATTTATTGCCAAAAACTCATACACCTTGCGGCCGCAGTTGAAGGAAAACGGCCGCGAAGACTGCATCAAGTGCTGCTTCAACAAGATAATGCACGGCCGCACTCCGCTAACATGATGGAAGCAGCTATCCTTGAGTTTGGTTGGGTGGTGATTCCACATCCCCCATATTCTCCCGATGTTGCGCCTTCAGACTTCCACCTTGTCCGTTCTCTATCCAACAATTTTCGAGGGCCTCCTTCGATAACGAAGATGTTTTACAAATTTGCCTTGAAGACTTCATCAACTCCAAACCAGCAGATTTCTCCAGGTGTGGAATCGAAAAACTACCACAGCGTCGGGAGAGAATCATAAATAATGGAGGAGAATATACTATTACTAATATAGTATTACTGATTAATTTCTGTATGCATCTCAAATAAAAACTTTTATCACAGCCAAAAATCGCTACGAACTATTGCATCAACCCAATATACAAGAAAATAAAATATCTTGTATATTGATATATATATATATATATACATATATACATGTGATGAATATATATATATATATATATATATATATATATATATATATATATATATATATATATATATATATATATATGGGAGAAGGGGGACGATGGTGTGTGACTGACTCAGCAGAGTGTTTTTTGTGTATGTGTGAAGTACGTGAAACAACAGTGCTAAACATTTACCATCTTGTAACCTATTGAATGCGTTCTTTACAATTCACGAAACATACGGCGCTTCCGAGCATTCAACAACATGCATTACCAAGTAAAGACAAAAACAATCTAAAAATTGGAGATATTATAATAAGGATAATAAAATGAAACCAAATTTGATTAAATTTCGAAAGAGTCTTACTGAAACATATGAAGACTAGCTTCGGAAAGCTCACGCATATTCGCATTATATCAGAAAAAAGTCAGTGATAGCAAGCAAATCTTACAAGATATTTTATGAATATCATATGTTCTCAAGTAGCGATATAAGTACAAATTTAAATGACATCCTTTGCAAATATATCGAATTTTTTTTTGTTATTTTTTAGCCTCTTGTGTGCTGCGTGCCATTTTTACAGTTTCATATTTTAACTAGCGTATGAATAGTTTATCATCGGAGATAGTGTAGTTCTAGTTCTTAACTTGTTAAAGGATCTTTGACTGTTTTAGTTTTAAAAATTAAGTGAGAAAGTTTTTAACAGACATATGTATTTTATTTCCTTCTTAGGGTCCTCCTGTCCTCACTCCGTATTGTGTGACGTACGAGAAAAAATAGATTATGCGCTGATATAAAATATCCTAAATGACTATGTATGTATGTATGTAATATATATATACACGTATATGTATGTATGTATATATATATATATATATATATATATATATATATATATATATATATATACATAAGATTATCCAACTCAATTTAAATTTTTATGTTTGGCCAAAAAGTATATATCAGCATCTTGCTGATCTAAAGATTAAAGTATGAAATGTTGAATCAGTCGAGAAAGGACCGCCGTGGCTTGACCTTGAAACTCAAAGGGTTCCTAGTGCTCATAAGCTGTAATTTTTACAGTTTATATATTTCCAATCAATTTATAAAGTCTAGCATGACGTACTTCAATCCTACAGGTAAAAGTAACCGTAATGTTTCAAGTTTTTTTTTCTCAAAATATGTGTTTTACTGCAAATTATCTGAATATCAGTGCAGATTTTTGTAAACACGAAACGTGACAGTGTTATGTTTTATCGTAGTACATTAGACAAATTCTGTGATTTTTTGACTGCAACTACTAGCTTGACAACTCCATACTTTATGCGACTAAGGAATCTAAACAGATGCTCAACAAAGAATTTCCATGAATAGAATCATACTTTTCGCCGAAAAATCAATAGTGTAGGTAAAACTTCTGCAAGCGACACTCAATCAATATGGCTAGAAGAACGCAGGCGTAGTGTGCTAACTTATATACATAATTTAAGAGGGACTTTACCGTCTTGCAACACTGCCAGTGTTGCCAAATACGTTACTTTTTCAGTTTTATTATTATTATAGTATAATAAAACATGGCGTGGAAGATAGAATAAGCATATATATATATCCATGTCTTAAACTGGGATTCAAACCCAGGTTTTCCTGCTTCCGTGCTTTAAAGATTAACTGAAATATTCACGAATAGCTACTGATGAGTCTAAAGTCCTTCCGAAACTGTGAGGAAATCAACATTTCGGGATCAATAACAACAAAAACGAAAGTTGTGAATGCAAACCCCCTTAAATGACTCGCGATTACAATTTTTGTCTTTCAAGAACTTTTAAAACGAAGGTTACAAGCGGTAATTACGGAATATTTTATTGTGTACCCCGCCCCCCCCCCAAGAACTCAGCTATGTAATACAAACCTTTACAATTCCGGCCCCCTCCGGAAGAAAGTCTTGTGTACACTAGTGAGAATAGCGGTGAGTAGAGATGGTCATTATAAAGATGGGAACGAGCGACATTGAAACTCTTCAAGACTTGAGACATAGCATCCTAGACTCTCAGTCTAGTCCGAGTCTTTGGTTCAATAATTACTATGACTCAGTGGCGTAGAGGCCGCCCCTGCAACCCCCGCATTGCGGGAGGGCCCCGAGGTGTAGGGGTCCCGGAGTGTTTTCTCCGCGCTCCTGAAATTTTATATAATTTCAGAAATCCAACACATAGTGTTTGTTATTTTATAAATATTCGAAGGAGACAAAATGTAGGTCAACAATAACAAAAATGGAAATTGAAATTTACTGAGGTGAGCACTTAATAGAAACGCCCGATCGGTGAACTTAGAATACGTATCAACAGAATTACTGTAATTTTCGAGTCGGTGGACATCACAAATAACTTCACGACTGTTTGATTTATTTTCATGTTGAAGGTGGTCGAGTGGGTTCCCAGTAACATATCATAAGACAATGTCTCCGATAATAAGCTGGGGCGTACCGTCTCAATCAAAAGGGCCCTGATAACTTAACCTGTGGCGCCTCAGAAATGCCGTATTAATTTACATGTTTGCAGATCGCCTAAAAAAGGTAAAATAAAATCTTTCATCTCACACCTTGTAATGATGCGATCATTACTGGATCCTTTTTTATGTTATAAATTGTGTATGTCTATGTATTCCTGTACGTTTGAGTTCTTGGCAGTGTTGCCACAATCTGTAAGCACAATTTCCCTTTCGAAGGTGTAAAATTTCCCTTTTTCGCCCATTTTTTCCCTTCATCTAAAGTATTATTATTATTATTATTATTATTATTATTATTATTATTAATAATAATAATAATAATAATAATTAAATATTATCGTTGACCCATGTTCGTATGTATGTATAAAATGTTAATCAATTAAACTTTTAAATGCTACGACGCCAGGGGTACCGGGTTCGAATCCCGGCCTGGGCAAGGCTGTTTGTGAGTGTCTACTCATAAATTTCATCATATCATTACTCATCCCCATCTTTGCGATTAGCCAAAAGTGGCAGAAAAGCGAAGTAAAATAAACCAAATCAATAAACAATAAAATCAATAACTTTTAAATGTTTTTTTGGAAGATTTAGATTTTATTTCTATACCAAGCTAAATTTTTTGTTTTGAGATAAAAGCTCAAACTATGTTAAAGTAGGCAACTGAAGATTTTCATCAGTAAAAAGCAAAACACACAAACAGAGATTGGATTTAGGGAGGCCAATGCCCCTTGTCTTCACCACACCATCAGAAGAAAATTAAAAATATTCTATACAAAATACTGTTCTAGTAAGGCGCACATGTGAAGAGTTTGTGTGGAAAATCACATTTTTGCCTCCCCATAAAAATGTTAAGTTCGGCGCATGGATATACGCGTTTTATTAAAAAAGCAAATGTTCTATTCTGGTCAATTTCACATATTAGGTGGAAACTTCTAAAACACAGCAAGTTTTTTTTATTAAAATTTAATCCATTGTTGGTCACTTCTTGCCACTCTGCACGGAATTTTTTAACTTGTTTCCGCGGTGTTTTTTCATCTTCCGATAATTCTCCACGACGTTTTCTAATATATTCTGGAGTTGCAGATAGTTTCCTTTGCTTTCCTTGTTCTCGCGTCGTCAAAGACGGGCACAGCCTTCCACCAAACACTCGCAGACGACGAATAACCCACCCAGTGTCCAATGAAGACTGAAGTAAAGATAGGTTTGCGACAAAGATAAATTTATGGTTTGCACGTGTATTGTTTGAGGCAAAATTCAGAGAACCGGGGAAAACAATAGCCTCGGACTCCCACTCCCATAAGGGTGAATGGCCAAAGACCTCCGGCCCCAAACGGTAGCCAGATGTGGGTCAACCCAAATTCCACCCTTCCTCTCAGAACAAAGTATACGACAAAATAAAAAAACAAGTAATAAGTTCTCATTTTCAAAACTGGAATCTGTTATAATGTTTAATATAATTAATATTTAGTCTGTCTTAAAATTTCCCTGAAAATTCGCTATTTTTCATCGATTTTCCCTTTTCCCTTTTCACTTAAAATTAGCTCCAAATTTCCCTTCAAAAAGGGAAATTTCCCTTCATGTGGCAACACTGGTTCTTGGCCGTTGGGGAGCAGTAAGTTTCCAGTAACGGTTTAGGTCATTAGCGGGGCCTATAAAAGGAAGGGAAGGGAGCAGTCGGCCTCAGATGTTTCGGTGCAATACGGCGAGGTAAAGAGATGTCGTTTCTCTATGGGGCGAAACGAAAAATCTTTCTTGATAATATGAATAGGCGGATACTTTAACTTTCTTTCTTTCTTTTAATACACACACTTGCTCTTTTCACATTATTCCAATAGTTTATTTCATGTGGGAAACCGGGTACACAACACACATACCTTCAGCCACCTTTTTTGGTACTGAGGGTTATATATTTTTTTACTCGTGGAGCCAGTGGCTACGCGAGTCTACACACTCTCTTCGGGAAGGGGGGACAGGGTACACCGAAATGTAGATTTTGCGAATAACGGCCAAGAATTAACTTCTGTAAATATATTATGAATAGAGCCCGGAAGTTCAGGCATTTATTTTCTTTAAAATAGGCAGGCAAAAAGGCATTTATAATGTGGAAAATAGGCACTAAAAATGAAAAAAAGGCAAAATAAACCGAAAAAACACACATTTGGAAATCGCTTACTTTTATCTATAATTTCTGGCAAAATATTAAAATCTACATTGGGAAGACCATTTCAATTTTCTCCGTCTTGATTGCACATAACTACAAGCTGTTTTTTTTTTAAGTTCTCAACATTCATTGATAGTCGTCTTGTCAGAGAGAATGTTTTTCATAATAGAAAATGATCTTTCTACTTCGACAGAAGTTATTGGAGCATACATAAAACAAGCTAATGTAGCTGAACTCATTTTGGTAACAGCATTTTCACCTTTAAGAATATCGCAAATTGTTTTCAATTGTTTAAAGTCATCATTTGCACTCACTAGCCGTTTGCACTTTTCCGCAACAGCTGACCCCTTTTCTCCTGGCACTTCCATCATCTGCTGCATAGATTCCTCGTAAATTTTCATGGATGCTATAATTGTAATTGTCTCTGGCAATGCACCATAATGTGCAAAAATAAACTTGAATAGCACAGGAGTTTTTTCACTTCACGAATTGAAACTGTTTCATTTTCTGGAAGAGCATCGATCGCCTCACTGATTTTACTGAACTAAGGTCAGGCGCAACTTCCTGAAATTTTCGGGTTCGAGAGGGAGATTTCAGAAATATCTTCTTTGTGTTCGAAATTAACCTTTCCACTTCAGCAGTCAATCATGCACAAGGAAATGTTAACCGAAAGGCAATATCCTAACTCAGCATGAAATACTTTTTTCTCACACTTTTCTCCTTCAGCAATGTTGAAACATGCGTGAGTTCAATATTACTTAAATAAGGCGAAAATTATTCACATAATAAGGAGAAGAAAAATAAATGCCAACAACGTTTTTTGGGAGAAAAATAATTTATATACACATTTTTTTAAAAAAATTGTCAAATGTCATTGAAAAGGGCAAAAAAAGGCATTATAATTAAAAATAGGCAGTGAGGTCCCAAATAGGCAAAATAGGCAAAATGAAAAGGCTTCTAAAACATTCGAAACAACATAAGAAACGTATATCCGGAAAAATTTTATCAATATATGCAGTAGATAAAAAGAGGCATTTTGCCAAACTTCCGGGCTCTAATTATGAATAAACCTATATATATCTAAAAGGAAATGGGCGTTAAGCTATAATTTGAAGAAGTACGTGTCTTTTTTTTTTTTTTGCCTAAACTAGCATCCACCGAACTTCAGGTACTGTAAGTTTTGAACCTCGGGACAAGGATTCAAAAATGTGTGGTAATGTATATTGTGTACGTTGCTGAGAATCAGCTTAAAAGCACAAACTATACCGCTACATACTGGGGGCTCGTCGGGGATATTTTTTTGTGAGAAGTACTGAAGGCATATGTTATTGCGAAGTGGAAAGAAAGTAACAGAAGACAAAATGGCAATTCAAATAGACAGGGAGCTCATTGGCAAGTTGCTAGGCAATGCGAACTTGGAGGGAAGGCCTGAGGAAGATATTGTTGGGGAACTTGAGAGACTTTCTCTAAACCTTACGCATGGAACTTCGGCAAGGACGGGCGAGGAAGAAATGAGCAAAATCTTGGAAAAAAGCAACATTAACATTCCGATCTTTAAGGGAAACGTCGGCGATGTAAGTCCACACGATTATTTGTATGAATTACGCAATTATCAGGAAATCATGGAAATTGGGGATACTTTTCTCTTAGATAGAATCTTGCCGCTTTCGTTGAAGGAAATCGCCGCAGATTGGTTCAGATTTTCGAGACCTTTCGGCACTTTTAGGGAATTCGAGAAGGCTTTTCTTGAGGAATACTTTAGTGTCGATTATGATTCAAAAATAGCAAGGATCATTCAGAACAATTACCAGTCACCAGACCAGTCTCTTCTTGCATTTATTCGACACACCAGGAAGCTTTTTGCAATGAGGGAGAAACGGTTGACAGAAGACCAGCTCATCCAGCACGTTTTGAAATTTTCCCATCCTAAATTTAGAACACACTTGTACAACAGAACATTCGCAACAATCAAAGATTTGGAAACCCATTCTATGGACATTCAAAAGAGACTGTATTCAGAAGCCCTGTACTATTGCCCAGAACTGAGGGACAATAGTTCACCACATGTGTTCGCCCCCCCGTTTCCTGGGAGTGGCACCAAGCAATTAGCAGTCGCGGGGGCATCAAACCCCTACAGCAGTATCAGGGTGAGGACAGAAGTGTCAATGAGCGCCATAAATTCTGGACTGGTCAACCGGCTAAACTTTTCCGGGAATGTTGGGACCCCGTCGAGAGCAGAAGAACCGACGAAGAGAAGGGAGATCCGTTGTTTTCGGTGTGGCGGTCCTGACCACAAATCCGCCATGTGTACTGTTCCAAAGAACTCGTTAGGCCCGAACAGAGCGACACCGCCATCGTAGCAGGCGCTGCGTGGAAGAAAAACGAAGGTGGGAGTAGGAAGATACGCAACTGCAGGAATTTCACTTCTGGCGACAAAGAGCCGTTAGTCCCCTGTAAAATCAATGGAAGTGACTTCTTCCTATTCGTAGACACAGGAGCCTCTGTGAGTACTGTAAATTTTGAGATCGCAAAAGAACTGGTAAAAACAAGGAAATAAGATTAACAATAAACGTATTAATATTTCTTTGGCAGTAGGCTCTGTACAATCATGTGCGGAAATGTATCTTACTGTACATTGCGCGATTGTTTCAAGGGATTCATCGCAGGTCGTGGGTTCATAAGGCAAGCCGGATTATCTCTACACTTGAAAGAGGGAGGCTATAGCTTTGCAGACAATGACGTCATCTATTTGTTTTCTGCGGAGAAGAGGGAAGCAGGGAAGAGTCTTCCGATTCTGCAGGGGGTAACGTCGACTGTGGAGGCTGAAGCTGGGGCAACCGCAACGGTAACCCCGACGATGGCATATCGCCAAACACGTCCCGAAATAGCAGAATTGATTGAGCGTGCAGAATGTTCACCAGAAGTAAAAAAAAAGAATTTAGCAGATATTTTAAACATCTACAGTAGCGTCTTTTCTGAAAAACCTGACGTTACACACATCTTACAGCACAAAATAGAACTAGCCGATAGGACACCATTCTATTCTAAGCTTCGTATTTTGACTCCAGAAAAGCAGGAAATAATGGATAACTGTATCGATGAGCTGTTAGCTGGGGGTTTCATTGAGCCCTGCAAATCTAATTACATTAATTCACCGTTGTTAATCAAGAAAGGGGATAAATACAAGGTGATCCTGGATCCTCGAAAGACAAATGCAGTAACAAAGAAATCATGGAATGAAGTCCAGGATATGTTTGAATCTTTGAGTAAATTAGGCAAGGCTAGATATTTCTGTAAATTAGATTTGGTAAACGCTTTTGGCCAGCTTTTATTGGAAGAAAACTCACGCCAATACAGGGCTTTTAACACTTCACGAGGAATCTTTCGCTATTTGAGATGTCCCTATGGATTGAGCATGATTCCTAACACACTGGCGAAACTGATGAACATTATCCTTGGAGAGCTGTAGGATGTCTCATGCATTGCATTTTACGATGACATTTTGGTTTATGGAGAAACGGAGGAAGAATTGTTGTTCGCGCTGAAAGAGGTTTTGGAGAGAATGCACAAGGCTAACTTAACACTTTCACCATCGAAGTCTCAACTTTTCACTTCAGAAGTGGATTACCTGGGTTTCAGAATTTCTCACAAGCAAGTGATGTGACACGCATCCAATATTGAGTATTTGGACCAGATAAGGGCTCCCAAGAATGTGAAGCAACTCCAGAGCGTTTTAGGATTCTTCGGATTTCTGAAAGGTCACATTAGCCAGATGTCCGAGTTGACGAGTCCTCTCACTGACATGTTACGCAAGGGAGTTCGTTTTCGGTGGACGGATGTTCACGAAGAGTGCCTGACCAGACTGAAAGAAGCAGTAAAGAATAACGTTTCTCTGTACATTCTCGTACTGAATGAGCCGTTCGTCATCTACAGCGACGCGAGCGATAACTGTGCCGGTTTCTTACTAGGACAGGGGGACCAAGGAGGGAAACTGCATGTTGCATCCTTTGGAAGTAAAAAGTTCTCACAAGCCCAGAAGAACTACAGCACAACGTACAAAGAATTCCTCGCTTTGCTCCTTGCAGTCGAGACTTTCGACAAGTACATCTGCCACGCTCCGGCAGTGGAAGTTTTTACTAACCACAGTGCGCTGACCACGATATTCAGTCCAGCATATTTGCATTTTGGACGTTCTGTGAGGGGTCCTTTCGAGAAGGCCAGGGACGCTTTGCCTCAACGACCTGAAATCAGGCAGGAGGACATCTTGGAATTCGTGGAGGAAACGAAATTTAGGATAGAAGAGGCCAAGAAGATAGCTTGCAGCAATCAAGAGCGCATGCATGGTGCACAGAAGAAAGTATATGATAAGAAACGCCGCAAGTGCACGTTTAAGGTGGGGGAAAAGGCTTGGCTTTAGGAACATCCTCTCTCTGATAAGACCCGTGGAGTAACCAGTAAACTCTCGGGGAAGTTCTCTGGACCACACGCAATTGTGGAGCAAACTTCGGCAAATACTTTCAAACTAAAACACAGCGAGGACGGAAGAATGCTGAGAGCCAACAGCGATCAGTTAAAGCCTTATTCTTCGCCGCCTGACTTCGCGAAGAAAGTAGCCGGGCAAAATTCAGCAAAGGGAGCGCACGTATCTTCTCCAGAAGACGAGAATGAAGATGTACCCCAGATGCGTTACAAGCTGAGAAACAGATTCTGATCTAATTTCAAAAGGGGATATTTGTAAATATTGTATATAGGGATTGATGTATCTTTTCTTTATTTTTTATCTTTCATTTATTTTCTCTCTCTGATACCTCACACACTACTCGTGCAAACGTTTCGTTCCTCAGTCAACAAAAGTAAAGCAAAGTTAGTGCGTATTCTTTTACCGTGTAATTTCGTCGAGAAGCCGCAGTTCGGTGGTGAGAAAATCCAGTGAATGGCAGTGACATCTCCGTATGTAGAGCCAGTTAGACCCATTCATGTGGAAACCGGTCGAAGCGGTGTCTTCCGATCTTGGCAGGAGCGCAGAGCAGTGGCGTCGCAGGGAGTCGAACCAGCAGCCTTGGTGACTTGGATGGATTCCCTGGAGACTCTCTCTCATTGGTCCAGGAGGAAGGATGGAAGAGATGCTGAGTGGGTAAGAATCGACGTGGGTTAACCAGCTCCAGTGCTGAGGGAAGATCGCGGATCTCGAAGTACACTTGTGGACAAAATTAGAGTGAACATTGACTGTCGGTGTCGTGTGATGTAATGGACGTGTGTTTGTAGTGAACAAAAACTGCAGACAAGTGCTTTGTGTATATTATTATTATTTTTCTAGGTTACAGAACTTTGATTTTTCTCTCTTCAGGAAGGGGGGACTATGTAATGATGCGATCATTACTGGATCCTTTTTTATGTTATAAATTGTGTATGTCTATGTATTCCTGTACGTTTGAGTTCTTGGCCGTTGGGGAGCGGTAAGTTTCCAGTAACGGTTTAGGTCATTAGCGGGGCCTATAAAAGGAAGGGAAGGGAGCCTCAGCTGTTTCAGTGCAATTCGGCGAGGTAAAGAGGTGTCGTTTCTCTATGGGGCGAAACGAAGAATCTTTCTTGATAATATGAATAGGCGGATACTTTAACTTTCTTTCTTTCTTTTAATACACACACTTGCTCTTTTCACATTATTCCAATAGTTTATTTCATGTGGGAAACCAGGTACATATGTACTTTGGCCGTTCAAGTCAATCGGGGACTTTTTTTTTTTCAGGTTTAAATAGACGCCTAGGCTGGAGGTTTTGTATGCAGTAGGAACTGGCAACTGTGTGCTGTTACTGGTAGGCGGCGCTCATTTCCCGCGTTTCTGCATAGATCGTTATTCAAGATGGCGGACAACAGTGTGAATGTCTACATGAAACAGCGTGTTGTGATGAAGTTTTTAGTGAACGAGGACAGAAAACCTGCAGAAATTTACAGAAGACTTCAGGCTCAGTACGGTGATGAGACACTCTGTCGCAGTAAGACATTTGAATGGTGTAAGCGCTTCAAAGATGGCCGTATCTCTATTACTGACGATCCCGGTCGTGGTGGATCACAGCCCACGGCAATCATTCCTGGAAACATTCAGCGCGTGGAGCAGCTGATCCTGGACAATCGTCGCATAACCTGTCGTGAAATTGCAAGGGTGTGTAATCTGTCGTTAGGAACAGTGAACACAATAATTCATGATCATTTGTTGTTCCGAAAAGTGAGTGCACGGTGGGTCCCAAAGCAGCTGTCCGCTTTTGACCGACACAGAAGAGTTGAAGTCTGCAGAGAACTCAAGGACCGCTATGACATGGAAGGCCAGGATTTTCTGAATCGCATCATGACATGTGATGAAACATGGGTTCACCATTTCACTCCAGAATCCAAAAGAGCATCGATGCAGTGGAAGCATACGGAATCACCACCTCCCAAGAAATTTCGAACAGTTGCGTCTGCTGGTAAAGTTATGGCAAGTGTCTTTTGGGATAAACAGGGGATTATTCACGTTGATTTTTTACCCCATGGTGTCACTATCAACAGTGAGTATTACTGCCGTGTTCTGCGTGATGTGCATAAGAGTTTACGGAAGAAACGTCCGGGTTTCATCACAAAGGGTGTTCTCTTTTTGCAAGACAATGCACGACCGCATACCGCTCAACACACATTCCAAACATTCCAGGAAATCGGCTGGGAGATATTACCACACCCCCCTATAGTCCTGACTTAGCGCCAAGTGATTTTCACCTGTTTGGACCCCTGAAGGAATTCCTTGGAGGAAAACATTTCAACACTGATGATGAAGTGAAGAATGCTGTCCTACAATGGTTCCGCCGTAATGATAAATCCTTCTATGCGGAAGCATTCCAGGCGTTAGTTAAACGCTGGGATAAGGGTATAACTGTAGCAGGAGGTTATGTGGAAAAATAAATCCAGTTACCACACTTTGAAATTTGTTCTTCTATTTTTTTTAAAAAAAAAGTCCCCGATTGACTTGAACGACCTAGTACACATACCTTCAGCCACCTTTTTTGGTACTGAGGGTTATATTATTTTTTACTCGTGGAGCCAGTGGCTACGCGAGTCTACACACTCTCTTCGGGAAGGGGGGGGGCAGGGTACACCGGAATGTAATTTTGTGAATAACGGCCAAGAATTAACTTCTGTAAATATATTATGAATAAACCTATATATATCTAAAAGGAAATGGGCGTTAAGCTATAATTTGAAGTAGTACGTGTCTATTGCCTAAACTAGCATCCACCGAACTTCAGGTACTGCAAGTTTTGAACCTAGGGACAAGGATTCAAAAATGTATGGTAATGCATATTGTGTACGTTGCTGAGAATCAGCTTAAAAGCACAAACTATACTGCTACAACCTTTATAGATATACCGTTTGTCAGAATCAGAATCTTTTACAGTATAAATTGCTCGCATTTATGAATCCAGTAGGAAGATTCAGTTGCTCGGACAGTCTGCTTTTTTATTGCCACACAAACAAGGAAACTTGGTTCTTCATGAACTTTTACCACTAATATTAGTTTTATGTGTGGTATTTAAAATGTAACTTCCCGCCAAATAGTTTCAAAGGGGTAAAAAAGGTGGCCGCGGTGGCTCAGTCGCAGTCCGTGCTTGGCCACGGGAGAGGCAGGTCGAAGTTAAGCAGTCGTGCGGGCTTAGATAACGCGTGACGCTTAAAACCGAGTGCGAGTGTTGAGCCAAGTGGAAAATAAGACTCTGATCGGTAATAGTATTTGACAGTAGTTAATAAGAACAAAAAGGATAGAAATGGAACGTGAAAGTATCATTTTGATAAATTTCGCATATGGAGCAGGAAAACCCAGTGCAATGGACGTGCATGAGTTCATTTACAGTCAGTTTAAACTTAGTATTGATGAAATTTTAGCAATAGAAATACCGACAACTGCGCGAGGTGTTTATTTGAAATTAGTGCGACAACGTACTATGTTAAAATTGCTAGAACAGTACCCAGGTGAATTAGAATTTAAGTATGATAATGGGAACGTAGTGAAAGTAAAAATTAGCGACGCAAGTCGAATAGTGAAATACGTACGTGTATTTAATTTACCTATGGAAGTTGAATTAAGACAAGTGCACGGGAAATTCAGTGAATATGGAACAGTGGATTAAGTGACAGAAGAAATGTGGAGTGGAAAGTTTCGTTACCCTGTGCCCAGTGGCGTACGTATGGTAAAAATGTCATTAAAGAAGCCAATACCATCATTTGTAACTATTGGCAAAGATAAGGCACACGTGATATATACGGGACAAACTCCAACGTGTGAGTTCTGTTGTTCGGATGAACATTTAAGATACAGTTGTAACCAGCAGCAAATGACTACCCTACGGGTCCCACCGAAAGTCAAGGCAACCTACAGTAAGGCAGCTTTGCCCAATGAGACCGACATAGTAAGCTCAGAGGTATTAGCTAGTGTATCAAATCAGAAGAAAAATGAGGCTACCTCACAAATGAAGCCAACCAGTAATAATGAGATGGGAAAACAAATAGGAAGAACACAAGAGGAGGGAGCAAATAAAAAAAACGACAGAACCTCAAGATAAAAAAACACTCGAAGGAAGAAAAAGAATCAAGAGAATTAATGAAGAGTGAGAAGAAAAGGGAAGAATTCATGGACACATCCCTCCCCCCCACTCATGGCCGTAGGCAAGAAAAAAATTCGGGGGGTTTATTCATAATTGTTCCCATGGGCGTCGCCAGAAATTTGAATAATAGAAATAATAACAATAATTATACAATAATAATTAAAATTTCATAATAATAAAACAATTTTATTCCAAAATAATAATAATAATAATTATTATTATTATTATTATTATATCCTTAAGGGGGCTTTCTCAATTCAGCAGATGAGTGAATATCGAGCACAAGTTTTTTTGTTTTTGTTTTGTTTTTACGTTTCGTACAGTGTGTACTGAAATGCACAATTATTATACTTTGTTATCAAATTTTAAGATACCTTCAAGAAAAAGCCCTAAAATTTAGATAGAAATTTTAGTCATAAAGTTTTTGTTGTTTGACCATATAACTTAATTTTTGGAATTTCGAAAAGTGTGGAACCAGTTACTCTCTTTAAAAACTTAGCCTGGTGCATGGATTGTAACCTCAATCGCGTAATGCGCTACGAAATTGGAGATCCTAGGTTTGAACTCCTATCAAGGGGGATTTTCAACTTTATCGGACAGGGAATTTAAAAGTTGGAAAGAAAATTTTGGGACAGTCATAAGGGAATTTTCAGTATATATTCCTTGTGATGCAGGAACTAAACTGGAAAGAGGACAGCATAAATGAAAATGGAGGGGTAATGGGTGGGCTGCAATTCCGAGAATAAATCCTGTTTCACTCAACTTTCAGAATTCCAAATGTATGAAAATTCTAGCTATATCGTTTCAACATTGTCTCCTTGTATTTGTGTGATGCTTCGAAAAAAAATTTGAAAATAGTTACAGATTTTGGTTTCTGAACTTCCATTAATCCAACATGTCAGATGTTTCGGGGGGGGGGGGGGTTGAACCCTAGAAACCCCCCCTCTAAATACGGTCATGCCCCCACTACCTTATCACCAGAGGAAACTGCATCCGCCACTAAATCACTGAGTGACAAACAAGAATCAGAAGAAGACAGTGATCTCATTTCCACTTGTGGGAGTGAGAATAGTAATCAAATGAAGGTAAGTGAAACTAAGCTTAAACGAAAAACAAAAACAAAAAACTCTATAGCAAAACGGCGTTCTACCAGACGATTAGGAAATAACTTTTCAAATAGTGCTACAATTATTGGATTAAATTCTCCAGTAGTGAAGATGGGGAATGGTAATCGAAGTAAAGAAAGCGAAAAGGCAGCTCAAGAACATAGTACTTAGAGTAATTTATTTATATGAAAAATATGTATTATACAAAAGTGGGGATTATTTTAATACTATTAATAGTATTATATAGGAATATGGAAACATCAGTAATACGAGTTGCAAATATAAATATAAATAATATACAAAATGAAACAAAGTTAAAATCACTACGTAGTTTCTTGCATTAAAAAAGTATAGATGTTGCGATGTTGCAAGAAGTAGGCCGAAATTCGCTAGAATGTAATCAAAATTACATAGAATATAATAATTATAATTCAAGTGGTACAGGAACTGCAATTTTAGTTCGTAAAGGACTATCATTTATTCAAGTACAAAAATAATCCAGTGGAAGATTAATCATGGGGAAATTGGGAACCTTGACATTAATTAACGTTTATGCCCCGTCGGGATCAAGATACCGGAACGAAAGAAGTATTTTTTATACATATACAATACCACAATACATTGCAGGTAGTGCAGGTTCAATGCATTTAGCAGGGGATTTTAATTGCGTATTACGTAATGTGGATCAAACACCGGGTTATAATTTTTCAAATGCTTTGCAAAAATTGGTGCACAATTTGCAGTTAAAGGATGTGTGGCAAGAAAAAAGAGGCAATGAACTCGAGAATAGATAGGGGATATGTTTCAAGTGAACTAAAATCAAATATTACCTCTGTTCATATGGAACCGGTGGTTTTTAGTGATCACCATGCTGTAATTACAACAATGAAATCACCGGTAAGGTTAACTAGAATAGGGAGGGGAACTTGGAAAATGAATACATCACATTTAATTGAAGAAGATTTTAGATTTGGCTTTGACAAACAGTGAGAAAAATGGACTGAGAGATCATTATATGAACAAAATATTAATAGATGGTGGACAGAAATTTTTAAACCAAATTTCCAAAGATATTGTAAACAATACTCCTGGGAAAAACAACACGAATGGTATAATAAATTTAATTTCCATTATGCAGTATTACATGACCTATATAAGAAAAAGAAAAACGACAGTGACACGCAAACGAAAATTTAAAAAGTAAAAGCACAACTACTGCGTCTACAGGCAACAAAAGTAGAAGGAATACGTATACACAGTGCGCTCCCCAACATAGATATTGAAGAATAAATAAATTTAGTTCACGTAACAAATATATAAGCGACAAAAACAGAGTCTGATAACAGAACTGCAGGATAATCATGGAGTAGGCTATAATGAGGGGAACCAAATACAACAAATAGTGTATAAATATTTGGAAAATAAATATTCAAACGTATATCAAAATAATGAGAAGGCTAGTCAATATTTAGACAAATACATATCAATCCTCCAATCAGAAGAAATGGTTGGATTAAACCAACCATACGCAAATGAAGAATTGTATAAAGCAATAGTACAGGGAGTGCAGGGAACAGCAGCTGGGGAAGATGGAATAGCGACTAATGCATATAAAGTTTTATGGCCAACAATGGGTAATACTTTAACAAAATGGGTTAATACAGTATTAAACAAAAATAATTTAGTAAATTATGAGACAACAGGAATAATAATTTTAATACCAAAAAATAGTCAACCCAAGGAGATGAAAGATTACAGACCAATAACATTATTTAACACAGACTATAAAATACTGACTAGATGTGTAGCAAATCGATTAAAGTTGATTTTGACAAAACTGGCTACACCATATCAATATGGAGTAGTTGGAGAAAAAAATATACCATTTATTGACACTATTACGAGATGAAATAATAAAATCTCAAGACTCCCAACCAAATAAATACCTCGTAGCGATTGATTATTCACAGGCATTTGATAGAGTGGGGCATAGTTTTTTGTTAAAAACAATACAAAAGATGGGTATTCATGGACAAATGTATGAAAATATTAAAACATTAGTGACATATATAAGCTTAAAGGCAAAAATCAATGGGTTTTTAACTAATAAATGCATAGTCAAAAGAGGACTTCCGCAAGGAAGCCGATTAAGCTTACCCCTCTTTGTAATGGCCTTGGCACCTTTCCTTCAACACTGTCGCACGACCGTAAATGATAACAATACAGGAACGGAATTTACAATTGGAGCTTATATCGACGATGTCACAGTCGTATGTCAAAATCAGGCAGCGATTAAGAACTTAATGAAATATATACGACAATATGAAATAGAATCTGGTGCCTTAGTGAATATGACTAAAACGTGTTACTTAACATTAGGAAAACAACATGAACAGCCACCTGATGTGACATTTAAAAAAGTGGATCAAGTTAAAATCCTAGGAGTGTTTTTTACAAATGACACTACAAAAAGCATAAAACTTAGTTATGATAATATACGAGTATATCAGAATATTAATTATACCTTACACAAATTTATACAATGACCCTTCAATTTATGTACGCGAGTCAAAATAGCAAATGTATATATCTTATCAAAACTGTGGTATAGAGCCCAAATTTGGCCATGTGATAATCGTGACTTAGCACGAATAAAGAAAAGTTTAAACCGGTTCCTTTGGGCAGGAAAAGTTTTCCGAGTGAATCAGCAGACACTTAGCTTACAAAAACAGCAAGGAGGAATGAGTTTGGTGGATGTTGGTAAAAAAACAAAAGCTTTGTTTAATCATCGGTATTTTTCAATGATTCAATCTAAAGAAAATGTCGAGGACATTCCAGGATATACATATATAAGAGATATTCCATCAGAAGCACCAGTGAATGAGATCAAAATTCCCACTTCCCAAAAAGTATATCAAGAAGCTATAATGGAATATTTATATGGACTTATAAAAAAAATATACTATAATCAGCTAACAGTGAAAGATTTGTATAATCAATACCTTACTCAAAATATGGATACGAAGATACAATAGCACACAGGATGACGCACTGTGGAAAGGCAAAACAAGACTGGCCGGTACTCTAAAAAATGATAGCACATATAAGTCGATCATCAGTTCAGTGTATTACTCCGAAATTAATAATTTTTCCGGAATTTAATTTTTCCCCTGCTACAAAGCATCGAGCGATACAGTGGATTCTAGGTACGTACATGATATATATTTTTTTCAACGGACAAACAGGAAACAATATGAGGGACCATTACCGAAGTGAATATGGGAAAATTTTACCTAGTAGAAAAAAAAAGGTTATATGCAAACTATATTCAACACACACTGTATGACTCAACATTTGTGAATGTAACCCCAAATGAAGTATGGTTAAACCTTGTTAAAAGTAGTAGTATGTAATAGTTATATTGTAAAAAAAAAAAAAGTCGGTAACGTGTCTGACTACCATGCTAAAGGTCCCGGGTTCGATCCCCGGCCGGTTCAAATCCGGGAACTTTTCTAACGTAGGAAGCGGCCCCGGCGCCCACCCAGCGTCGAATCCCATGGGTACCTGGGGGAAACCCTGGGGGGTAAAGGCGGTCAGGGGCGTGATGGTGATCACATCACCCCACTCACGACCGGATCAAGAAAGTGTGGGCGTTACCCCCACACCCCCTATACGCCTTCATGTCGTGGTGCTATGCACAGGGGAGCACTTTACCTTTTTTTTTTACCTTTTTTTATTAAACACTTCAAAAGGGGTTACCTAACTTTTGAACGTCCGTTGCCCTCTGAAATCATCGATGATATATAGGTTGTAGTATTTTCGATATTTCTTTTTACTAAGGCCCCCCCATATATTTTAGTTGCAGGGAGGCTCCAGGGCACTGCGCTACGCCACTGCTCTGACAGACAACCAATCAGATGTCTACTTTATTATTTCCAGATAGGTCACATATACATAGGCGTGGGCAGACCCTCTGATTAGGGAGAAAAGGGGGGGGGCAAAGCCGTGATGAAAGTTCAGACGGGGACATTGAAACCTGATTCCATCTCACTGCTTTATTTTATTGATGGGCACGAAACAGGGGCGTAGATAGAGCGTGTCCGGATTCACCAAACTTCCCTGGTACCAATTTTACTCTGTTCCCCCTTTTATTTCCCCTCTCTGTGATTTAGAGATTAATTTACATATAAATATGGTTTCGTACAGCAGATTCAAAACAACTATACATAATTTATTAATTTCCAATAGTGGAGGTGATTAAGGGGCGTGGGGGGAGGGCTGTATCTATCTTCATCCTTGTTCCTTGCTTTCCGTGATTTCGTATTTACCGAAAGGGGATCTTCTGTACTGCGTTTCTTCTGTTTTGTTGCATTTCTCAATTTGTTCATGTCTTGGGCTAATGTCTTAATTTCTCTGATTTGATTTGATTTATTTTTTTATTATTTAGAGTAACTTTTCTGCCTATTTTGGATAATCGCAACGATGAGGTTGAGAGATGATATGATGAAATCGACGAAGGGACACCCACGAATAATACACAGGCCGGGATTCGAACTAGGGAACTGCGGCCTGGTAGCACGCTGTACTAATCCACTCCACGACGGTGGTCCGCTTTCCCAATTCCCATGTTGAGCTATTTGTTTCACATACTCTATTATGGGCTTGCCAATGTGGGTTTTTCTTTCTATTCATTCTTTAACTGCTGTTTTCAGCAACATGAAGTCTCGAAACATAATGAAATGGCGAAAAAAAATCGCGACTTCACAAAGTAAGCCTAAAAAAGTGGATTTCTTCTACAGACAGATTTGTGTGTGGATTATTGTGAATTAATTGCTGTGAGCATTGCCATATAATAACAAGAAGTATAATGCTTTATTTTCCAGTGTAAGATCGTTGAACTTAGAGTACAGAAGATCGTATGTAATCTTATAGCGGACACCCACGCTCACTTTGACAAGTTGTTGCAAATGTGACAAATCCAAACGGGCATAGTTGTTTACGAACAACTTATGTTTAGGACTATAATCAAACGCTTTGTTATCACGTTAATCAGGAATCGCCACGTGTTCTCTCTTCCTCACATAACGCCATTTTTAAAAACACTGTTTTATGGAAAGGTCATAGCTCATAGCCGTTCGCGTTTCACTTTTTTAACTTCATAGGCGAAACTGAATTAAATTTACAAAATTTCTCTCACAAATTAATTTCGTAATTTAAGAGAACATTGGCGGTACATAACAATTCAGAACTGTTTAATCAAATTTGTGCATCTTCGAGGAACGTAATGTTTTCTTCTTTCTGTTCTTCACTTTTCAATTCTTGAATTGGGCCCTGCACAGCACGCTTAGCTACGACGCCATAGGTTTAGGCCTTGGTGTGGGTTGTTCTTAGTGAATGTCCCTTCGTCAATTTCACCATATCATCACTCATCATAATCGTCGCGACTAGTCAAAAGTGGCAGAAAAGCGACTACGGAGAGGTGCATTATTTCCTGATGGCGTAGTGGTAGCGTCGTTGCCCTGTACTCAAGGGGTTCCGGGTTCGATACCTGGTGGAGGCATATAGTGGTTCGGATCTCACTTTAAACTGTAAGTACAGTCCCGATTAGCCTTATTGTGCATAAAGTGGACTTAAAACACCAACTCAACCAATCAATCAATCAACTGGTATCATACTTCGTTCTCTACCGAATTTCTTGTCATTAACACTCTCACATACTTTATTCTTGAGTTGTGTTGACTATGTGTTTGCAGAATAAATTACTCATTCATTGAAATTATTCATAGTGCTTAGAATCTGCTGCAAGAAGACATGTACAAATGTAAATTAGTCTCTGAAAACCTTAGAGGGGAATTTTCGGTGGGTACGAATAAATTCTACATATGCAGCTGTTCCTGCACTTTCAACAAAGCTTTTGTCCTCCCCCCCCCCCCCAATCAGAGGATCTGGTCACGCCTACTTACAGGTTGATCGGGAGACGCTGGATAAAGTATGGGCTAAAACTGCTTGTCACGCCATTTGTAAGTAAATCAATTCTCTGATATGTAAGTTTCTATTTGACAACTATTCTCGTTCATATTGTCATAAATCTTCTATTGCGGTAAATGTTTAGAGTTGTCGACATCATGTTGAATACCTCTGTTCTATATTTTTAAACTTTACTCCATCCCCCTCCCAACAAACGCACGCACCCACACACTACATTGCGTTTTGTCCTCAAAAATGGTTGTTTGTTGCCCCACTGCATTAATTTTTAGTTTTCAGACCAGTGTATTTTTTGGATTTCTATTTGAATTTTTTTTGCCACTTATGAGTAATGAGGATGAATGATGGTTAGAGGACACAAAGAACACCGATGAGCCGAACGTTAATCAAACCCGCGTACTTCCCGGCCACCGAACCAGCAGTCCAGTTTCTTATACTGTAAAATAATAAAATATAGGCGTACTATCCGTGACAAAAATATTGAGCCATTGTTTTACGCGCTTGTAAAATTGTACTCCGTGGGAGGAAAAAAGTCAAATATAGCTAATTGGAAAGCTTCAAGTGTCTACTTTTTAATAAGGTTATCTGAAAATTAATCTTAACTTTATTTTCTTACTATAACGAAAAATTCACTGAAAAGTTTAGTTTCTCTTCCTATTTTCATGAACGGGGAACTTAACACCATACAGTTCATAATCAACTGTACATATAATCTTGAGATTTTGTGTACTTGAAGATTGATTATTTTTGCACCTCTGTAGAAAAAAATCATATGCATATCTTTACTAGATACTTCAAAAATTGATATTTTAGGGAAATGTGCAAACTTGAAGTGCATAATTACAAATTAAATGAAATTGCAAAAAACTGTTGACATAATGCATTTCATCAAATTCCAGAAATTTAGCTTGTGTACCTCAAATATGTTTCCTGATATTAATTATTCTTTCGCACTCCTAATATGGTAAACGGGTGCATGACGTATGGCGGGGTGCGGCCAATCTCAGACTCCGCAGACTGCAGGCGACTTCCACAGCGTTGCCGCTTCGCTGAAATTCGCTGCGTGAATCGCGCAAGTCCGTTTCGTCGAGCCGATCCAAGGTATTGTCGTAGCATAAAATAATGAATTAAATATTTCTCATTGCAAATGGAGTACTGCTGTACTGCAGTTTTTTTTTCCATTTTTTCTAGCTTTTATCTTCTAATGAACGTCGTCTGTTTCGATACTCGGTGAAGGTACATTGTGGTTCGGATCCCACTTTAAACTGTAAGTCCAGTCCCGATTAGCCTACCTGTGCATAACGTGGACTTAAAGAAAGGAAACAACTCAACTCAGCTTTATATGAACGTCATTTTCCCAGTATTATTTTATGTCGCACATTTATATATTGAGTACAAGGATGTTCGATGAGGACGATTTGAATGGAGTCGATGAGAGATCCAGTCCTCTCTGTATACAATAATAACACACCTGCTGTGTACAGCGATTTTATAATAAAAGGAAACAGAGAGATGTACGTACCAGCGATAGCAATGCATAAAAATTATATTTTAAAAAATGCGCATTTGAATTCTTCAAACCAACTAACATTTTAAAATATATTTCGAGCAAAGACGCATGCAAATTGTGTTTATCTCGCAAAATTCACTTGATCATCATGTCGAGCTGTGGTGGTGGTTTCAACATTTAACGTGTGTGTTGCTAAACATTTCACCTGAAATATTGCTTTTACATTTTCGTGTGTTTCACAGCTGCAACTCTTGTAACAAGCAAGGAGTTGTGGGTTCATTAAGAGAGACGGAAGGAATAAAAATATTAATACATTTTCAATATAATGAGTGAAAGGTAAAAGTAAAATAATGCTCTTTCTTCATAATGGATTCTGTTGAACTGGATAATTAAAATAAAAGTCGTGTATCTTTCTTCTCATCACCCCTTGAAAAAATTCACCCAATAAAATTATTGAGACGTCCTTTTCCTTTCTTTCTAGTTGATGCAACTTTTTGTTGTTTCTTTTTCGTTTACATACCTTCTTCACTGTGCTGACGTAACACCGAAAAACTCCGCCGTGCACTTGACATTTGGTTTATGTCGTGAGATGCACCCATTCGTTTCTCCTGGTCGAAATATCTCTTGGCACTGACTATAATTTTTCTTGCACCACTATTAGTACAGTCAAATTAGGACTTTTTGGAGGCAAGCCTGGACATTCACAAAAATGAAACGCAACTTGCTGGAGTATGTAGTACTACTTGAGGTGTATTTCTCACAAAAGGTCTCACAGAATCCCGTTGCTGGTTTCGGAGATATGACGTCATCAATATGGCCGCCGTCAGAATTGTAGTGAATTCTTTAAACGCGTATAACTTCTACTCACAGAATAGTGATAGAACCAGGGACGTAGCTAGGTTGATCAGTTCGGGGGGGCCAAATCTGAAATTTGTTCCTATGTAAATATTTCCAGACAGTAAAGGTAAATAACTCTGTGTGTGTAATGTACACACACACACACACCACAGATATATATATATAAACACACACACCACAGATATATATAATATTATATTACATTATAATATTGCTACATATATAGTGCATTGGTATATTAAACTACTAAGAAGTGTATATAATATACGTATATGTGAATACTGGAGGTCAAATAAAAATTAGAGTTCAACAATTTTCAGGAAGAAAATCAATTTATGTAATTACTATTAAACTATTACTTTACAGTTTTCCTTAATGTATTTTACTTTCTGCTTGTCTCAATAACAACCTCTTCTTTTTTATCGAAACTATATCCCCTGTGGAAGTGCTAAACTGATAAATTATTCTGTGTAGGATCTTTCCTATTCATTCTGGAGGATACCGGGATTTTTTTTCACCTGTTCGAGCGGCTCCGGTGCCCACCCAGCGTCGTACGTATAAAGTGGGTACATGGAGGAAACTCTGGCAGGTAAACGAGGCCAGGGACGTGGTGCTGATTGATCACATCACCTCCACCTTCGGCCGTGATCAAGAAAGTGTGGAGCCTTAACTACACACCCCTATACGCTTTCATGGCATAGCGAAAAGCACAGGGGAGCACATTACTTTACTTTTTTCATTATTTGGTATCCAGTATGTCATCATTAACAAATCATATTACATACACGCACACATATACACAGTTTTTTGGGGTAACAATTATAACTTGTTACTTATTAGAAACGCTTATATTGAAAGCGAAGCGAACAAGAAAAATATTACTAATTTCATACCTTTCATTCTTTCAAACAGGCAATAACAAATATTTTCACGAGTCATCATGTAAGTAAACTGCTACATTTTCTTCGTCCTCTTGCATCTGCCCCTCCTCCCTCCCCAAGCCCTCCTACCTCCTCACTAAAGTTATTGCTTGCTCGAAGGCAGCGAGGTCATTGGACTGTTCTGGTACTTGGCACCCTGGATAGAAGCAAAATCTAGCAGAATGAACAAAATGAATCGAAAACAAAGGTTTACTGGGAAAGGGAAAATTTAACCGTATTTGCGTATTGCCTTACAGAAACGGTGCACTGAAACAGCAGGGGTACAATAACTCAACCCAGGGATAAGTCTTCCCTGCTATTTGAATGCCATTTCCTTCCCTTAATCCCTTAAAGCAAGAAAGACCGCTCCCTGCAATTTGTCAGGTTCGACACAAAGGGTTCTAGTCATACAGTGACGACCACAGATTAGAAATAGGTCTGGCAGGAACATTTTATGACGGGCAGTTCAGAGAGTATTTGGGACGCAGTGCCGCCTTTGGTTGTCCGCAACCATCTCGCCAACATTTGTTGAACAAGCTTGTTGTATTGTCCCCATTCAAGCTTTGTGCTGGTCTTAGGGCCGCCTCTCAAGATGTTGCTTTCCTGAAGAAAGAAGATCGCGTTTTATTCTAATTTCTGGGCCTTCCCGATGGCGCAGTGGTACCGTCGTTCCCTTGTAATTAAGGGGTCCCGGGTTCGTTACCCGGTGCAGGCACATAGTGGTTCGGATCCCACTTTAAACTGTAGGTCCAGTCCCGATTAACCTTACTGTGCACAAAGTGGACATAAAACAACTCAATCAATCAATCAATCTTATTTCTGGCTGTGAATTTAGGCAGGGACGTAATTATAACAATAATAGGACGTTATACAAACATTAATAATAATAATAATAATAATGACGCTTTTAACATTGAAATTATTGTCAAATTTAAATTCTAGCACATTTAGTAGTATTCCAGCGCAAACAGCACTTTAAATTATGCGAGTGATTTGTAACTCTCCTCTAGACACTAACGTGTGCAGGTTTTTTTTTTCAGAGGGGAGGGGGAGAGACAGTATAACATATTTCATAATTAACCACTTTTAAGCTTCCTTTTGAAAGTTGTTCAAAGACAGAAATTTCGGGAGAGTTATAGCCGCATCAGCTCCCCCATGTGTACACCAGTGCCTCGAGATGTAGTAGGAAAAATAGATGCGTGCCACTTTTTTTGCGGCAATTTCGAAAATTGCGCACCTCTTAACTTGCACCCTGCATTCTCCCAAAACAACGTTGATGGTTTGTGCAAGTATCATGCACAAAGACACTGAAGTAGGTGTTTTCACACTTGTTTATTTCTGTCTTGAGTTCGTGTTATCAGTAGGGAGCGGGTTTATAATAGCCACAAAGCATGCTAAATAGACAGGTAAATTGGCGCCAAAAATGACAAAATTTGACAACTTCAAAAAGCACAAAAAATAGGTAGTAAATATCAACTTGTTATTACCTTTCTTTTTCAGTTTCACACCTATTTTTTTTATTCTACGTATATTATATTTTTTTGTTACTTTTAGTTAATCGCAATGTTGACGATCATGAATGGCAATTAATGAAGGAAAACTCACAAATCGCCATCACAATTATGATATGTAATATGCAGAATATTATTGGCGACTCAAATGTTCTGTTTCTTGTTGTTGTTGTTGTTTTTTAACATTCTTAAGAATAAATTCTTGTTTTTGCTTTATATTGCATATTTATTATAACGTCATGTTTACCACGGCGGACCTCCTCGGTGTGGTTTACCACGTTGCCTTGTAACCAAAGAGTGCCAGGTTCAAGTCCCGATGGAGACGCATTGCACAATGGGTCGGAGTCAAATTTAAATTATAAATCCAGTTCCAATTAATCTATTTGAGCATAAAATGGACTTTAAACTATTTTTGTTTACGACGACAATGGGATCAGTTATTGTAATAGTGAAAGAAAATAATATCTCCTTCAGGATTCAAACCTCGGACTCAGTTTTACAGAAATTGTAATCTCTAGACCAGTGGTTCCCAAAGTGAGCCCTGGGGCGTACGGGGCCGCCGCAAGATGTTCCAAAATTTTCACTGAAATTCAGTCATTGATATGATTGTTCCAAATACATGTTCTTATTTAGAACATTTTACATAAAAAATGTTTCGGAATTTGAAATATATGTTTATTTTTTAACTTAAGGAAAGCAACCTATGCACACTAACAGAGCGTTACAAGTGTTAGATAGGGCCTCCCCGGTGGCGTAGTGTTAGAGTCGCCACCTTGTAATAAAGGGGTCACGGGTTCGTTACCCGGTGCAGGCACATAGTGGTTCGGATCCCACTTTAAACTGTAGGTCCAGTTCCGATTAGCCTTATTGTGCATGAAATGGACTTAAAACATCAATTCAATCAATCAATCAATCAAAGCAAGTATTAGATAGGCCTACATTCTGATTTGGACGCCGTGAAAAAATCTTGAAACACTAACGGCGCGGCGAAACGATAAAGTTTGGAAATTCCTGCTCTACACCATAAAGATTAGCTTTGTTCCTTCGTTCGTCAGTGCTATATATTTTTTTTAAAACAATGTAAAGATAGGTAAAGATTATTTCTCCGTTGTATGAGGTATCAGTAGACCGTTAACATCTGCTGGCAATGCCAACAATGCATTAGTGTACATCCATTCTAAACAATGGCATTACTTATTTCATTTATTCCAGTGTTCGTGGCGGAGTGGTAAGCGGAAAGGGCTACGGAATCAGAGATCCCATGTTCAAACCTCCACCAGCCATTGGTGACTCATTCTGTTTGTCTATGCTCCCATCACCTTTCCATCCGTCCATCATTCATCCATCCCCATCGACTTGTAAAAATTAACCTACGAGGTAGGAAAAAAGGTAAAATAGTCAAAATGAAAACCTACTGAATTCTAGCCGCCTCAGTGGCTGAGCACGTTAGCTACCGAATTACGATTTTGTTCCAAATTGATCTAAGTTCGAGTCCGTGAGTTTTTGTATTAAGTCCTCTTCATGCACAGATAGGCCAATCGGGACTGGACGTACAGTTTAAAGTTGGATCCAAACCACTATGTGCGTCCACTAGATATCGAACCCTGGCCAGGACCTCTTAATTATATGGTGACGACATTACCGCTACGCGATGTCCTCGCCTGGAGAGGCAGGCGCTTTTTTTTGTTACTGTCCATGCATTAATTTCTTGTATCACCGTTGCATATCTTTGACATTAGCCAGAAGTGTCAGTAAAGTAATGTAAAATCAGGAAACGAAAATCAAAGTACATCCAGTGTTCAAATTGAAATTTTTAATTTAACTCCTGACCAGGTAAAGAATTTTCCTCTTAAATATTCTTGATCATATTTTGCTATTGCTAAGAATTTGATGTAATCATTTCTTTCAACTTCAAGTAAATATTATATTAATATCAGCATATAAATTGTCAGTTTCTGTACTGAATTTTACATTAAAATTAATACTGTTGTTGGTTTGCAAATTACAATATGTATTTGATGAGAAAATATTTCCTGATTAATTTGCCTTCCTCTAAGAAAAATAATTCTGATATGAAATAAAAGTCCACTGAGACGAGATCTGTGATTACTGAACTCTTGTACAGTGTCTCTCAAAAGTTTTAGGACAACGACATTTTAAACTAGGCAACCCAATTTACACAAGCCGTTGGTGGGTTGCGTGCAGAGTTAGGCTCAATTTCAGGGTTGCCACATGCACAATAGATATTTATAAAATACGTGAAAGAAATATAAACGAGTATTATTGTATAAAATTATTAAAAATATCACTATTATATCGCAAATGACAAAATTCTTTCTGAAAGAAAAAAATAGGTTTTCTAGTATTTCATCGCTGATGAGTCTACAGTAAGGAAAAGAGGTGAGAGGAAACAAAAGGTTACAAAAGAGAGGAGAAAGAGAAAGCGAAAGAAGAAGAGGAAAAGTAGAGGAGAGAAGAAAGATAGGATAGACGAGGAGAGGAGATGTAGTGAGGAGAATGGAAAAAGATTCGAGGAGAGATGAGGAAAAAAGAACAAAGAAGAGAAAGAGGAGGAAAACGAGAGGAGAGGAGAGGAGGAGATGAGAAGACGGAAGTGGAGAGTAGAGTAAAGGAGAGAAAAAGAGAAGAACGAAACAAGAGAGAATAGTGCAGTGGAGTCGGAAATCTAAGACAGGAAAGGAGATAAGAGGAGTGGAGAAGAGTGGGATGGAGATAAGATGCGAGAAAAGTAGGGAAGGCGATATGAGATAAAAGCAGAACGGAAAGAGGGGAGAGAAGAAGGAGAAGGAACTGGAGAGAAGAGGTAGTTGCAGAAAATATCGTCTGAGCGTCAAGAATGGATGCATTGGTCAAATTATCCACATGAAACATTCAATAACATTTTGAAATGTATTGGAGAATATATTAGATCGGTGCGAAATGCCTTTTGGCTGAGTTCAGAGCAAATTAAAATCTTCCACGTAAGATCTTTGATTTTACCTGCGATTACACCACTAAAAAATTAATGTAATTTTTAATATTTATAAGAATTATTCAATTTTTCTCCACTTCTCGGTCCGTTGAAATGGAGATTTTGTAATTCAATATTTCCCCTCCCCCCATCGTTAATTCCAAACTGAATCATTCCGTTTCACACGGCGTGGACAATGAACACAATGGGATATGTCTAAAACTTACGAAAATTTTCTGCCACCGGAAGGGTTTGAACCTACGACCATCAGATTGACAATCCTGAACGGTAGCCACTACCCTACAAGCTTTAGCTCCTTAAACCAGGTAGAAGAACCACTACACCACGCCTTTACCTTCGAATGAAACAACATTTTTTTTAAGTATTCTGTCCCTCCAATATTGTAAATGTCATTTGGTATACGTGTAGTTGAACTTTTACTTTAATTTTGATTTGCTTTCTTGTAGTATAACCGATATCTTCGAGAAATAATTTTCGAAGTGATTAAAAACGAGAATATTGGTAGTTGTGAAAATGCGAGTTATTTCTTCTAACTTATTATTGTGATTAGACATTACTAATGGAAAATAACTAGAGGCTCAGTGGCGTACGCAAGGGGGGGTTACCGGGTTTAAACCCCCCCTTGAGCTTTTGAAATATTATGGAAAATGCTGTAGAAAAAAAATAAAAATGGCTAATTTATCACAGTCAAAGATCTGCGACAGTAATAATAATAATAATAATAATAATAATAATAATAATAATAATAATAATAATAATTTGGATTATTATTCCCATGCAGCATGAAGAAAAACACAACATTCCAAACACAATCTAAGCGGCCGCAAAGTTCAATTTTGCAATTTTCTTTTGCAAAAAGTCGCGCAGTGACTCTTGCGAGAATTGTGAAAATTCCTTGCTTCGTCCTTATTGCAAACGTTCTTCCCGGTACTTATTTCACATCCCCTTGTGAACTCTCAAGTGATGCTGAGTCTACATCCACATCATTAAATAATGTCGAAGAAGTCTTTTGTGAATCACCTAGAAGGGATAAATGTGTTGGAATGTCTATAAACTTACTTTACAACGAAAACATAGACTCAGTGGAATTTAGCAACATGTATTCTCGCGCTTCATCATCACCCTGGGTGAGTTCCATAGGTAAAGGTAATGTAAATTCCCCCGTGTATATAGCACCGTGCCATGAAGTCACACATAGTGGTGTGGTGGGCCCCAAAGATTCTTGATCTCGAACTATTTTGCAGGTGATGTGATCAGCACCATGCTCCGGCAGCCTTCATCCCCCAAGGTTGCTCTCAGATACCCATAGGCTGGGTGCGGAGACAAGGCTGGATAAATTCCAACCAATTCCGGGAATCAAACCCGGATATCCCACGAAGTTGTCAGACTAGACCAGCGCGGCTCCTTGAATGAGTTTCATATTTCGATTATTTCAATAAATTTAATATATTTGCTTGTTTTTATGGATTTTCTTCACACTTAAAATGTCTCACTTATCATATACAAATAACCGTTGACTAGACAATTATTTTGAAACAAAAGAATTGTAATTTTGTTCTATTTCTTTCATAAATAGCAGCTGCATTAGTAGTAATTAAACTAATTAATTAATTATAAGAATTATTAATTAATTTATTTTTATTATTATTTAATTAAAGTATAATAAAACAATGGTAATGTGAATTTGTAGAAAGTTTTCGAGATAACACCCCCCTTGATGAAATCCTGCGTACGCTACTGTAGAGGCTTGAACATTACAGGACGATGTTCTTTTCCTGTGATACTGTAACAGACAAAATGCTTGTTTACTGATGCAAGTCTTGTGTCCAGAACAGTCTTATGAAATGTATTTGCTGTTGCGTAAGATAACACGAAATAATTACACCGTGTGCGAACTACCAAATCTGTGCAACGTTATACGTAAACAGGCGGAAAATTTTATTCATAAAATCACTTCACATTTGACAGTGTTAGTCAAGAGAGACTCGTGGGACACTGTGTTAAGGTGCTGGACTTAATCCTTCTAATTTGTCTTCCTCGAAGAACAACAATTTCTAAGGAAGAGCAACAGTGATGATCTTTCTTATTTCTTTTAAATGCTTACACTTTCCTTTAATTGGGTTAAAAATAAATAAGAATATTGCTTGCATTTCTGTCATTGACGTAGACCAGAGAGAGAGACAGACAGACAGACAGATATTACAAAATAGTTCATATAGTGCGAGCGCCATTAAAAAGTCATGATAATTCTATGTTGCGTACTTAGAATTATTCATACAATAAAGAACATGTCTAATTGTGAGTTAACAAAAAAAAGACAATAATAAAGAGTCATTTTCGCATCACGATTGCAGTTCGAAAAAGTCGGGACAGGGATTGAAAATAACGTACTGTCCTGACTAAATCGGTGAATCGGACGTCTGGTAGCCTTGCATCAACTAAAACCACCCAATATTGCAGCTTGAAGACTTTTGGCCAAGAAACAGATTGATTTATACAAGAGCAAAATTGAAATTTTTACACATCCTTGCATTGAACTCAAGTGGGAAAAGGGGTAAAATTAGCATGTCCTGAATTGCCACACATATAAGTAGTTTTTTCATTAATATTTGTCAATGTCTTTGAAGCAGTACACAATTATCGTTAGAGTATCATAATCCATGATCTTATATATAAAAATATCCCGTTGAACGCGTGTCAATTCAATTATTTGTTTCTTTTTTTATATAAATTCCATATGCAGAACAATGTAGCCACTATATACTGCTATTACAAATAATGTTACTATGCTCTTGTTTAAGAGAAGGGATCTAGTATGGCGGATCGAACGTGGGACCGCAATGCTTTCAAGAACTCTAACCAATACACTACGCCCTTTGTTTTCTTGGAGCTACTGTTCCTAATTATTCTTTCGCCTCAATATTGTAAACGTTATCTGCAAAAAAGAAGTTAAATGCTCAGATATAGCTCTGTACTTCTAGAATTACTTTATACACATGCATTTGAAATTTAACTCTGAATTTCTTTCTTCGTATTAGTATATCTAAGGTTGTGAATATATTTTATTTGTAATGTTATAACGGTTTCATGAACATCTACGAAATAGTTCCTTATAACTTGGAATATGGTGAATATATATAAAATGTCTTGAAATTAATTTTCGACCACTAGATTTTGGCAAGGGAATTATGTGTGATCCGTTTCCAGTTATTCATTGCTTAAACAAACGTTTTAAAACTATGTGGAATTTTCATTCTGGGATAAGTTTCTTTACTTGCTACATGTATGCGAACTACACTCTGTCCCACTTATCTCTGGAGCAGGTGAACGAAAACAAGTGTCTGAGCAGCGATGAACACGTGAGAGGAATGGGATTGCGTGGAGGGAGGAAAGCCACTGCAGTTACCAGCCTTCCCAGCAGCGTGCACTGATTCGCTCTGTCCACTCGATCCCCTCTCCCCTCTCTCCACTTCTCTTCCGCTATGCGCGGCTTTGCTCCCGAGATGCTGGGACAGGGTACAGTTAATTGTTTCTCAAAAGGTATCATCTATCTCTGTATACCACACATTTAATTCTTACTCACATGGAAAAAAAATGTTAATTTGTATTCAGGGGTAGTTTCACAGTTACAAACTATTTTGGCCTTGATGAGAAGTTTAGTGTAAGCAGGCATTTTGTTTATAATTTTGAAATTGAGGTCGTCTAAGGTTGAAATCCTCATATTTAGGGCTTGAACTCGTCACTTAAGAGGTTGAAGATCGTCCTCTACTTTGTGCGTGACCTTCTTTATTTTTATATTCATTATTCATCCTCATCGTCGCGATTATCCAAAGGTAAAATAAGAAAAGTCCTCCTCCGTGGCCTCCGACTGCAGGACGACATTGATTCGAGTCCGCCTATGCTCACTCTCTAGGTTCTCGGCCTGTGTATGGGACCGGTGGCAACCCACCATCGTGAAAAAATTGGGGAGCTACGAGTGAGTAGCGTAACCCGGTCTCGGAAATCTCCTATGGGGCATGTTCCTGGGTAAACAAAAAATAATCGATCAGACAATTCGATTATCGAAGGCGATAAAATAACCTCCGGTTGACCAAGTTGCCAATATAAATAAATGGAATACAGATTGTCTTCGAGGTTACATTGTTAAAAAGGAGCGGATACACGTATTACTATCCCAATAATTATTCAAAATGGTTTTTTGTTTGTCAGGAATTATCACTTAAAATATTGCATGTTGAGCTGGTGCCTACCTAGCTGCCTCTGATGAAATCTACCATTCTTCAGATTCTCTGGTCACTTGTAAAGTGCTGGGTGCAGACACTGTGCATCGAAAGCACAGTGTTTTGCGATAAGAAGCGGCCTTGAATAGCGTAAGTGAATCACTTTGATCGCGAGCAAGCTAGACTACCAAGCTTGTCTGCCTTTGAAAACCAAGTCATTTTTTCACGGTTTCCGAACGCGATTGCTATTGTAGAAGTATATATTCTCTCAAAAGAGCAAGAAAGGAAATTCGACCAATGTCCTCCCGTCGTTTAAAACCAAATATTATCTATTAAACGAAAAGTTCACGATTGTCAAAAAACGGTTTAACCTATCTGAGCATAAGGTGAATGTAAATACTAAATTTAATAGAAAGGTTCTCAAAAATTTCTCTTCCACTGTCTACGTAAGGTCAGTACCCAGGGGAGGGGACATGTGGGCCATGCTTCCCCCTCGAACCCTAAAATATTTAAATGTGAACCTATAAATAAATAAATACGAAAATAACATCCTGGATTTTTAAAATGAGTAAAAATTTCAATTTTGCTTTTGTATAAATGAATCTGTTTCTTGGCCAAACGTTTTCAAGCTGCAATATTGGGTGGTTTTAGTTTTATAACCATTGATGCAAGGCTACCAGACGTCCGATTCACCGATTTAGTCAGGACAGTACGTTATTTTCAATTCCTGTCCCGACTTTTTCGAACTGCAATCGTGATGCGAAAATGTCTCTTTATTATTGTTTTTTTTGTTAACTCACAATTAGACATGTTCTTTATTGTATGAATAATTCTAAGTACGCAACATAGAATTATCATGACTTTTTAATGGCGCTCGTACTATATGAACTATTTTGTAATAGCTGTCTGTCTGTCTGTCTCTCTCTCTGGTCTACGTCAATGACAGAAATGCAAGCAATATTCTTATTTATTTTTAACCCAATTAAAGGAAAGTGTAAGCATTTAAAAGAAATAAGAAAGATCATCACTGTTGCTCTTCCTTAGAAATTGTTGTTCTTCGAGGAAGACAAATTAGAAGGATTTAGTCCAGCACCTTAACACAGTGTCCCACAAGTCTCTCTTGACTAACACTGTCAAATGTGAAGTGATTTTATGAATAAAATTTTCCGCCTGTTTACGTATAACGTTGCACAGATTTGGTAGTTCGCACACGGTGTAATTATTTCGTGTTATCTTACGCAACAGCAAATACATTTCATAAGACTGTTCTGGACACAAGACTTGCATCAGTAAACAAGCATTTTGTCTGTTACAGTATCACAGGAAAAGAACATCGTCCTGTAATGTTCAAGCCTCTAGTTATTTTCCATTAGTAATGTCTAATCACAATAATAAGTTAGAAGAAATAACTCGCATTTTCACAACTACCAATATTCTCGTTTTTAATCACTTCGAAAATTATTTCTCGAAGATATCGGTTATACTACAAGAAAGCAAATCAAAATTAAAGTAAAAGTTCAACTACACGTATACCAAATGACATTTACAATATTGGAGGGACAGAATACTTAAAAAAAATGTTGTTTCATTCGAAGGTAAAGGCGTGGTGTAGTGGTTCTTCTACCTGGTTTAAGGAGCTAAAGCTTGTAGGGTAGTGGCTACCGTTCAGGATTGTCAATCTGATGGTCGTAGGTTCAAACCCTTCCGGTGGCAGAAAATTTTCGTAAGTTTTAGACATATCCCATTGTGTTCATTGTCCACGCCGTGTGAAACGGAATGATTCAGTTTGGAATTAACGATGGGGGGAGGGGAAATATTGAATTACAAAATCTCCATTTCAACGGACCGAGAAGTGGAGAAAAATTGAATAATTCTTATAAATATTAAAAATTACATTAATTTTTTTAGTGGTGTAATCGCAGGTAAAATCAAAGATCTTACGTGGAAGATTTTAATTTGCTCTGAACTCAGCCAAAAGGCATTTCGCACCGATCTAATATATTCTCCAGTACATTTCAAAATGTTATTGAATGTTTCATGTGGATAATTTGACCAATGCATCCATTCTTGACGCTCAGACGATATTTTCTGCAACTACCTCTTCTCTCCAGTTCATTCTCCTTCTTCTCTCCCCTCTTTCCGTTCTGCTTTTATCTCATATCGCCTTCCCTACTTTTCTCGCATCTTATCTCCATCCCACTCTTCTCCACTCCTCTTATCTCCTTTCCTGTCTTAGATTTCCGACTCCACTGCACTATTCTCTCTTGTTTCGTTCTTCTCTTTTTCTCTCCTTTACTCTACTCTCCACTTCCGTCTTCTCGTCTCCTCCTCTCCTCTCCTCTCGTTTTCCTCCTCTTTTCTCTTCTTTGTTCTTTTTTCCTCATCTCTCCTCGAATCTTTTTCCATTCTCCTCACTACATCTCCTCTCCTCGTCTATCCTATCTTTCTTCTCTCCTCTACTTTTCCTCTTCTCCTTTCGCTTTCTCTTTCTCCTCTCTTTTGTAACCTTTCGTTTCCTCTCACCTCTTTTCCTTACTGTAGACTCATCAGCGATGAAATACTAGAAAACCTATTTTCTTCTTTCAGAAAGAATTTTGTCATTTGCGATATAATAGTGATATTTTTAATAATTTTATACAATAATACTCGTTTATATTTCTTTCGCGTATTTTATAAATATCTATTGTGCATGTGGCAACCCTGAAATTGAGCCTAACTCTGCACGCAACTCACCAACGGCTTGTGTAAATTGGGTTGCCTAGTTTAAAATGTCGTTGTCCTAAAACTTTTGAGAGACACTGTACATTAATTGGAAAATTTGTGTTATTTACTTGGAACCATCAGTCCGTATGTTTTAGGTACAAACAGTGATGTGCCGTAGACTATAAGTTTACGTCTACATACGTTGTCTACACGTAATCTACGCGTAGATTACATTAGGTTGTAGTTTACATAGACTACGTAGACAATCTAAAGTTCATTAAAATTAATTTACAACAAAATTTCTCTTATCTTCTCTCAGCAACTATGGAAGAAGATAAATAGATTGCAAAAAACAACAACAGATGGCAGTCGTGAGGCAAGAGTGGTCTTTTCCCCATAAAACACTATAATATTTCCTATATTAGGTTTTTCCCTAGGTGAGAAATTGTTCGAATTTGGAAGGAAGAGTATGGAAAGTTCTCCTCACACATCAGCAACTGATACGCAGCATAATTTTATTTTAATTCCACTGCGCCCTTTGCTAAGTTATCACCTTTCACCATGTTGTTTACATAGATTACGTAATATACGTGTATATAATAGTCTACATGTAGAATGTAGAATATCGTTGTTTACGCGTAGACGCACATCACTGGGTACAAATCTCAAAATTTGAAAAGGGAAGCTGATATGACTTTTCTCCTCAGCATTTTTTTCAATTTGAACACTCGATATACAGACATATACATATTTCATTATTTAAGTTAAACTACGAACACACACACACATATAATTGTTTTACAAAACTGATTGATACTCACTTTGTAATTCGCCCACAGTTCCATGCATTTTAGATGATAGGACGTTCCTCGTTTTCCTTAATTTTTTCACATGGTTTCTTCCAGTTGCGAATCCCTATTTTCCTGAAACTTGATTTTGCATATCCTGAATCTGTGCCAAATTTACGGCATGGAAAACAAAAGCATGTGTCAAGTTCCACACTATATTCTAGCCACGGCGCAGATGCAAACCAGTGTTTTTGAAATGACCGCTTTCGCTTTCCGAACGTAGTATTTGGATAGTTTTGCAAAAGTGGTTGCCTAGGATTATCTACCCCAAGATCAGTAATTGTTTTCACATTAGTACATTCACTTGTTTTGTCTAACTTTGGAACGTCAGAACTTGGACCAACACCCTCTTCATTGCCGTCATCTTCCACATGTTTTGAGATAGTTTTAAAATATCCGGTTTTGATAAATTTATCCATTCAAGATGGAAATGCACAACAACGCTAGAACTCTTCCCACACACGAACAAATACACAGTGACCGTAGGAACCCGATAGCAGACCTTCCTCGCAAGCAAGAACACAAAGCTAATCTGTGGCTCTGAAGCTGAAGCATAGAGCAATTTTAAATCTCAGAACAATGTCAGCACTGGAGAACTCTCTCCATAGCCTATGTCGCTCGACCACCTACTGTTGACCGCTCGGCCACGGCGGAGTCTTTGATTCCATCTGTATTGGAAGGGTCATTTGCAACAAAAGAGTCGGATCTCTGGTTTCCAGGAACTTAGGACAAGGGTAATAACCTCTAAGCAGGCAGATTTTATGACCTTGGTTATAATCTGGTAAGCAAGGAAAGGGTGGAATTTTGCTGTCCTACATTTGCTTCCGAAGATTTTCTTCGGAACAGTGTTTCCAACTCTGCTACAAATTTACCAGAAAATAATATGTAGTATTAATTTAGGATAATTTTTAATCGATCAAAATTTTGTTTGCGGGGGCCAGAGTTACAACTGCCGGGGCCAAAGCCCCCCCAGCCCCCCCCCCTAACGACGTCCCTGGATAGAACCTTCGTTTTTGCACCAAATAAAAGAAAATCAATTGGGGAAATTATTAAATGAAGTATATTATGTGTTCTGAACACATTGTCTGAAATAAATTAACAAAAGTGGACAAAATTTAAATTTTCATTACCTGTTTTAACGATTTTTCGTATATTAATAATAATTATAAAGTACTATTGAAACATTTTGACATTATAATCATAGAGCGTTTTGAGGAATTTTCAACGGTAACTGGTTCTTTTCTCTACCATTAATCATAAGGAAGTTAATTGATTTAATGTAGTGGTTGTTTCCTATACAGCCCTACTAGTGCGGTTGAAACGTAAGGAAAAGTGGTAGATTATTTTACTTCTGGCAGAGAAAACTTCTTTCGGTAATCTCATAGTAAATTTATTCCCGAATGTAAGAAAGCTCGAGAGCACAAGTTTTTATGCTGTCCTTCGTCGGTAATGACGTCACCAAAATGGCGGCCATGACGAATATTTCCATTCCTGAACCCTGTTGCTTCATTACAGTTATTTATCATTCATGGCATCTTATTTTCATGAGAGTTGCAGTTTATAACTCTATTATGAAACTAAGAAATTCACAATACCCACTTTATCACATAACGTTAAATATGGGGGTCAATATGGCCGCCGAAATCTAAAAATAAACCTTTCACCTATATGATCAGATTTGGAATCATTGCCTGTGTCTTGAAGGTTCCAGAATTCAACGGTGGAACCAAAATTAGTGCCAGATTGAGTCTATGAAATAATACTAGTTGTCTTTTAACAACCTCAATATATACAGGGTGATTCAATAGTCTGTCATCATCGACCAACTCCGTTATCACGATATACCAGATAACGAGAAATGAAAAGTCATTGGAAATATTCGTTTTCCAGTCAAAGAGAAATGGTTAAGAAATGGTTAAGTTCAGTTCAAAATGAAAGGCAAAAATAGATGACTTACGAAGAAAATATAAGAATATTATGATTACAAAAACCATACTAGATGAAGCAATGATAATGTACGTATGTGTACTTACTCCGAAGACAACAAAAACGTTTTGGGAGTACTACATTGGCTCGCCTCAAGTCATATATTTGTAGGTTGCTGCTGAACTTATCTCGAATTGATGTGACGTTTGATGGGTATAATCTTGGTGTGATACCCGCCAGTCTAGATAACACGTCTTGAGATAAAGAGATTCATATCCAAATCACACCTTCCACGAAAATTCTGAGATATTTGAAAGAGTTTCTAGGAGTCGATGAGCTATTTCACTTCTAGGCAACACAGTTTACAGATGGACATTACCGAGGAAAGACATTTTAAACACACTTGAAGACAAAGTTTGACCTTTAAGACATGAAGAAGTGGACGGTACTCTTCCTCTCTACATGAAGTATGTAGTTGATAATGTTCATGACTACAAGTGGTGGACATTGAAACTGAAACACCGGTGATTTTATAGAACACGCCGCTGGAGGTCTCGCATCTGTCACATGTTGGTCTTTCACAGCGTTGCGGGCATTCGATCCCATAGGTGTGTGCATGCTAGTCACATTGGCACAGTAGTAGCTGGACTGCACGTCGAATATTCGGTTTCGCGCAGTAGAATGGGGGACATATCAGAGTTACAAGGAGGGCAAATTGTTGGTGCTCGTCTCACCGGTTCATCAGTAACGGAGACTGCGAATATGTGTACGGTATCAAGACCCACAATATCAAGGGTCATGGCAGGATACCAGAATGAAGGGAGAACCACATCCAGGAGGAATAACTGTCGGGAGGAAGCGAAAGCTGTCTGAAAGGGACTTCAGGGTATTGAAGAGGATTGTTTTCAAAAGATGTAAAACCACCGCTGCAAAAGTCACCGCAGAATTCAATACACACCAGACTGAACCTGTATCTACCAAAACCATCCATCGAGAACGCCATAGGGTCAACATCCATGGCACGGTTACTATACCGAAGCCCTTGGTCACTAGCACCAATGACAAAAAGTGGGTTGACTGGTGTCAGCAGTGCAAAATCGTGGACGTTAGACAACCTGGAACATGTCGTGTTCTCGGATGAGTCCCCTTCACTTTTTTCCCAGACTTCTGGATGGGTTTACGTGTGGAGAAGTCCATCCGAAGCATGCAGTACTCCAGGATGATAACGCACCGATGCACACTGCTAAACAGGTCACAGAGTGGTTCGATGAACATGAAAGTGAGATTGAACATCTGCCATGGCCCCCCAGTCGCCAGACCTAAACATTATGGAGTCTTTTGGAGGATCGCGAGCTGCGACTTTTCCCTCTACCAACAACATACTTATCGTGAAACCATTGGTTTGCTTCATTAGGAATGGCTGCAAGTCCCTCTCACCACTGTGCAAGACCTCTATCGGTCCTTCTTCAGACGTGTTCCTGCTGTACTGGCCTCCAAGCCGACTAACACCATAATAATAAAGGTTAGTGTCTGCGTTCCAGGTGTTTCAGTTTCAATGTGCACCACCTATACATCAGCATAAGTCGTGAATACAAATATCGTTGTCGTATTTCTACACGTCTCTACAAAAAGAGGAAATATTCAGAATCTTTGGATTAATTTTGGTTGCAGGAAACGGACTAGCATCTGAGATTCGCACCAATCTACCAGTATTTCATTCAATCAAAGGATTCGATACGGTTTATACATTCAGCGGTAAAGTAAAGCTGGAGCTTGGACAGTATGGATGGCCTTCCATTGTATTAACAGTGCTCTTGGACACTTTGTACAGAAGTGGCCAGAGGACGAGTCCCTTATGTTTGCAATTGAGAGATATGTTTTTCTTCTGTATGATAAAACATCACACCTTAACAGCGTAAACGACTGTAGACGTGTTCTGCTCATCAACAAGCCATCAACCGCCCTCTGGATTAGCCCTATGTCACCATGTGCTAATCTGCACGCACTGAAGTGTATGCATCGTGTGTGTATAAAGACTTTATACCCCTTCCTTTTTCCAAGTAGGCACCTGGAGTTTTGTAAAATATGAAAATGGTGAACAATTCCAGATGTATCTTTGACTGGAAACCGAATATTTCCAACGACTTTCCATTTCTCGCTATATGTTCTAATAACGGAGTTGGTCTAAGATGACGGACTTTTGAATCATAGACTCAATCTGGCACTAATTTTGATTCCACCGTTGAATTCTGGAACCTCCAAGACACAGGTAATGATTCCAAACCTGATCATATAGGTGAAAGGTTTATTTTTAGATTTCGGCGTCCATATTGACCCCCATATTTAACGTTATGTGATAAAGTGGGTATTGTGAATTTCTTATTTTCATAATAGAGTTATAAACTGCAACTTTCATGAAAATAAGGTGCCATGAATGATAAATAACTGTAATGAAGCAACAGGGTTCAGGAATGGAAATATTCGTCATGCCCGCCAATTTGGTGACGTCATTACCGACGAAGGAGAGCTTAAAAACTTGTGCTCTCGAGATTTTTTACATTCTGAAATAAACGTACTATGGCATTCCCATAGGGCACGTTCTCTGCCAGAAGTGAAAAAATCTACTACTTTTCCTTACGTTTCAACCGCTCCAGTAGGGCTCTATAGCAAACAACCACTACATTAAATCAAATAACTCCCTTATGATTAATGGTAGAAAAAAGAACCAGTTACCGTTGAAAATTCCTCAAAACGCTCTATGATTATAATGTCAAAATGTTTCAATAGTACTTTATAATTACTAATTAATATAAGAAAATCGTTAAAACAGGTAATGAAAATTTTAATTTTGTCCACTTTTGTTAATTTATTTCAGACAATGTGTTCAGAACACATAATATATTTCATTTAATAATTTCCCCAATTGATTTTCATTAAATTGGTGCAAAAACGAAGGTTCTATCACTATCCTGTGAGACGTTATACGCGTGTAAAGATAGCACTACAAATCTGACGGCGGCCATATTGATGACGTCATATCTCCGAAACCCACAACGGAATTCTTTGGGATTTTTTGTGAGAAATACACCTTAAGTAGTACTACATACTCCATCAAGTTTTATTTCATTTTGTTTTGAATGTCCAGATTAAACTCTAATTTGACTGGACTATATGATATTACCGTCTTGCCATTTTCATGCAACAAAAAATCACTTCAGAGAACCTGCTTCACTCAATACTGTGTGTATGAACAAACACGCGAACTTGTGAGAGATCGATTGCCTGGATAGAATGCACGTAAGAATTATTATAGATATGTGGGAGTTCAGGCAATAATTCATGGCAGGAATGTAAACACAGAAGTGACAAAAAGAAAATTTTGACGTCTCTACAATGTTTTTCTTTGCGCAACACATTGTTTCGGCTCTTTTCCTGTGTCAAAGCCGCTTAGAAGCTGAGTTTAGAAGGCAAGCGGCCACGCTTGGCAACAAAGGTCACTTGCTCTACGTGCGTTCTTAGCAACAATGTGAAGTGGGTGAGAACCGATTGCCAAGAATAACAATTCTCTCTGTTGTTTTCAATTCGCACAGTGTGCAAAATGAGATATGGAAATTTGATTTTTATTCCACGGCCATCATTTTGATATGCAATTCATGACCATTAGGCTGACCATTACCGAGATTGCAACATCATAATTAATCATTAATTGTGGCTGTTCCACAGATGATATACGACGCACGTTTTTAGAAGCGATATCGGGCGGAGCTACTGAGAGCGTGTCCTTGGCGACCAGCCAGTGGCAGGAGTGCAATGTTGTACAGTTAGGAGACTGGGGCGCGCAAGTTAAACGCCGTGATGTATATTTTTTCTTGCGCGCAAGAAGTTTGCATAAAACTCGCCACTTTAAGGTTAATCATAAGATGGGGCACGACATTTTGAACGTGGCCGTCCAAGTCCCATGAATTTCCGTCACCTACAGCCGGAGTTATCGCTTCTCGAAGAAACACAGGAACAACACGTCTCTTCACAGACACACACAATGACCCTTTCGTTTTCCATCCGTGTTCAGTCTTTTTTTTTTCGTTGCCACCGTGTTGACCCCGCTGAGTTGTTGTGTCTTGGTAAAGCTATGGGTGTCAAATTCGGCTGAATATACACAATAACCCTTCATTGTTGTGGGCGTTCACAAACATTGCGAGTCAGTTAAGTCAGTTTGAGTTCAGCGTTTTCGTAACAAGGGCGGTGTAAGATAATTATACCGTACGCCACGAAGAACAGTTGTGAGAGGATTCAATACAGCCCTTATTGATTGATTGATTCGATTTATTTTACTTCGCTTTTCTGCCACTTTTGGCTAATCGCGAAGATGAGGATGGGTGGTGATATGATGAAATTGATGAAGGGAAACTTACAAACACCTATACCCGAGAACCCTGGCGAGGTACCGCACTGTGTAATACAGCCATTATGTTCGATAGTTGTGCAATAGTTTGTGTTCCGTGAGTGTTATTAAATAATGTTGCGCCGTCTCCTATGGTGCAGTATTTAGCGTATCGCGATACGACGCGAGGGGTCCCGGGTTCGAATCCCGGCCTGGACATGGATGTTTATGAATGTCCATTCATCAATTTCATTATATCATCACTCATTCCCATCTTCGCAATTAGCGAAAAGTGACAGAAAAGCAAAGTAAAACAAATCAAATCAAATTAATAACGTTGCTCTCGAAACGTAGTACCAGTAGTACAGGCACCGAGGGTAAAATATTAAGTTCACAAGACAGAAATCTTACTTTTAAAGTATATTCTTACTTCAATGAATTGGCGTCGGAAAAAGTGCGTGATGAAACAGTGTTTTCTCAGAGTCGAGAACTTACGGCTAAAGCGTGTGGTGTATTTGTTTTTACTGTGTTGCGTAATATAAAACAGGGTAAAGTATCTACCACAGAAATCGGTGACCCCCTATTCAAATCTCCTGGGAAACATACCAGAAAACAGAAACGAGCGATGATGATGATGACCTTGCAGTTCCTCTACAATAAATACCTTGAAACTTCTTTCAGGTACTAGTTTCTCTTATATGCTGCAGTGATATGATATAATCCTGTAGAATTCTTTACTATATATTTCATTGTACTCAAATATCACGTGCATGCATTATATATAAAAAGTTGAATATTGGACACAACGAATTCTGTGTTCTCCTTTCGCTAGCAGTTGGTTTGACAACAGCGCAAGAGCGCTGGCAGCGTATTGGCTGAACTCATGTTCCTTCTAAAAGCGTACGTCGTATAGTACCATTATATTTGGCTGAGATATTTCCACATAAACAAGCTTCAATAAAAAAAATCATATTTTTACGACGGTTTTACACTAAGCTACACAAAATTGAATTCCACTTATGTAAAAAACACACGAAAAGACTAAACTTTTATGAAAATTGTTGTCTGGATAGAGAACAGACAGAGTTAGACTCACTTTGTCTTGCTTTTGTCCAAAAGCAGACACTTGTAGCTTTCCAATAAGCTATACTTGACTTTTCCCTCCCACGGAGTACATTTTTAGAAGCACGCAAACCGAGGGCTCAATATTTTTGTCACGGATAGTAGATACTGCAACACTGAATCGATCATAGACTCCCTTATCACACAATACTTTTGCAACCTTGCATTCTGACGTCAGCAGAGACTGCTTTTATATTTAGGCTAAATGCCTACGTTCTTAGGTTAGGCTAGCTAGGTTTAGTTCTCTTAGCATAAATAATAAATTTGCAGTGTATTTATGCTAATAAAACTAAACCTAACAGACCTAATCTAACAACGTACGCATTTCTGGTCTGGCGTCAGAACAGAAGGTTGCAAGAGTGTTGTGCAACAAGGGAGACCTCATACTAAAGCAGGTACGGCATTTTGTGCCACCACAACGCAACATAATGGATCCCATTACAGATGTACAGGTAGGTTAGTGCTATGATTCTATTTTCAACTAATTCGGTGAAATATATTTTTCCCCATTTATCTCGTTTTGCTTTATTATTGACAATATTTGCCGTGTAAGATTGATATGAAAAATGTTCCAGGAAGGATTGAAAAATCAAACTAAATAATGATTTATTATGCTCAAGTGTGTGGTGCACACGAAGGTGACGTTGCAAGATTTATGTTCGACTGCAGCATTGATCGCAATGAGATGAATGACGAATGATGATGTAAATGGAAGAACAAGTGTAATTCCTAACCTGGGAACCCGTTGCTGTAGAATGCAATTTAACTGGTTTTTTTTAATACTATTTTGTTTATGTTTGGTATAGTTGCGCGTGAATATACGTATATGTGTAGATGCACTGTTATTTTAAATATTTGGGGGCGGGGAATTTCTATTAACTACTCTTGTAACATTGAGATATTACATCCATACGTATATCAGCACTTTTCTCCTGGGTAAACATTTTTCATTACCACGATAAAATAACTTTCTTTTTCATTGTCTTACTTCATTTAACTACTCACAAAGACAATAAAAGCAATAATCCGTTTGTAATAAAGAAGGAAATATAGATAAATATGTGCTAACGTACCATCATACACGATATTATTTTTTCGCTAGAGGGCGTTGGGTAATCTTTTCTGCGGTCATCTAATATATGTATACTTAACATGCGTTAAATACCATGCAGAAATGAATATTTAGACAAAAAAGTAGTTACTTAATGTTTCTTGTTTGCTAGGAGGGTGGAGGATAGGTGTTGTAGTTCTGTGCTAATAATAATAATAACAATAATAATATTGAGCAGTGTGTGATTATCTAATATTTTATAATAATAAGAGATTCTGTATTATAAACAGGGGCGGCGAAAGGAGGGTGCGACTTGCGCACCACTTAATTTTTATTCCGCACCCCCTTTAACAATCCTTTGTCGAAACTAATTTTCAACCGAATCTCTTCACGGAGGAAAAAGTTTGGAGTAACCAAAAATATTTTCTGGCAACAAACACTTATTTAAACAGGTACAAACGATTGATTATACTCAAATGCTCTCTAGTAATAGTTCACATGTGCTTATATTTACCAAAGAATTTGTTCAAAACATAGCGTCAAAATTACCAACTTTAGTAAATGCTACTTTATTTTTGTTTACAGTTATCAAATAGCTTAGCCAACGTGTTTTGTATATTCTACCCAATCAGTTTATTCTGTGTTGCAGTGTCATTTACGTTATGACTTACAAAAACCATGTCAACATATCTGCGTATAATATTACACATTGAAGAGAGTATTATTGTATACTACAGGCAAGTTATTCATACTAATCTGAAAGGGAAGCCACATTTACTTCTTTGTACATGCTGTGGTCAAAGTAAGCAAGCAAGTATGAATCAAATCTCATTGGCATATTTTCATAGTGGTTTACTGAAAGTTGATTGATATTTGATGTAGTGGTTAAAGCACACATGTATTTTCCATTTTTCCTTTATTTTCAACGTCACGTCCCATAAATTTCATTGCGCATCCCCCGGCACCCCTAGCCCCACCCCTTTAATATCAGAAAATATGATTTCAAGTTTTCAACTCTAGCAAGCCGTGCATCATATTTATACCTTATGTTAATTATTTATATTTTAAATCAGTTTGTTGAATACTTGACAGTCTATTTTCCTCGAAACTTTGATGCAAGTATAAAATAGAGTAACATTTCTTCAAACCCCCTGGGAGGGCACCAGTAGAATTAAAACACTTTAAAATAATTACACGGATTATAATGACTGAATTTATTTACTTTGTTTTGTTATTTGAATAATCACAGTCGAATACATTATGCATTATGATATGAAACTTTCAACACGAAGTGAGATCTTTTCATAATCTTACTTCATTTAACTAACCATAAAGAGCATTTTAATATGCAGTAATTATAAATTATTTCTATTAGCTAGAATACGCAGTGGTTAGTCTGTAGTTTGTGACTGTGGTTAATATTAATTGATATTGAAAGCAACATGTTGGCAAAAAGTTGATGTGGATTTTTTTTTCTAGGGTGAGAAAATGAATTCCCTTATCCAACAACTGAGGGAGATATTTGAGTGTCCTGTCTGCTATGAGGTAGTAGTTCCACCTGTATACACTTGCAATTCAGGTCATCTTATTTGCAACAACTGCAAAGAATTAAATTCGCTTTCTGCGGACAACGACGTCTCGCGTTGTGTAACATGTCGCGGCCCTATGCTGGATGCCAGAAACGTAGCACTTGAAGCTATACTATGCACAATCCCATTACCTTGTCCATATAGTTCGTCTGGTTGTTCTGAGACCTTGTTTCTGCAGGAAATGAATAATCATGTAGCAAGATGCGTATTCGGGTCTAACCTTCGTCTCCTGTGCCCAGTAGAAGGATGTATGGATGTATGTCTGGTGGAATTTATCAACCATCTCGAAAATAACCATAAAATCCCTTCATATGAAATACCGATAGAAAATTCCGAAATTCTCTCTTTGGATGGAGTTTTAAGTAGGAATAATATTGCCTTCATTTTTGGAAACTCTACATTCGGCAAATTTTTATATACGCAGATAAACTTGACAGATCCTTCAATTTTCCAAATTAAATTTATTGGTGTAGAAGCGCAGGCAATGATGTTTGAGTATCATGTAAAAGTGAAGGATGTCTTTGGTAGGTGTTTTACATCTTGGGGGCCAATGCAAGCTATAATACCAGATCACGGGGTACTGCAACTTTCTAGAAATTATCTGCGTACTCCTGAGCCCATCCAATCAGATTATCAACTAGAAGTTCAAATTTTAAGACGAAACATTAAGCAGAATAACGAGGGAATGTCTTCGCTAATCCAACGACTGTGGGAGATATTTCAGTGCCCTGGCTGCTCTAAGATAGAAGTTCCACCAGTATATACTTGCAATTTAGGTCATCGTATTTGCAAAAACTGCAGCGCAAACGCTTTTCTTTGCCCATGTAGCGGTCATATCGTGAACACCAAAAATATAGCACTTGAAAAGGTACTACGGGCTATTCCAATACCGTGCACATATAGTATGTTTGGTTGTTGTCAGATATTCTTTCTGCAACAAAGGAATAACCATGCACCGATATGCATATTCGGATCTAACCAGCATCTGAAGTGTCCAGTAGAAGGATGTGAGGCTATGATGTCGATTAAATATATTATCTATCATCTCGAAAATAATCATAGAATCCCTTCACAAGAAGCACCGGTTGTTAATTCCGAAATTCTCTTTTCCCATGAAAATTTAGCTAGCATGGGCACCTATTCAATTTTTGGAAATTCTATATTCGGAATATTTTTGTACACGCAGCGACAGTGTTGTTCGACAGTTAATTTTTTTATTCAGTTAATTGGTGGAGAAAGGCAGGCAGGAATGTTTGAGTATCATCTGAAAATAACAGATGCCTCTAGGAAGTCTTTTACGTTTTCTGGGAAAATGCAAACTGTAACAGTAGATCCCGAGTTATTGCGACGATCTGGAAACTGTCTCAGTATTTCTGGCTCCATCAAATCAGATTATATGTTAGAGGGTAAAATTATAAGAAGAAACATACGACAGAACCAATGAATGTTTTAATAACATCTTGGACTTATTATTAGGGCTAGAATTTTTTTATGACCTAAAAATCGCCAAAATATGCAAAATAAAATATTCTCTTATGGCCTAAAATTTTACAAAATATGCACTATAATTTGAAAAATATGCCCTTATAACTGGAGTGTTTCAAACATCAGTATCTAACTTATGCTGAAATATTTTCATATACATACTATTTTTAGTTCACTTTATGGGCCGTGATGGGCTGAAATGCACAATGAATACTTTCTGTAAATTTTAAATTAAAAATGAAAAAAGATTTTGCAACAGTCCAAAAACAATAAACCTCGAGTGAACATGAAAGTAAGAACGAATTCACTTGGAAAATGACTGTATATTTCCTGAAAAAGGGAAAATATACTGAATATGACCGAAAATCCATCAAAATATGCTTTATCACGTAGAAATAACCAAATATGCCAAAATATGCCCTTAAAGAGCACCTCAATTCAATTAGTTTCTTCATAATATGAATTTCTATATATTTAGGGAACACATCACTCATACCAAAAAAAAATATGCTAAGTCAAGAATTTGTAATATTTGAAATATATATTTATCCTTTCTGCCTTGAGCACGTAGTTCAATCTATTACTTAAAGTAGAGACCTCACCCCCGCTTCTTCTCATCACACAGTCTGCAAGTCTCTTTTCAGGTGGAGTGACTCCAGGAACACCTCATCTGCAGCCGTCCAGACACAACGAACGTCTTTAAATCATTATAAGTAAAATCACATTGCCTTACTCTGCAAATTCCCACTAACATTCCCAAAATCTCTTATCTCTTAAAGTCCCACACCCAATTTTATTAAATCTCTTACACTTGCAACATAAATCGACCCCTCAACGACTCATCCTGAACAAACTAAAAATACACAAATATAACAGGTGGTCAAAAGTCACTTTCCTTATTCAGACTGGAAGTTTTTTTCCCGCCCCTCAGGTGGGTTTTTTCTCCTTCAACGCGTGACACTTCTTTTATTTCTTCTCTTCTTCGCATTTTCTGCATCTTCCTTCCTTTTCCTTCTTCTCAATGATATTCCAGAAAAGTGCCGAAAGGCAAAACTCGGATGTTGCTAACAAGTGCTTTCAAGTAGTTAACCAATCCACACACAAGGAGGGCTCTCTAGAGCTCTACTGAACCTGCCTCACAGGTGGTAGGGCCCGAGAGAGGCTGCCATTATACTGCAGTGCCGTTAGAAATGAGTTGGGCCCCACTCAATGCGGCGGAGAGCTATGGGGGCCGCATTGTTCTTCTTCTTCTCAATTTTGAGCAGTTGGCTTTCAGGTCTGCTCACGATCAGATCTCTCTTAAAAACTGACCTGGAAGAAAAGTGCACTCCGCTTTGCGAGAGGCCAAAGCAAGTAAGTACACACAAGTAAACTATGTGATATTATGCTAACTTAGAATTTAGTAATAAAATGGGAATTGGGCGGGAGATCCAGTTAAGTGGCTGCACGATTCATGCACATCTATTATGTAATCGCTATATCATCAAATTGTACGAAGCGTCTCTACACCTACGTAAAGTGCCAGTCGCCGTGATGGAATATGTGGCGGAAAGCCAGGACTTTCAAATCAAATTTGGTATTATTTTTTTTAGTAATTACCTCAGTTTTCTTCCTCTGTAGGTTAATTTTTCATGACGACGATTTATGATTATATTAAACACATGAATGCGTAGCGTTCCTCTGAACGCGGGGATCTTAAATAGGGATGTACTATTAGTACTAGTTGATGGTAGAGACAGCCCTGAACGGGCAGGTACAAATATCTAACTATTCATTAAAATAGACTCATGATTCGTTTCTAGACTGAAGTGAGCAATGTAAATGGCAGAATGGGTGTAGACTAGCTTACCCTGTTCGGTTTAGAAATAAGACCAGTAGCTCCTGCTTCTCCGATGATTCCAGATTAAAAGACCTCGTGTCGCTCTCATGCGCACCTATTTAAACCCTCGCTTGGCCTCTCGTCACCTCTTGCCAAAGGCCAGTGTTCTTACCATTTCCTGTAGAAAGCTTATTCTACACATTTCTGAGCAGGAGCTGACAAGGTCTGCCAGGGTCAATATTTCTTAATCGAACAGGGCATGGTACGACACTCCCTCTTGCGAAACAATTTCCAAAATTGAAATTGTAATAATTAAAAGTTTAAATTGAACCTTCTGCCATTCACCAAAATTTAAAAGGTTTTGTTTATTACATGAACAAAAAGGATACATAAAATAAAATAATAATAAAAAAAATGTCGGAGACCCTTCACCGAAAATTAAATGAAACAGAATTAAGCTCAAGCTTGAATGCTGAAAGAGAGTCTTTTGTTTTCATTAGCCACACGCTGGAAGAGTCTTTCGTAATCAACAATGCTGACGGTTGGTCAACATGCGATATAAAGTGTTGTTCGGAGGTCCGTGGAGTCAGCGGAAAGTTCAACACACTGCATCGTAACGCGATACATGCGAATGTCTTCAGAATAAGTGCTATCTAAGCACCGAACTTAATCCGTGAGAAACCTTAAGGCCGCATGCTCGCAATCTTCCGCCTCATCAGGATGACAGTTCGAGGCGAGAGCAAAAGGACCATGGTAAACACCAAGCTCCACTGGACTGCGCACAACCACACGAAGATTAAAAAAAAAATATTTGAAGATGATGTTTTCACTGACGTTCGTAGCACACTATGACCTGAGAAATCAAAAGGCAGGGCAATCCAAATACACTCAAACCCCGGAGTCCTGGGGTACGAAGCACTGTTCCGGGACATACACGGTCCTTGACCGATCACAATTTCACTGGGGGACCGGATTCGAATCCCGGTGTGGAAAGTTCCGGAATATTGTTCAGCAAAGGTCAGATGAAAAGACGTTGGCCGTGGGGCGGGCGATCACAGGGTAGTCCATGGGAAGCCACTCCAAGTAGCGTTTCCAAGCCCCAAAATATGCGTTGTCCAATGGCGAACACTGGGGGGTATTTATGATAGGCCCCCGAAAGTTCACAGCAGACGCCATTGCATATTTCCGGCACACATCGAATGGCGACACATTTCGTACGCTGGTTGCATGTGAAAACGGAAGGTGTACCGTGCTGCGAACACTCCAAGAAGGGGAACAGTAAATATGGCCACTGGTAGGATGAAACTGTTCACAGGTGGCCTGCAGGTTGCTGATCCACAGGGGTGGGTCTCAACACATTTGGGTCGTTGACTGTACCCGGAAAGTTCCAATATGTGGTGAAATACACTGCCTGGCCTTACAGAGCAAAAGGGGACGATGTACATGAAAGATGTTCATGCTTCTTCTTAAGGGGGTTAGAGTCGGGGGGGGGGTTTGCTCTGTAAGATGACATTTCTTCTTATGTTTCTGACGCTCTTCTGATCCTGGGATATCACTTGGAATAGGGTTTTCGGTGCTGCTACGTGACATACACCGCTGAAACCCAAAGGAGGCTGGTGAGCTCCAAAGCCTTCAGGAATGCGTTCTTCTTCCGGCCTCAAAAAAAAAATCGCTGGGCGACTTTCGAAATTCCTTGAACTCGTGGAATTCCCGAACAGGGGAGGAAACAGGTTGGACATGGGAAAAACTGCATTGTTCTCAGTCATTCAATATTGAAAATATATAAAAAATGTGTAAAGTAATCGTCTTCTATAGGCAAGTGAAAATCATGAGTAAAAATAAGTAAACTAAAATAAAATAAACTGCCCAATAAGTGATATAAAGTATAAAACAAAGTTTGAATGAAGGGTAAAGAAAATAAAAGGCGGAAAATGTCATTTGACGCCTTAACACTGGAACACCATTAAAATGAAAATATGACTTCATTAAAAGTAATATATGTATATATTGACTAAATTATATATATATAGCCCCTGGCTTCTCCCAAAATATAAAATAATGTGCAATATAAAACTAAAGTTATGACATGGCACTAAATGCCCTTTGTTGGGACATGATCAATATACAATAAAATAAACGAAAATATCTAGGTTTAAATATTGATAAATATATAAAAGTAATATGTAGATGGTATAAAATATATCCCCTGGTATCAGAAAGTTAACCCTACGAAATCCATTAATATCATGTCAGAAGTGTCAAAGCATTGTAAAAATGAGAAACTGACGAAAAAAAAAATAATTAACCCAAAATTTGGTAACGTCACAACCGTTAAAACGGACCTAGCCACAAGTAAATTCGGGATCACTAAAATATAATAAAAGAGTAAATGACATGGCTCCAATGACGTTAAGATCATTAATTACAAAAATACATAAAAATGGATGAATAAATCAAGGCGACATAGTGACGCACTGTTAACGCTCACTAGTCAAGGTTTGTTTGCGCTTGCATACACCTGACGTATAGCATAAATAAACAGTTAAAATGAAGTTCCAAATTAGTAATAGGATAATAGTAACGGGAAAATGGGACAAAAATATTTCATGAAATTTGGGTTCGTTCGCGATTGACTGATTTAATTTCTCCATGGCCAGTCGGAAGTCAGTCCAATCAGGAAGAATTACATTTGAAAAATTTACAGAGGTATTAAAAAGTGGAGAAATTGCTCGAATAGCTATTTCTGTATCTAAAACTCTACGAGTGTGGATGATTTCATCATCAAAAATCAATTGATCAAAATTCTTATAATTACAGAAAAAGGATGTTCCTTCAGACACTGTTATTGTTTTGTGTGTATTTAAATTGCCGTTTAAAGTTTGTGATTGGAGGAATTTGCCTGTGCCGGAAACTATCACTCCTGTTCGAGTGCGAACTTTCGTGAGGTGGCCCCCGACGTTGGATTTTATTTCTGTGGAGCAGGAAATAGTGGAATTATGAAATAGAATATTTGTTAAACATTTTATATTATCGTGAATTGATAGTTCCGTATGAATACAAACGTAAATAAAGGAATTAAATTTACAATGACTATCAAGAATTTCCACGATTTGGGTTTGACCATTATGTTCCATTTTATATGATAATTGGGGAACCTTAACCCGGAACCATTTATTATCAACAAAATTGCCAACATTTATAGTCCGATAAACGGGAGAAATAGCGTTACGAAGTAAATTGGGAGTTTCTAACAAAATATGAAAAGAATGAGTGGATAAGTCATAATTGACAAGGTAGACATTGGTTAAAGCGTAAAAGAGACCAAGATCCGTCATATACAGGGTGTCCTTAAAGTCAGAATGAAGACTGAGAAAAACACGGAGCCAATCGGGAGAAATCATATGATAAGACAGTTTATTCATCGATAGATCGGTTACCATAAAATCAATACGGGTAAATAATTCTGAAGCGTGCAAAAGTGCCATTAGGTGCCTTTCTTCCGTATAGATGTCACAAAATTTCGAAACTAAATCCGCTTTAAGAGCAATAAGAGAACGTTTGAAGATTACCAAAATGTTATTAACAACTCGGAAAGTCTGGATTTCGTCTTTCTTCATTTCCTGTAATTCTGCCTGAATCTGATCTTGATTATGTTTTAGAGCTTGAACAGAAGAGCTAAGGTGATGAATTGAAAAGGAGTTATAAATTGAAAGGCCTGCCGAAAATAAATTCATTAAATTAAAAAAAAATCGATCTTTTCCCTCGAGTGCTCCCAGATACATTTTTCCACACCCCATGGCAATTCGGCCGGCTATCGCTGGTTTTAAAACGACAAGGGAGGTAAAGTGAAATTTCGCGTAAGTATTGCTGAATACGATCATGGGTATCATTTTGAATAGCTGACCACTTAACACAGCCTGAGTGGTTATCAGTCCGAATGTTAATATCAATATGAATATTGGCAGTTGTATATATGTAATCGGAACTGTGAACCATAAGACCTTGTTGTTCGTAAAATAAGCCCAACCCACTTACAAAAATATCCTCATTTTCATTTGCAACTGTATATTGAAAAGTGGGAAGGGTTGTCAGGAATAGAAAGAGACACCTCCAATAAAATTGCGCGATGTCAGCCATGCTTGGTATCTGGAAGGGAGAGAAAAAAATGTTTGTGACGTGAACAAATTGATCTAAATAAACTGAGAAAAATGAAAAAAAAACGGTATAGAATACTAACAAAAAAATTAAATTAAAATTGCTCAAAGCAAACCATAAACACCCCGGGTGTGACCCTAGGAGGTTGCCTTGACCGGGCTGAAACCGTCGCCAAATAAGGGGGGGCGCGCATTTGTCTCTCTTAGATAAAAATGTAAATTTAAAACTGAAACTAATCTGGGTTATTGATTTAGAAAACATTTATTGGCTATCACGTTCCTTTCGTATGATATTGCTTCAACTAAAGTCTATGACGTGTGGGAAATTAAGATATAAGCACAATTACTCGCTATTACCTACTTTACGAAGATTAACATGAAATTAATCTGTAAGAAGTAATTAAATTTCATTCGGGAAACTTTTGAAAATTCTGAAGGAACGAGAAAACGTCGCATAAATAAACGCCCTTGAAGAGGCTATTATTCACACCTCGTTTGGAGACTAGGAATTTCATTGCCGAAGCCAGCTGAGTGTAAAGTTCATCCACAACAAAGAAAGGTGTCATCAAATTCTCTCTCTCCGAGACTGAAATAAGATATGTTTCTTCCGCTAACTCGAATGTGGAGTAGAAACTGCGCACCGAAGTGGCCTCGACGAAGATAAACTGCGATGGAAATGCAATTCAGCATAAAGCAGGAACTCGATGAGTCTAGCTAAAGACATCGTTCATCTCTCCTGGATGTGTGATCTGAGTCGGGGGGGGGGGAGGGGAAAAGTATATAGCGGCCGTTCTGGATGGGCGGAGCCCCTCGTGAGTGATGACCAATAACAGGAACGTGTTCTTTCTCTGCGAGGAACACGACGATAGAAACTTAGGACTGGTAACGAGGGAGGCGGTGCCAAGGAGCAAATAGAAGAGGAAGAGAGTACCTTTCATGAACTTTTGGTTCTTGATGTACCTGGATTTCATCGAGACAGAATCAGAGGAAAATAAAAAGAAGGGGGGAAGCTTGCTCGGCGCCCCAGGCTAGTACGAACTCGGTTGCATAACGGCTAGGGGAGTGCGTGGAAAAGCAGCTTGATTATATGTCGTCATAAAACATGTTTTGAATGAAAGGGACAATTGGTTCAGAGTGGGGCTGGGGGTCGTCGGTTCGAGACACATCTACGTTTTGTGTTTTCACCGTAACTCCTTTAACTCTTTTTACTTTAACAGGATTAGTTTGAACAGAGCGAGATGAGGTGTTAACATCATCTAACTTTAATGGATTAAGAGTTTGACATGCAACATTAAATGTATCTAGACGGACGGGAGGAATTTCAAGTGGGATAATTACGTTTTGAGTATCTGCTTGGTCATAAAAGGGGTCTTGAAAGGTAAAAACTGACTCAAGATTTCGACATGTAACGGGTTGGGTGGGACCACTGTGCCGAGAGTCGCTATCAGACTGGGATATATTTAAAAATTGTACACTTGAAGACATATTTACTCGTTCCATTTCCCTTGGGCAATTATTTTCCAAAACTTTTAACTTTTTACATCTTCGCTGACAACAAATGAAGGCAAGAATTAACATACAAATAAAAACTAGTGTTAACGTAATTACTGAACAAATGATGTACGGGTATTGGAAAGATCTTATGACCACTTCCTTGAAGGATAGGGAATTGACATGAGAGATAAATGCAATTAAAATTAATAAATATAGGAAAAACTGCATCTTGTTGAAATATGTAGCAATTATTGAACCTAAACTTGCTAAAATGACCACAACTGTTATTTTTAGTTATTATTGAAAAAAATGAATTACTTTGCGGCCAATAAATATCAAATCAATAAATTTGATAAATCACATATTTTTACACAAAATAAATGTAACTTAAAATTTTCTCGGGTATTTTAGTTAGTTTTTAGAAACAATGCAATTAGTGCAATGTAAATAGGAATTATTCAAGGAGGGGTGAAGAAGATAAAGTCAAACTGTCGGCCAGGAATAATTTTAACTGAAAATAGATAAAAAAAAATATCTCGTCAAACGTATGAAACTTCACACCTTGCTTATTACTAGCACAAATTACATGGTCTAAATGAGAACTTGGTTCTCTGCTTCATTTTAGTCGGCTTACGCAGACTTCTTTCTTTATTTAAGGCTAAATGTCACGGGGACATTAACATTTCTTACGTTATTAACTATAATAACGGGTCTTTTCACATACTACCGGTAGGTTTAATATACACAATAGAAAAGACAAATATACACTAGATAACGCTCGTGCCGCACTTTCGTTGCTTTAATTAACTAAGTGAGCTCACTGACAACATATTTAATTCTTTATAACTCATGCATGGATGGAAAAAATGCACATATATTTCAGAGCGTGTTTATAAATAACTTCATATATAAAACATGCAATTGCCTAACAAAATAGTTTTACTTCTACGAGAAAACAACAATGGTGCATACATTAGGTTTTATACGTTTGGCGAGAAAACGAATTGACGTATTGATACTTTTAGGGAAATGGAACGAAAAATAAAATTAAAATAAAATATAAAAATTATAAAAATAAAGTCCACACAGAAAGTAAACAATTACGACATGTGCTTTGGGCTACGTATGGGCGGTTACTGGTTCGAAATCTTCCTCTCGAAGAGATACGATATTCGTTTCTTCCTCACCTCCTGAAGGGCGGTGATAGCGTTTTAACCTTTGTACAGCCACTAAATCGGACACAATGTTGCCGCGCTTATTTTCATATTCCACTAAATAGGCATTGCTATTTTCCTTTCTTACTATTACCGCGGGCCCAAAATAAACACCTGAAAAGCACTTAGCCGTTTTTGCCTTCTGAGTGGGGTTATATAATAATACCAATTCACCAGAAGCGTAACTTGTTGCTTGATGACGTCTGTCATAATACTTCTTTTGGGACTCAAATCGTTTACGTAAATTTTCTTGAGCCGCGTCTCGTGCCTTGTTTAGCCTTTCAAGTTTGTCCGTGTTCGCACTATTTTCGCAGGGATCTGCGTGAAGCATACTTTCCCAGGGCAGACGGGCTTCGAACCCATGCATGAGGTAAAACGGACTAAAACGACTGGAGTCGCCGCGTGTAACATTATACGTAAACACAGCTGGTTGTAGATAGGTAATCCAGTGATCATGTTTCGGGGTTACAAAATGCTTAATTATACTTTGCAAAATACCGATACCTCGTTCCTCTAAACCGGAAGTATTATGGTGATACGCAGTAACAAATTTTAACTGAATACCGAGTTTAGCACTAAGCTCTTTAAATACAGAGGAATTAAATGAGCCATCCCTATCACTGTTGATAATTTTTGGACAACCAAATCTTAATATTATGTGCTCGTAGAGAAAGTTAGCAGCCGTTTGAGCAGTGGTATCGACCACAGGAGCAGCAATCATATATCGGGTACCAAAATCCATGCATGATAAAATATATTTACATTTATTTGGGCCACTGGGAGGGAACGGTCCCGCGAAATCTATAGCTAGGCGTTCAAAAGGGCGACAGCTTGGAAAGGTCTGGAGTTCACCTTGTGGCAACCACATAGGGCGCTTGTTTGTTTGACAAGATAGGCACTGGCGACATTTGTCCTGTATAAAACGTTTCATATAGGGAAAATATATGCGATTGAGCGCATTGTAATATGTTTTAGTAAACCCTAAATGACCACCACCACACGGGTGAGAATGTAATTGTTCAACTACAGTATGACGTAAGGACTTAGGTATAAAAAGCAATTTCTTACTTCCCCCACCCATCTTATGGTTCCTGTATAAAAGACCATTTTCCAGCACATAATAAAAAGCCTGTCTTTCGAAGGGGGGTTGGGCGTCATCTGCCCCCTCCAAAACTTTTATGATTTCTGAAAAAAAATGAGTCGTAGCGCTGGTGTTTTTCCACATCTATTGATTCATCCTGGAGGAGAAATATACGAGGTTCGCCCAATTCTGGCGATTCGTCGTCCGGGGGGTTGGTTGAATCCCTGCTAATAGCGTCGGAAATATTTTGTGTAGATTTACAATGAACGACCGTGAAGTCGTATGAATCAAGCTCTGCACTCCACCGCGAGAGCTTCGAACTCAAATTACAGGTGGTACGCAAATAACTGACTGCTTTATTATCTGTTACAATTTCGAAATGTTTCCCAATTAAATAAAACCTAAAGGTTTTGAGGGCATACAGAACCGCTGATAGTTCTAGTTCCATGATGGACAATTTTTCTTCCCCTTTTTTGAGTGTTCGACTTGCATATGCCACAGGAAGGAAATCATTATTTGCATTTGGCTGTGTTAAAATAGCACCAAGGCCTTTCAGACTTGCATCACAGTAGACGCGTGTTTCTTTAGAAGGGTCACAGGGTAGCAAAACTGGGGCAGTTATTAAAGCGTGTTTTAAGTTTGTAAAAGCTGTTTCTTGGTCCTCCCCCCATACAAATTTTTTGCCTTTGCCCAAAAGGAACTGGAGAGGTTGGGCCTTCTCTGAAAAGGATGGGACGTATCTACGGACATATGAACATAAACCTAAAAATCGTTTAACTTGTTTTGTGGTGGAGGGGGTGCGGTAAGTCTTAATGGAAGAAATAATACGGTCACTCAAGCGTAGGCCATAACGCCCCACCAAATGTCCAAGGGCGAGTATCTCAAAATAACCAAATTTACATTTGTGTGGAGAAATTTTCAAGCCAGCGTTTTGTAGACACTGAAACAATTTTTCCAGTGTTGTCAACATTTCATTAAAGGTATGGCCCCAGGTAAATAAATCATCCATATAGAAGGCGAAGTTATCACTTTGCATTCCGCTACAAGCCAATTGAAGTGTTCGATTCATCGCTGCTGGCGAGGTAATATGACTTTGACTTAAACATTAAATTCAAAATGACCTAGGTTGGGAATAGAGAAGGCTGTGTACTGTTTACTGTCTTCGGTTAATGGTATCTGAAAGAATCCTGAACGTAAATCGGCACTAGAATAGTACTGCTTTCCCCCCATATCGTGCAAGATAGACTGAATGGAAGGCATGGCCATCGCATCGAACACAGAGCGTTTATTCAAAAATCGACCGTCTTGAATAAAACGGTAACTTCCGTCACGCTTTTTCACAAGAATAACTGGTGAGTTATAAGAACTTGTACTATCCCGGATTATTCCCTGTTTTTTCAAAGTCTCAATTTGTTTCTTTATCTCTGCTCGCAAATGTACCGGGATCGGATATTGCTGCTTATGGAACGGAGTAGGATCAGAAAGCTTTATCCTGTGTTTGTAATTGGTGGCAAGGCCCATGTCATTCTCGGACCAACTGAAAACATTTTTGTATTTTAACAAAAGCTCTAAAAGTTGATTTTTCTCATGTTCCTCCAATTGAGGATTAATGTCAAATTTGGATATATCCACTTGTGGGATATCGTCGTTTTCTGATTCTTCCTTTGTTAAATTAACTGTTACAGAACTATTTTCCTGATCCACCGTTGCCAACTCACAAGATTCTGCGCCACCAATCCGAGTACCTTTGCGAATTACAATTCTATAATTCAAAGGGTTGTATACCCAAACAAGTTGTGTAGCAGGGTTGAGTATCGACCTTGGTACCATTATGCCAGATTTAGCCTGAAAATTTGCATCCGGCTCAAGTAAAGTTAAATTTTGATTTGCTGTATTGACTAATTTTAAAGGGATGCACAAATGTGATCTTGGTTTCACAACAATTCGTTTAGAAGCCACATATTCAGGTTCAACAGTATGTACCAGCAAACCTGCCAATTTAACGGAAACATCAAAAGCTTTCTTCGAATCAAACCGAATGCGGTTGCGTGGGGGAGTGCCAAATCTGCTCAAAGCCAATTTATTGCTTTCAAAATCTAAAGTTGCATTTTGGGCTTTGAGAAAATCATTACCAAGGATGGTATTATGACCAAAATCTTGTATCACCCTGAAGGGGTGCCTAAATGTAAAGCCATTTAGAGAAAAATCTAAAAGTACAATTTCTTTAATTGTTAAACAATTATTCGTGACACCTTTAACTAGAGTGTTGATTTTAAACCTCCTAGCATGGGCAGGAATACCCTTATCACTTGTTACACTTATTTGGCTCCCACAATCGACAATAAACCTTTGACGTTCCCCATTTACATTGGCATGCACATAAATGAGATCTTCAGACGGGAAAGTAGAGACTAAAATCTTTTTACTGCCCGCAGGTATGTCTCCATTACTTGCGGTTAATTGGCGTTTAAATCTTCTGGATTTTGAAGACAAAATTCTTGGTGGTGATTAGGAAAACCACATTTATAACAAAGTTGTTGGCCACGCCGGTCACCTTGATCGGGACGACCGCGGGGGGCTGGTGAACCTCGCCCCCGGCCACGCTGAAAATTGGAACGATTCTGAAACCGGCCGTTGTTTGAACGGTAGCCTCTACTTCCCCTGCCCTGAAAGCCTCGTCTGTTGTTTGAACCACGATTGTGATTAAAATTACCCCTTTGATAATTTTGGCCTACAGTTTGAAAATTTTCGTGATCGTGTGACTGTATAACTTCCTCGACTTTTAACGCTAGGTTGTTAACCTGCTTAGCCAAAGCTTCTACAGCGGACGGTTCTGAAGTTGGGAGAGACGTTTGTTGTCTTTTGACAAGGTCCAATTCAGCTTGCAAGGCTTGCAGCTGATTAGTCATGTCTTGATTTGCCCGAGGTGCTGATTCCGGAGCAACCGCCGTAGTGCTAACTACGGGGTTCTGGTGAGGAATGCGCAACTCAGCAGGAGACGGAAAAAGAGTTTCCTTTTGAGCCGAATGCAAGAGCTCTTGCACCGTTCTACGGCGCATAAGTAACTTTGCCTTTTCATATTCCTTGAGGTCTTTCAAAAGCTCCGGAACTGAATTATATTGTTTTTTGTATATCTCCCTGATAAATTCCGGTCGAAGACCTGCGTTTATGTATTTAAGCTGCTTATTCACAGCCATGTTAGGGTCCATCTTAAACAAGAGGGTCTGCTTGTCCCTAACATAAGATGATGCCGGTTCATCGTCCCTGTGGAACCGATATCTGATCTGCTCCTCGATCTGCAGCTGATCAAGGGAGCCTGTGAATTCTTCAATAAGTTTTTTCTTGACGTCCTCATAGCTGACTAAATTGACGCCTGGTTGCTGGCTAATTGCATTAAACCAGCGGAGGGCTGGGCCACATAACAACGCCGGGAATAATTGCCGTTTTTTCGTCTCGTCCCAATTGTTCAGAATCGCCGCACTTTCGAAACGGTCTATGAATTTAGAAACATCCTCCCCCGAGGCACCCTGAAACTGAATGCTCTCGAACAGGAAGGGATGAACAAAAGGTAGTTGATCCATGGTGGGTAGGTCCACAAGAACTGTCGGACGATTATCAATTTGAAAGTGAGCCTGCGCGCGTGCGCGGCTTCTAGTTAATGGAGGACTTCTGATTGGGATGGATGAGGCACAAGGTAGGCCCTCCACATCAAAAGACGGACCAACAGCATTATTGGCGAGAATGATGAGCCTATCCAATGTGGTATCAAGCTCGTCCTCCAACTCAGTAAATGACATAAGGCATTACTAACAATGGTGACGTACCTTATTTAAAACAAATTAACCCCCCATTAGGAAAAAATTCCGCGAAGAAACAAGTCTAACATGATATTAATGCATTTCAATTTTCATTTATTTCAGAGTGAAATAAATGAAAAAATTCCGCAGCCTACCCTTCCAATTTTCATGTCTGTTTAGGAAAACAAGGCATGACGCTTTTCATTTCCAAAAGAACCACGTTGCTCTAATTTTTCATCACATTTCCGTAAAAATGGATGAAAAGCCCACGCATCTCAAACCACGTAGCGTTCCTCTGAACGCGGGGATCTTAAATAGGGATGTACTATTAGTACTAGTTGATGGTAGAGACAGCCCTGAACGGGCAGGTACAAATATCTAACTATTCATTAAAATAGACTCATGATTCGTTTCTAGACTGAAGTGAGCAATGCAAATGGCAGAATGGGTGTAGACTAGCTTACCCTGTTCGGTTTAGAAATAAGACCAGTAGCTCCTGCTTCTCCGATGATTCCAGATTAAAAGACCTCGTGTCGCTCTCATGCGCACCTATTTAAACCCTCGCTTGGCCTCTCGTCACCTCTTGCCAAAGGCCAGTGTTCTTACCATTTCCTGTAGAAAGCTTATTCTACACATTTCTGAGCAGGAGCTGACAAGGTCTGCCAGGGTCAAAATTTCTTAATCGAACAGGGCATGGTACGAATGAACATACACAATGAACCCATTTAGTCGGGTCCCGGGTTTAGTCACTCAGCCAGGGGTCCCGGGTTCGAATCTCGGCCTGGGTATGGATGTTCATTCATCAATTTCATCACATCATCACTCATCCCCATCTTCGCAAATTAGCCACAAGTGGCAGAAAAGCGAAGTAAAATAAAGCAAATCAATCAATCAATCGTACTTGGAATCTTGTTCGGCAAGTAATGCAAATTCTCGATATGGCATGAGTGTTTCATTCAAGTTCTTCCTCTACTTCCGTAATTTTATCACCGAATGTATATCTTAAATATACCAAAATAAAGGATCACCCCACATGTTTGAATTATACCCTATTCCCAGACACACACACACACACAGGATATCGGCCATGGTTCTTATAACGAAATATAACATGTATGAATTGTGTCAAGAAAAATTGGAGCCTATTCACATCCCTACGGAATTTGGAAGAAAGTTCACGTAGAGCTGAGAAAGTTCCGTTCCGACAAAATCTGGACGTATATTAAATTAAAATTCAAAGTGCTACCTTGTGCTTTGCACCAAGCCATGAGGACGTGTATGGGGTGTGGAGTTAGGGACCCATACTTTCTTGATCACGGCCGAAGATGGGGATGATGTGATCAGCACCACGTCCCTGGCCGCCTTTACCCCCAGAGTTTCCTCCAGGTACACACTTTATACGGCGCTGGGTGGCCGCCGGAGCCGATTGAACAGGTGGACAAAATCCCGATTCTCCCCCGTGGGGAATCCAATCCAGATCTCGCATGGTAATCAAACGCCCTAACGACCGATCTACCGCGGCACATATAGTAGCCTTTGTAATTAAGGCAAGCATTATTTTATCGTTTCATTCAACGTTTTTAGGCGAATCATTTTCGGACATATAAACCGACATTGTCGGTTCTGCGACTTGGCTTGAGAACAGGCGATTTTCTGACAAACAACATTCCACCTGAGAAGTCACGTGACTTTCCTGCATTTCCTGTGCCTGTTGGCTTTTGCATGAAAGACGAGTTGCTGTTGAGACAGACAGAATCACTCGATCACCTAAAGGTGCAATGTGTGTTGCCTACCCTCCTGCATTATTTACTGCCATTAAGTCTTATGGGGAAGAACTTTTTTCCAACCACCGTACTTTTTCCCGAACCCTGAGTGAAATAGAGTCTCATGACACCGCTGGAGCAATGGTTAGCAAGATGGGTAAAACTTTGCAGTGCGTTTGGTGCTACTAATTGATCGTGGCCAAGCTTGTTGGTTGCACCACGTGTAGGCATAAGGTCGCCCAGAACATTGCATGTGCACCTATAAATTAATGGTCAGCAACAGATATCGTCGACTCAAAAATTCTTAACAAATTACGAATCGTTGAAAATCTCCTGTAATATTTGATGTAGTAAAAATTGTTTCGAAATTATATTTGAACAGTTAAAAACAGGGTAAATGAGAAATATGTTTTAAAATTTTTAGGTGTCAAGCCCTGTTTATTTTACTTATACGTGAAAACAGGTATGTTGAAAATTATATTGGAAGCCGTATTGAAATAACAAACTCTTAATAACATGCAATTTTCAAAGAAAAATAAATCTCGCATGTAATATATAAAAATAACATAACAGAATAGGTATATAAAATTCAAATAATTATGTATACCGTTATAACGTTTAGAACACTTTGAAAACAAAATCGCCAAAGAGCAAATGATTATGATGTTAATAGATTATAGTATAATTACAATTTTTTTCAAATGGAAATGTAATTGGAAAATATTACAGAGTTTATTTTCAAAATTAAATGATGTATGCTATACCTACTTTTAACATGTTGCATAAATAAATTGGTTTCACAAACTGTTTTCTATTTCTTGCATTATTTAATAATATTTTTTTTTAAATTCTGTTCGGAAAATACCAAGCATAAACGTAACAAAGGTGTACGGTGTTTGAAAATTGCTTAGTTTTAAACATAAAAATTAGTTGAAATATCTGAGATTCGAAAAGTTTCTTGTCTAGTACTATTAGTACTCTGCCATTCGTAACACAAATCGATAGAAAGGAGAAGTTGGAAAAGAGTTAAATAACACGGTGGTTCGTGGAAGTATTGGCGCCCTATTATATTAATATTGTATATTTGAAAGTAAGTAGATTTATAAACAATTACCATGCTAGTATCGCTAGCAATTCGAACGTTTCTATGACTGTCACGTTATGTTTACATTTATTTCTTGAATGAATTGTTACTGATAGAATGATATACGAGGCATTTTGTAAATTGAAGATAATTTTCGATCATGAATATGGACAGAATTGCTTAGGGCAGTCGTTCTCAAACTTTTTTTCTCGTTGTACCCTTTTGTCGTAACTAAGCATCTAATGTACCCCCACCATAAGTTTTTTACGAATTATATGTGAAAACATTAGAATCCTACGTTTACTATTTTATTGGGTGTTCCTACGTTCACAATTTTTATGATCAGTTAAAAAAATGTGAGGAACATGTATGGTAGTTCATTAAAAACTTAAATTTTCATTTATTTTTTCCAGTTATTGAAAAAAGTAATGAACAAAAATAAGTTTGTAAGCAAACTGAGAAGCACAATTTTGGAGTTTTTATTATAAATCCTGTGAGTTTCTAGTGAGAATGATTCGCCTGCATAGCCTGACACAGCTTCTTGATGTCTGGTTGTGCACTTGAAACCTTCAAGCAGTGATTCGGCTCCAAATTTAGTCTATTATAGATTATAGTTTAACAAATATATGAAATAAAGATAAGAGTATCAGTGACAAAATCAGCCTTACTTTCCTGTTGAGTGTTAAAGATATGGAGTCTCAAGCAATGAAGTCTGCTCTACACACATGCAGCAAAAATCTTGTTGTGTGGGAATTTTCGACATTTCTCTTCTGAGCTGATTGATCGCGTACCCCCTTCAATTCGTTCATGTATACCCCTGGGGGTACGCGTACCACAGTTTGAGAACCACTGGCTTAGGAGCTTTCATGTCGTTCCGTTAATATAATAATTGAATAGTATAATTAAAGACAAATAATATCCGATACAAACATTCATTATTTAATTTTTTGCTCTTTATGCCGTTAATATAATGAAATGCATGGTTATTCTATTTCGTTGTTAACCTTTATACCTTAGTAAAAAAAAAATCTTTTAACATTAGTGCAGGGGTTATTCATTAAGTATACCTTGTGTTCTCTTTCAGAATCTCGGTTTTGGAATTTCGAAAATTCATAAAATCATTTATACTGTACTTTGGATTAAGTTGTAGACATGGACGGCCACAGGGAGGGTCAAGGGAGTTCACTTCCCTTTGGAATAAGGAAACATTTCTTACTTCTTCTTCTTCCCCCCCTTTTGTCTTTTTCTTTCCGTTTATCTTTTTTCATGTTTCGATTATTATTTTCTCAGTTTAAGTATGTCTAGCTTCTCGTTCGTGTTTATTTCCTCTCTTCTTGAACATTTCTTAATCTCTGTTTGCATCATATTTTCTGTTTCTTCTTTATTGTTTCTGTACGGTATATTGATCTTCCATTCCTCTCCATTCGCTTTCTGTCTGCTTCTCTTTCTAATACATTTCTATTTTTCTCCTTTACTCCCCTTTTTCTTTATCTTTGTCTCTCGCCTCTTTATCTCTCTCTTCTTTTTCATTCATTATTTCCCTGTCTATTGCGTCCTGCTTCTTTCTCTGTCTCTTCTGTCTTTATTTCTCTTCCCTCTCTCTACATATTTGTCTCGCCTCTGTATTCACTTCCTGTCCCCTTTCCTCAGCTCTCTCTCTCTCTCTCTCTCTCTCTCTCTCTCTCTCTCTCTCTCTCTCTCTCTCTGTCTCTCTCTCTCTCTGTGGTATGTGGTATGAATAGGATAATTAAAAACAAATAACAATTAATTTAAAAAAACTAACAAAAATAAAGTTACTTTTATTGTCAATTATTATTATTGTTATTATTATTGCACAAAGTATAATAAAAATTACTATGACCAACATTACTCTGAGTGGTTAACACAGTTGAATATTTTTACCTTAGAATAAAGAAGAAAAATGAAAAGGATAAATATTCTACAGAAGATCTTAACTTTCCAAATAGACAGTGAATACTTTTTGAATATTATATCTTACAAAATTCCCAGAGGAATATCTCAATTCTTACATGTCTAAATAAGGTCAGAGGTTTAGTAGCTGAAGTTGTTGAAACCTACAATTTGAATTTATGATGATGTATAAAATTGTAGGATCCACTGTATTATTTTATAATTATATCTTCAATTCTGTAATTTTGTATGACCAATTTTGACATAGTGATGTACCAAATCGTGCTAATCACTTAAATTAATTTTTTTTATTATTATTATTATATCCCTGGGCAGACTACTAGGCCAGACCTATCCCTCACAAGACCTCAACTCGTAAGGGGGGGGGGGGCGGAGGGGAGATACTATTCACCCAATTAATAAGAAAACGTTCAGAAATACCCTCAGCTAGGAAAATTGCAAAAGCATCTCTCCCACTTAAGCACTCTCCCATCTATCTCCAAACTCGACCAAGCATCCCCCCCCCCCCCAAGAAATGACCCTCTCGAAAGACGCCCAAATGCCAATCTCTCTTCCACGTACTACATTCTGGACTGCATTTAGCAGACTAGTGACGGTGCACACCTATAGGCAAGGATCATCGTTTGGACAAGGTAACGTGTTCCTAGGATCTCATCTCCATCGCCGCGGCAGGTGACGATGCTCTGGCGTCTGGACTTGCAGCCAGGTTAATCCTCCGAGTGAAGTGAAATAAATCAAATAGATTAATCAATTCCATATTCTGATATGAACAGAGTTAACAAATATGCCCGAACAAATTTATCCTCCAGTCCGACCAGCATATTGCTAATAAATTAATTGGATTATTAATTTTAATTATTTTAATGAAACATTTGATACTAAGTTGTTAGTAATGTAAATTTAAAATTTCCACTCTACAATATAGAACTATTTTTTATTTATATTTAGAAAAATGAAACAATATAATAACTATAGATCTTTCCTTGTGTTTGTTTTTTCACTTCATAATAACAATAAAAAAGATAGGCGTAGAGATGTGACGACCTCATCGCCCAGTGACTTGTTCACTGCAGTTAGTCAACCAACAGAGTGAAATGGTCAACATTTTGCTCTGTTGGGATTTACAGAGCTGTCCTGTCATGGCCCTATGAGTGTCCCACAATCAGCAGAAGTGGGGTATGGTTGGTGGACTACAGTGTGATCCTCCCAGCTAGATCAGAGGGATCCGTTGACCAACGACAGGTACGGTCCTCCATTCATATTGGGTGTTAGGCGTAGAGCTGACAACTCTGCACTGTAAAAAGACATGTCAAGAAACAGCAATATAAGGCCATGGATGTTCCCAAGGTAAAATATTCCGGAGGTAAAATAGTCCCCCGTTCGGATCTCCGGGTGGGGACTACTTTGGGAGGTCCCTGGACTAAGGATAAGATCTACGTTAGGAATAAGGATATTAAATTAGGCACCTGGAATGTTCTGAGCCTTTACAGACCTGGGGCATTTCATTGTACAGTTAATGAGATAGTTAAGTATAAATTAGATGTAGTAGCTTTCCAGGAAGTTAGGTGGCCAGGAGAAGGGAATTGTAAAACTAAAAATTATACATTTTTCTATGGTGGTACTGAAAATAATAATTTTGGAACAGGCTTTTTCATAAATAATAGAAATATCTTGGCTCTTAAAACAGTAGAATTTATTAATGATAGGATATCATATGCAGTGTTACAGGGTAGGTGGTGTAAAATTATTTTAATAAACATACATGCACCAACGGAAGATAAAGATGATAATACTAAAGATGATTTTTATGCAGACTTAGAAGAGGTCTTTGATAAATTTTCTCAGTATGATATGAAAATTCTGTTAGGTAAATGTAATGCACAGATTGGCAAAGAAGAGACATTTAAACCCACGATTGGTAAAGAAAGTCTTCATGAATTAAATAATGATAATGGTATAAAGTTGATTACTTTTGCAACCTCAAAGAATTTAATTGTAAAAAGTACCACTTTTAAACATAAAGATATCCATAAATATACCTGGTCTTCTCCAGATGGTCAAACTCATAATCAGATAGATCAAATTCTCATTGACAAGAGAAGGCATACTAGTATAATTGACGTTCGTTCACATAGAGGTGCTGACTGTGCCAGTGACCATTATTTAGTAATTACTAAATTAAGATAAAGTCTCGCAGTGATAAATGATAAGCAACAAAATCTAAAAGTTATAAAATTTAATACAGGAAAATTTGCTTATGAAAGAATTAAGAAAGATTACCAAATTAAACTGTCAAATAGATTTGATGTTTTGCAGGATTTAAATGATGATGAAAATATAAATGAAACAGACGTAAATAAGAATTGGGAGCACATACCTAATGCAATAGAATCAGCAGCTAAAGAAAGTATAGGATACCATAAACCAAGAAAAAGTAAGCCATGGTTTGATAATGAATGTCATAATCTAATAGAAATAAGAAATCAGGCTATACTTAAGTGGTTAAATAACTCTGATGATACAAATCTAAGCAATTATAATAGGATAAAGCGAGAAGTTAGCCGCACGTTTAGAAGTAAAAAGATAGATTACTTGAAAAGCAAAATTAACGAAATTGAAACAAACAGCAAAAACAAAAATATCAGAGATTTATATAAAGGTGTAAGTGAGTTTAGAAAAGGGTGGCAACCTAAAGTAAACTTGATAAAAGATAAAGACGGTGATTTTCTAGCTGACCCAAGCGATATTCTAAATAGATGGAAGAACTACTTTAATGGCGTTTTAAATATTCATGTAGGAGATAAATCAGAAGTAAATGAAGTCCGCACAACAGAACCTTTAGTTCCAGAACCTAACTTGACTGAAGTTAAAGATGCTATTAAAAGGCTAAAGAATAACAAAGCCCCTGGCATTGATTTAATACCAGCTGAGTTAATTAAATATGTTGGAAATTCATTAATATGTCAAATTCATAAATTAATTTGTTTAATATGGAATAAAGAAGAAATCCCTCAACCGTAGAAAAAATCCATAATTGTTCCTGTGTTTAAAAAAAAGTGATAAAATGAACTGCAATAATTACCGTGGAATTTCTCTACTCTCAACAACATATAAAATATTATCTAACATTCTTTTAACAAGACTAACTCCATATGCTAATGAAATTATAGGTGATTATCAATGTGGATTTAAACGTAACAGATCAACTACAGATAAAATTTTTCACATTAGACAGAAACTTGAAAAAAGTGGAAACATAATTAAAATGTTCATTGATTTCAAAAAGGCATATATTATTCGGTCAAAGAGATAAATTATATAATATATTAGTCGAGTTTGGAATACCTAAGAAGGTTGTTAGTATGATAAAAGTATGCAACAGTGAAACAGAAAGTAAAATTCGTGTGGGTATTAATGTGACAAATTTACAATTCATGATGAGTTAAAACAAGGAGATGCATTATCTCCATTGCTCTTTAATTTTGCCTTAGAATATGCTGTTAGGAAGGTAAAAGAAACTAACGAAGGACTAAAATTAAATGATGTGAGTCAGTTGTTAGCATATGCAGATGATGTAGACTTACTGGGGGATGATGTGAATACAATTAAGAATAATGCTAAAATATTTTTCAAAACTGCTAAAGAGATAGGTTTGGAAGTTAGCAAAGAGAAAACTAAATATATGCTTACAGGGCGAAACCAAGTGTTAGGTAATAATCAAAATCTAATTATTTATAACAACTCGTTTGAACCAGTGTCCAAATTTAAATACTTAGGAGCAGTGGCGTGCGGTGATAAATCAGGCAGGGGAACAGGTCACCTGCACTTGCTCCCCCTCGCATGGGTGTCTTAATATAATACAATAGATCAAGTAAAATTAAACCCTTATTGAAATGTCAGAAGTGACAAACATGAGGCACGTTAAAATTATATGACAATAATAATTTTAAAGCAAATGTGATATAATATAAAGAAAACATTAAAAATAAAATTGTTGAGGCGCAACAAAGAAAAAATTGATAATATAAATTTATGAGTCATCAGAGAAAGAAAATAATATTTTGTCGTGACCTGTTTAATCTCTTTATTCGTAGATTAAGTTGACGTTTTTCATAGAGTTGAGTATTCTTGTCATTCAAACGTCCTCAGTGCAATAATGGCACACAGATGGTTGAGTTTTTTCATGACGTTCGCTAGATTAGTCAGGGTGGCTACTGTAGGACCATAATAAAATTCAAGTATACAGGGTGGCTCAATAAGTCACTTAACACCCTCAGTACAAGGCCACTGCGGCATGGAATTTGAAATTGGCGATGACCAATCGTTATCTGGCCAAGGAGGAACCACATTGACGCCACCCACACGGTCGGCGGCCATCTTGATGTCCGCCATCTTGAATTCAACTTCAGAATTTTAAATGGGAAAGGGGTCGTGCAACATATCAAAATGGGCTAGAATTTCACGAGAAATGCAGTGGGGAAGGTTTTTTCGACGTATCTTTAACTACTAAAACGTTATGACTGAATTCTTGTACCAATTTGCTCCTTTTCGAGGTGTTAGAAAAATGCCTTAAAATTTGTTTAGCGCTTCGGTAATGCATCGAGATCAAAGTGACGTCTATGGAGAGACGTTCGCATGCCATTGCACATTATTTTAATCGGATACATCCATGAAGAGCTGTGCATTATGAATGGTTGTCGCGAACAATTTACAGTGTGACGCTTCCATTGAATTAAAAGTCCTTCACAGTGACAAGGCTAATGTTTATGTTCATAAGGAAGTTCATAAACAGAATATTCGATGATTTTTATCTGATAACTAACTTTGGACAAAAACTGGTTCATAACGTTCCCATAAGTGTTCTGGTGTTCTTCCCTATTGAAAAAACTCTGTAAAAAGTACCTTCTTCCATAAGCAAGGATGAAAAAAACTGTTTATTTAACAAATCCAAGTAGCCCTAAGCATTTAAGGTTCCGTTGATGGAAAATTGACTAACCAATCGTGTTCCACACAGCACGCCACACCATTAACTTACCAACACTAACCATTCAGCTTTGATCTGTCGAAAATGGGTTATCAGATAAAAATCATCGAATATTATATGTAGTTTGTATTTTCCAACAATTTATAAAATCTAGCGTGGTGTATTTTAATCATACACGAAAAAGTGAATGTAATCTTGCAAGGATTTTTGCATAATCTACGTTATATTGTCAGTAACGACTATTTGGTGCCAAAAGTGGGAAGGAAGGGCGGGGGCAAGAACAGTTTACTTTCTCTCGGGGGGTAATTGACTCCCAAGACCCCCCCCCTTTGTCGCCGTTACTGTCTATTGTAATTTATCTGAATTTCAGTGTGGATTCTCGTAAAGAAGAAACTTGACATACTGGGATTTTTGCTGCAATTACTAGCTTGACAAGTGCATAGACATTCAACTAAGGAATTTCACCGATACACAACGAATCATTTCCTTGTACGAAATCATACTTTTCCCCGAAATATCAATAGTGCCGGTAGCACCACTACAAACGGCTCAATCGCTCGATCAATACCGGTAGAAGAACGCAGGCGCACGCAATTTTGGAGGGACTTTCCCGCCTTGCAGCACAATCAGTGTTGGCAATACGTTACTTTATCAGTCTTTTTATTATTATACAATAAAACGTGGCGTGGAAGAATGAATAAACACGTGTGCGTGTGTCATTCCGGATTCAGACCCAGGTATTCCTGCTTGCAGTGACTACCTTCACCCCCAAATGAAATCTCCGATTTGCGCGAGATTCGAACCTGTGATCTTTAAACAACTGAGATATCTTCACTTCCCCATGTACCTAAGCCAATAGCCTGATCTGAAATTTTGTCTTAAAATTCGGTAGTAATTTTCCAAACTTTATTAATCTACCATATTCGCGATTAGCCAAAAGTGGCGGAAAAGCGAAGTAAAATAAACCAAATCAGTCAGTCAGTCATTTAAATAATTGTAAGCTTCTATTTCGGTTAACGTTTAGAGTTGTTGGCATCATAGTGAATAATCCTGCTTCATATTTAAACTCCAACTGACCCCCCCTTCTCCCACGCACACTCTACATTGTGTTTGGTTCTTAAAAATTATTGTTGCGAGACGGTATTATTTTCTTTGTTTATAGAGTATATTATTTGTTGTTTTTGTATTTTCGTTACTTTATATTGCTTCTCTGCAACTTTTGTGTAATCACGACGATGAGGGATGAATCTGAAGAAGAGACGCAAAGAACACTTACCGCCAGGCCGGGACTCGAACCCGGGAACTTCTGTTCCGAGATAGAAAGTCGACCATTCAACGCGCTCGGCCACCTAACCTGCAGACCAGTTTATTATCCCGAAAAACAATAGAATGTAGTTGCTGGCAACCAAGGACGTATTTAAGGGGACGGGGGTTCAAGGGGTCCGGATCCCCCCCGAAAGAATTACCAAGTACAATAATTAAATAATGAAAATATGCGTTGTTTAATATTTGTTGTATAATCGACGGTCTGGCTTCGTAGCGCAATGTGCTAACCATACCGCCAAAGAAAGAAAGTCCATGAAACGTTCTTGTATCTTTATTTTAATTTTATAGGCTAAATAGAATTAAAGTTACATATTATGTAGTAATTTAAAAGAATAAGCAGGTTGTTAATCAGGTATACAAAAAATCTAAATTATTGAATCCTCACTGCCATGCTGCCTCTCCTTCTTGTGCGGTTGTGGCAAACCGGGTCACATTTTCAGGATACGCCACTAGGCATCACACAAGTTGTTCGAGTGATGCTGGAGAGAGAATGTGCTGAATCTGTTTGGTCTCACTCTCAGCACACTCTATTGAGCTCCGCCCATTCGATTTGTGACGAATACATTTCACCCTGACGTCACAAGACGGATGGCTGGACATGTGTTGGATAAAGTGTGCGGTCAGATATACCCGAATCTGTTAACCAGCTTTGATGTGTAAAGGGGTAAACGTGGAGCACAAATCTCTTGTAAATAAATTCTCTGACACTTGTATAGCCTCTCATTTGACATCTCTTTCCATTTCAATAATTACGAGCTTCTATTGCCGTAAACTTTTAGAGTTGTCGAATTCATGTTGAACAACCCTATATTATGTTTAAATTTCACTCACATAAGCTGATAATCTGTTTTGTTCCTGAAAAAGGGTTATTGTGCCATTAATTTTTAGTTTTTAGATGAAGTTTATTTGTTCTCTCAGCCTTTGTATTTTTGTTACTTTACGCTGCTTTTCTTCCACTTTTGATTAATCGCGACGATGAGGTTGGGTGATGGTTAGTTACATTAAATTATTGAAGGGACACTAACAAAGAACACTACGCTCAGACCAAGACTCTAACCCGATAACTTCGCTGGGAAGATCGAAAGTCTACCCATTAACACGCTCGGCAACCGAACTGGCAGACCAGTATTTTTTTCTAAAAATATCAATATAATAAAATGAAATATGCTGGCAACACTGAATCGATCATATACTTAAGCACTTACTTTGTGCCTTGGGAGTTCAAAATTTCCCCTACGCACAGTTCGTTTCGCATCTACAGGTTAGTGTTATGATTATATTTTCAATATATATATATATATATATATATATATATATATATATATATATATATATATATATATATATATATATATATATATATATTGTTGCATTTATCTCGCTTTCCTTTATCACGAACAATGTTTACCGTGCAAATTTGCAATAAAAAAGTGTAATAATTTACCAGGAAAGACAGTAAATAAAAGTAAATATTGATTATTATGGCCAAGTCTGTGGATAATGCAATTCGAAGGTGACATTGCAAGGTTTGAGTTTCTTGCAGTATGGAATGAATGATGAAGGATGATGTAATTGAAAGAAAAAGTATTCTCGGGAATACTTACTGTAGATTGCATTTTACCCTTTTCTATAGGATATGTTGTTTATTATGTATTATCTAATTATGCGTATATATGTGTGTGTATATGAAGTGTAATATTTGAAAAAAATATACAAGTATATTAATTTATATACAGGGGTAAAAAAATACATAGTCGTCATGGAGGTTGAAATTTTCACCTGGTGCCAGAATTTTCAAATTAAGTTCTATAGAATATATATATTTTTGAATATTTCGAGTTCGCTTTTGAAAATTTCCATTAAAAAAATAAGAAGTACAATATGTGTTTTCTGTATCACGTGTATCATTAAGTCAGAATCATAAACATCCTATTATAAATTTCTGCAATATTGCTAACCAAATTTTAAAATCTGCTGCGCAAGAATGAATTACTTTTAATCCAATATTGTGTTCCTTAATAAATTAAATGTTTTAAGATCATGCCAAAACAAGAAAAAGCTGGCTACTGAGCAAAAGGGGTTGGAGCCTGAATTATTATAAGTCCTTCTACCCCTGTATATGTCCAGTCACGGGTACTTATGGGTTGTAATGATCCCCTTTACTTTTCATGAAATCGTTACAACCCAGAAGTGTCCGTGACTGTAGGTACATTATGTATATACATACATATATGTATATATATACATATACATAGATACATACATACATATTAGAGAGAGGGAGGCAGTGAGAGAATTTCCACCAAAGTGCTAGAAAGTAGAAACCAGCCAACCACAGGGTGATATCCAGAAACCAGAAGCGTTTCATCCCCATCCCTCTACCACCCTGTTTATATGTAGTATATGTATATGCAACGTTTTATTTTTAACTGTACGCAACGGTATGCCTTTTTCATAACTGTTAAGTTGCTCTTTCGTTACAATTAACATACTTTAGTTTGTTACAATACTTATACTTTATTGCAACAGTGACGGCGCTATAAACAAGAGGGGGGGAATAATTTCTGTGGTAGATACATTTAATATACTGTTGTAATCCCGTCTTACCTGGGATCTGAGGTCACAGGGATGCTTCAATAATACATTTTAGGTAGAGCTTAAATATACTTGTGAGTTGAACCTGCTCCGACTAAGAGGAATGAGATATGGAAGGTTGAATTTAAAGGTTATTTACACTTGTTCATACCTGGTAGGCGAATGATGTTCTTGTCGAGATGCTTCTTGCAGACCGAATTGTGACTGATGTCAAGGTTCGATCCTATGACCCTTGACTCACTTTTCCGAGCAATCCCGCGCGACTGGCTGCATGCTTATGCAGCCGTAACTTCGTGTACCGTCGTCGTAGTTCAGTAAGTTGTAATGTGTGGTAGAGTAATCCAAGAGTACTGAGAGACTAATGAGAGTTCAATGAGAGCGAACTCTGGGCGAGCTTCCTTTTATAATCTTTGGCTTCGAAAGGTTATTACACCTTTCGAACACGCTGGATCATGTTAGATCCACGCATTTGCCTTTCAGTCATTGCTTCATGGAAGTTACAAAGTTCGCGCATTTTTGGAATCGCTCGCTGGTCGGACAATTCCAGTGAATAAACAAGCGTAAATATTCTCTTGACAAGGTTTCCTCGTATTTGTAATCACCATATCTCTACAATACTATGAAATCTCATACAGAAAAATAATATTTAGACTGAAAGCAAATTTATTTTCTTAGTTTTTCTTATAAGTTTCTGAATGTTAGTGTCACTTTTTTCTGTTTTTTGAGAAGGAAGGAAAAATTTGCCTACTGAGAAAAATAATGTAGCAGATAGGCTGGATATGTGATTTGAATGCAATTTCTAATACTGAGGGAAGAATTGATACTCATTTCCATTTCCATCGACGATGCATGGGGTAGGTTGTAGCAAAATGCGTGGGTCTGGTTGTAACGTTGCAGTTGAATCATATTAGCTCATTTTGAGGCTTGTAACTTTTTAATATTCAGCAAAAATCTTAATTTCCATCGTAAACTTAATTGTGTGGAGGTGTGATGAGCCCGTGATCCATTTTAATAGTTACTGCCAGTGGCACCGCTTGGGTTCCAAAACTAGGGGGACAAAGTTCCAAAACTGGGGGAAAAGACAGTTTACTTTCCCTCGTAGATAAGGTTTAGCATAGTGCGGGGGCAAAAGTGACAAAATCTGGGGGCAACTCTCCCCCTTCGCCCCCTAATCGCCGCCACTGATTACTGTGAATTTTTGTCAGGTATTGAATTCTGACACGTTGCTCTAATATGCCACTTTTCTTTCTGCTGTTTCACTCTACTTTCACGTACAATCAGACATAACTAAAAGTTTACATATTTTGTGTTTTATCATCTACATTCAGATATCTCTGCGTGTTCATCTACAAAGGAGAATATTACAACCTACCCACTCGGTGCTACAACTAACCCCCTTGGTGGGGCAGGTTGTAACAATTTGCAACGTTAAGTTTGTTCTTTAATTTCTCACAAACGGCTCTTTGTGTATGCAATTATTGTATATTTTAAAACTAGAAATATATATTTTCTTGTGTGTAAAATTTCATTTATCTACTGCCATGTATACATCGGTAATATGCTCGGGAACAAAAAGTGTTACAACCATACCAACTCTCCCCACGAAGTTTATAATTACTGACAATTTTGTAACTTTCGTTTTGATATGCAGTAATTATAAATTATTTCCATTTGCTAGAATATGCAGAGATGAGAGTGTGACTGTGGTTAATATTAATTGATACAGAAAACAAAAAAAATGGGTATTATTGCAACACATTGATGGATAATTTCTTACTTTTTCCCCCTAGCATTAACATCTGCTGGGGAAATGTGGACGCCGATCCAACTGTGGGAGATATTTAAGTGCCCTGTCTGCTATGAGGTAGTAATTCCACCTATATATACTTGCAATGTAGCAGGTCATCTTCTTTGCAACAGCTGCAGAGCAAAAAGTTTGCTTTATTCGGGCAACGACTTTTTGTGTTGTCCAACATGTCGCGGTCCTATGATGAACACCAGAAATACAACACTTGAAGCGGTACTACGGACCATTCCACTACCTTGTCCATATAGATCGTCTGGTTGCTCTGAGACCTTCTTTCTGCAGGAAAATGATAACCATGTCTTAAGATGCATATTCGGATCTAAAAAACGTCTGAATTGTCCAGTAGAATTATGTAAGGATATGATGGCGATCGAATTTTTCATAGACCATCTCGAAAATAACCATGGAATCTTTTCGCAAGAAACACCGACTGATAACTTGAAAATTCTCTTTCAGAGTGAAAATTTAACTAGCAATAGTACCTATTTAATTTTTGGAAATTCTACATTCGGCAAATTTTTATATACGCAGCGATATTCGACAGATGTTTCGACATTCCAAATTCAGTTGATTGGTGAAGAAGAGCAGGCAAGGATGTTTAAGTATCACCTAAGCATAACGGATTCCTTTAGTAGATCTTTATCTTTTTCGGAAGAAATGAACTCTGTAACACTAGATCCCGACTTATTGCGACGTTTTGGAAACTATCTGCCTATTCCTGGGCCTATCAAATCACATTACAAGCTAGACGGTCAAATTATAAGAAACGTTAGGCAGAACGAATGAATCTTTATTAGAAATTGTTTAAATACATTACAAGTTATTACATAAAATCGTTATCTAGAATTATTTTTGATGTAGAAGAACACATTCATCTTAACATCAAGATGGCGATAATCTTGCAAAAATTATATTTTTTATGAATATTTAAACAACATTCATGTCTCTTTAAATTTTTCTCTTTGTAAAGTTGTCTTGATATCCAAATAGGATAGACATTGCTAGATTTATGGTTTAAAGTTGCACGCACTAAAATTTGTGCCATCATGAAACTCTTTGTTACAAGGAGATACTTAAAATATGTTATATTGCCCTCCTTATTCAATTATACTAAAGTACGTTAGAATTTATTATAAGTAAGCAAAATATATACCCTATTTATTCTTCTCCAAAATTAAAATATTATAGAAATTCCATGTTTTTATATATATATAAAATATGTGTACGTAAAATAATAATGGGGGAAGTTTTGTTCATAGATATGTGTGATATGTGAATATATTGTGGATTCTCACTTTTCCCAATGAAGAATAAAGTTGTACATCGACATTTAGATATATGAAATGATTTCGTATCGTAATTAAACTTAATTACCTGATTTAACACTCATTTTTATAATTGGCTTCAATTTAGTTGAATATAAATGAAGAAAATTAATACAGAATTGGATGAAATTGCAGAAAATATCGTTTTATAGTTGAACGTAGATTTAAGCACATCATTGTAAAGCAATAGCGAAAAATATAATTGAAGTAAAAGTAAACTTTGAGTGCAAAATCTGAAACAAAATGTAGTGTACTTGAAAGCAGACCAAGTACTTTATTTTATGTAATTGGGAAAAGTGAATCAATCTAAACGTAATGGAAATATAGCTTGAATATTTCACATCACATGAATTATGTTAAATCTAATTCATTCGTGAAGTTTAAATACAATATAGTTAGCAGTGGCGCAGAAGTGGGTCGGGGAGGGGGGGGGGGTGTTACAGTATGTGTTTTGTGTGAAGTGCTTTGTTTCATAATTTAATTATTGAATCGTTGAATGTGTGAAACTCAAAGATGCGTTAAAAAAAAGTGTGGTTAAAGGGTGGGTTATTTTCTGGGGGGAAGTAACTTCTTGCAATGAATCTTGAGAAAATATTGATTTAATTTAAAATAAAACTTTGTTGTAAGACAAGAAATTGTCGCACAATGCATAGATAGTAGGTTGAAGTTTATAGTTCTCCCAGTCCGCATTGGAAGCGAAGACAACCCCTAATATTTATTTAGATTGCGAAACGGACGAACCGTTAGTAATGTAAGCACTGTATTTGTGTGTGCCTATAAATTAAAGATCGGAAGCAGATATACTAGAATCCTTAAAAAATTACGAATTGATGAAAATCTCCTCTTAAAATTTGAAGTAATAAAAATAGATTCGAAATTATATTTGAACATTTAAAAAAAGGAAAGAAGAAATATGTTGGATTTCTTGTATGTCAAGCTCTTTTATTTTACTTATACTTGAAAACAAGTAAGGTAGGTGAACCAAAGGCAGGGGTACCAAATGTGGCCCACTGCTTATAGCTTCGTAGAAAATGTTGCTCGTGCTTAACAAAACATATTTATTCATTTTTTTATATTTTATTAGAGAAATTGTTAGTCTCAAACTTTTTATTGGTGACATACATTATGTACAGTAACGACGAATAACGAAATAAATAAAAGAAACACTTCCGCAAAAAAAAAAAAAAATCACTGAAGTATTTAACATATAAACCCAACATATTAGTAACATTCAATGATTCATGAAAATCTGTGCAAACTTAGCATTATTAGGTAATCTTTAATAATAAAATGTATTTTAATAGAATAGAATAGAATAGAATGGTCTTTATTTAAGCAGGCGTGTTTCGGCCTCATGGGCCGTTCTTACAACCAACCCTTGTCAAAGATACAATAAATGAATAAAAACAAAAAGAAAGAAAAAAAACACATAATGATCATGATAATACAATAAAGATAATATAAAGATTATACAATGATAAAATAATACATTGAATAGATTAGTATATATACTGTTGAGTAAAGATAAGTAATAAGTCTTCGGTAGTTCAATGTGTATGCGGGGGGGGGGGGGTAGGTTAGGTATGCATTATATGATATATAAGTGCAGGTGCAATTGTTAACATATGAAGGTTAATTAAGTTGTTGGGACAATAGTAAGTTCTTCAGATTTTTCTTAAAACTTTGATGGCAAATAATGTTAGTCAATGGTGCAGGCAGTTTGTTCCATTCCCTGATCCCTGTAACAATGAATGACTTGTTATATGTGGCGGTTTTATGTTTGGGGATTTTTAGATTGTGCTTGTTGCGGATATTATGTTCGGCTGATGTTCTACGAGAACAGATCTTATCGGATAAGTATTTTGGGGAGCCACTCTTAAGTATTTTGTGCATCAAGGTGAGTGTTAAGTATTTTCTTCTATTGTTAATGTTTAGCCAAGAAAGTTTCTTTAAATAGGGGGATACATGTTCCTTTCTGTTTAGGTTAAATATGAAACGTATACAACAATTCTGAATTTTTTGAAGTTTATAGTTTAAGCCCTGGGATATATTACTGTACACTGGAGCGCAATAGTCTAACGTGGATAGGACGAGTGATTGCATAAGACGATCTTTAACATTAGCGTCCAGAGCATGTTTTAGATGATACAGAGATTTAAGTTTCCCCATACAGTTTTTCACAATAAATTCGACTTGTGGCTCCCAATTTAAGTGTCTATCGAACACAATCCCCAAGTTTTTGCTTGTATCCACTTCGCTTAGCGGTATACTGCCAAGAGTTGGAGGAGAAGGTGCGTTTTTGTAAAGTTTCTTAAGGATACCATGAGTTCCTATGGTCATGAAGCAAGATTTTGTTGGATTTAATTGAAGGAAGTTCCTCCGTGACCAATTTGTTATAGCATCAAGGTCGAATTGAAGTTTGGTCATCGCATTATCGTAGTTTTCTGTATTACACTGAATATAGATTTGCGAATCGTCAGCATACTGATGGTAGTGGCAATATTGGACAGCGCGGTCGAAATCAGCTACGTAAATCATGTATAGTAGTGGACCCAATATACTTCCTTGAGGGACGCCTTGTTGAACAACTAACCATTTAGAGTATGTGACTTCCGGTTCCCGATATTTCACACGTTGTTTCCTGTTGCCGAGATATGATCGAAACCAATTTAACGCGTTTCCGGTAACGCCATAGTGATACAGTTTGGCCAATAGCAATTCATGATTGATCGAGTCGAACGCTCTTGAATAATCCAACAAGACTAAAAAAAAGTGTAAATTCCAGAGGCAAGTGTAACCTGTTCTCAGTGGCGTCGGCAGAATTTTTCCTTGGGGTGGGCTCAAGGGTGGATAAAATATCATTAGGTGGGCTCTGGTTCGGTGATCATGGCCAGGGTCGGCGCTTGGAATTTTTCAAGGTGGAGCGACGTTCATGAACGTTGTGCTGTACTGGAGCATTCTTTTTCACGGCTCAAATGCATACTTATAATGCAAGTATTACAAATATTTTATATGCAATTGTTATTTGTGTTAAAAATCCGGCATATAAATTTCCTGTATTTTGAAAAAATATGAATATTTTAAAAATGAAGCGAAATAAACTTTCATCGATTAAAGAAACTTTTCTCTATGCTTTTACAAGACAAACAAAGCTTGTAAACGTAATAATGGAAAAATTATATTCAACTGGTAACATAAAAAGAAAAAAAAAAGATTTATCTCATTTAGTCACAGTTGCCGCAATACTATAAAGAATTCTGGGATAACCATTTTGAACAAATTTATTCAATAAATCTTTCCTAGTTTGGTAGGTTTACTCATTGTTTTGACATGCTTTAAAAGTTTAGTTTCATTATTTTGGCGCACGTAATCATTTTTCGCACGTTAATGAAAGGAAACCAACCTAGTGGAGAATCTAGAAAAGTTATTTACTTTTGAAGTGAAACTGAGTTATGTTAGTCAATTGTTCAGGCCGCTTTGTGTGGGCCATCTTAGGAACTCGCCTCTGGACTACGTTTTTTAACAAAAATTGATACCGTTCATTTGACACAAAAAACAATTTTACAATGTAACTATGTGATCAAAAAGGTAATTAAACGAGCTTTCAAAATATGTATAAAATATTTACATTCGTTGATTTCAAGGACGTACACACAGACATTTCTTATTTACCTTAAAATAACAACGACAACTAATCTTCGCGATCCTTGACACAATAATTTACAAAAAATGGCCGTTAGCAGACCGAGACAGTTCGTTTTCTGCACAGTGAACCAGAGGGGGATTGGGTACATTGATGTAGTGCCATTTTGTAACTTTGTTAAATATTAATATGGTTTTCCTGAAGTGGCCTTGGGAACTATGGCCACCTTTGGCTCACCTACCTTATTATGAAAATAATATTGAAAGTCGTACTGAAATAGCAAACTCTTAATGGTATGCAATTTTCAAAGAAAAACAAATGCAGCATCTTATATATAAAAATAACATAACAGAACACATAAAATTAAAATAATTATATACACCGTTATAATGTTTACAGCACATGAAAACAAAATCTTCGCATTTTGAATGTGATATTTGCAGTCAGTTGTGTCAGTTAGGTTCTGGTGTCCTGTCAATCACCGCTAGTGACAGTCGCCACCAGTCCATTAGCTGCGCGTGACCCACTGTCCCCTCCTTCTCTCCCTCCTCTGAGGCAATGACCGCAGGACCTCCCCTCCTCCTGCTTTCTCTCATTATTGCTCTCGCAGGCCTGCTCTGCCTTGAACAGTAAAGTGAATTTTACTGATTCCCATCATACTTATTAATTTTATTGTGCCAGACAGAGTTGGTGGTTCAATGACGCCTGTTGTAACAACTCCAAAGCTCGACTGGAACTTCTTCGTTTTCCATCCATCTCTCCACGAAATAGTCCAAAAATCCAGAAAGTTTCTCATTGTCAGGCACTCTGGAATGTATTTCCAGCCAGCCGTCGGGAACATCCTCAGGCCGAAGAAACACCAAAGCAGCACACATGCGGATGATCATCCTCACTTCTTCGTTCCTCATATACTCACAAGCAAGTCCCAAATCTTGAACTTTTCTCCAGATGCGCTTTCTCATGTGGAAGTAGCAAGCTTTTACTTCTACTGCGGGAAATACAACTTTAAGGCAGAAATTGCTGCCGATTCAAAATCGGCTGTCACCTTCTCTGGATTCCACTCTGGTATGGCCTCAATAACAAGGCGGAAAAGTCGAATTTACGTAGGTATGATTCCTTCCTTTTGTTTGGCAAGAGAGCAAATATAACTGGATATATATTTGTTTTGTTTTTTGAGTTTCCAAAGTCTGCATGAATGGTATAAATTTGCGAAAATTGTTTACTGCAACTCTTAAAAGTGCCATCCATAAAAAAATCTTGCTTACTTCTCAAAGCTTCTTTTCCTAATGCTCCATTAAAAATAATAAGTCGGCTTTCAGAAGAAAACTACTTCCATCTGTCATGGTAAGCATTCCCATTTCCAGAACAACTTCTTGAGATGAATATTGAGAGAAAGCGGGACTAGCGGGCGGAGGGGAAGGTTCTGAGGTCATTGCTTCAGGGGAGAGGACAGTGGGTCACGCGCAGCTAATGGGCTGGTGGCGATTGTCACAAAATTTTAAGCTGATGGCGAATAACATGTATTCTTAGGTTTTATACGTTACGTATATTTCATGGTTGTTTGTAAAAAGACGGAATACCGGAGGAGTATTTATTCTGTCTGTTCTTGTCTAGCCTTTATATCTCTTGATATCAAAAATGATGAGTTAAATGTATGCATATGCCATCAACTGTTTGCTGGCCTCTCAAAAATGATATTGTGGTCAAGAAAAAATGCATTTTCGTGTATAGAACCAAAGTGTGAAAATGTGTGTAGTTTATAGCAACAAGTAACAAAATTCTGGTGCAAAGGTAACTTTGAAATAATATAACTCTCAAATTTATAGTTTCACGTTTTGTTTTCTTTAAACAAGTCTTATCTCAAAGCTTGATAGTAGATATGAAGATTTCTAATTAACGTTATTTACGATTACCCTGCATTCAGAAATGCAAACGAGGAAAAAAACTAACCAATGCTGATTGGATATACTTGTATGCAAAATTGAAAGAATACACTAAAAATTTTAGTTTTGATTCTTGCTAAAAATGATCATGTTAACAAGATTACAAACACAATGATAATCAGGACATTTTAGAAAATAGAAGAGTGCGAAAGAGCAAATGCTTATTACAATAATATAATTTTAGTTTAATCGCTATTTTTTAAAAAAAAATGGAAATGTAATTGGAAAATATTCCTGATTTTCTTTTCAAAAGTAAATTATGTATGTTATACCTACTTTTAGTGTGTTGCATTAATAAATTGGTTTCACAAACTGTTTTCTAATATATTTTTTTTTTACAAAATCCTGTTTGGAAAATACTAACCATAAGTGTGCGGTATTTAAAAATATCCGAGTTTTCAACATAAAAATTAGTTGAAATTTCTGAGATTAGAAGTATGGACAAGTTATTTTGTCTAGTGCCATTAGTAATCTGCCATTCGTAACACAAATTGGTAAAAAGAGAAAGTTTGACAAGAGTTACATAACACGGCAGGCCGAGAAAGTATTGGCACCTTATTAAATTAATATTGTATATTTTCAAGGAAGTAGATATAGAAACAATTTCCGTGCTCGTTTTGCTAGCAATTAGATCGTTTATGTAAAAGTCTGTTATGTTTACATTTAATTCTTGAATGGATTGGTACTGATGAAATGATATACGAAGCAATTGAAGATTGCGTGGACCTCAGTGACTTTCATGTTGTTAATATAATAATTGAATAGTATAATTAAAAGCAAACAACAATTACTATTAATACTAATAAAAATAAACTTTCTTTTATTGCGATATGCATTCTAATTGCATCCTTTGTCAGACTAGACTTACATATTTATAGTCTCAAATAATGGATCGCAGTCAGGTAATATTTCTATCAAATCTTACGCAGCTCTTTTAGCTGTGTACGATTATCATCAAATTAAAAATAATAAATTTAAGGTTTCCGAAAGGTCAAAACTAATATTATTTTGCTTTCCTTTTACCATATGTTGTGGCAAATATGTTACTAGACCAGATGGATGAATATCCGACACACATTTTTATTCATTAATTTTTCGCATTTTACAGCCTACCGCAAATATAATGAAATTTATTGTTACTCCATTTCGTTGTTACTATTACATACATCGTTCATGAAAAATCTTTGAAAATTAGGGCAGGAGTTATTCATGAAGTATACCTTGTGTTTGTTTTCTTTTAGAAACTAAATTTTGGAATTTTGAATACCCAAGAACTCATTTTTACAATACTTTGGATTAAGTGGTAGACATGGACGTTCACAGGGAGGATCAAGGGAGTTCACCTAACCTCCTTGGAATAAGGAAAAATTTCATACTTCTCCGTGTTCCCTCCATTTTGTGTATTTCTTTCCTTTTATCTTCTTTCTTGTTTCGATTTTATTTTCTTAGTCTTAGTAAGTCTACATTTGTGTTCGTGTTTACTTCCTCGTGTTTACTTACATTTCTTTATCTCTGTTTGTGACACATTTTCTCTTTCTTCTTTATTGTTTCTGTCTATTGACCTTCTCTATTCTTCTGTCTCCTTCTCTTTCTAATACATTTCTATTTCTTTCTACTTTACTTTCCCTCTCTTTGTCTCTTGCTTCTTTATCTCTTTCTGTCTCTCTCTCTCTTTTCTTTCTTTCGTTCTATCTTTATTTCTCTTTCCATTGCGTTCGTGTTTATCTCTCTCACTGTCTTCTGTGCCTTTATTTCTCTTCCCTCTCTCTATATGTTCGTCTCGCCTCTGTATTCACTTATTTATCCCTTTCCCCAGCCCTCTCTCTGTGTGGTATGTGTCTCTCTTTCTTTATCTGTCTCTCCCACACCCTTTCCCCGCTCCCTGTCTGGCTCTACCGTTTCTTTCGCCTTTGTTTAGGGGTTTCATGACGTTAATATAAGAATTGAATAGTATAATAAAAACAAACAACAATTATTTAAAAAAAACTAACAAAAATAAAGTTATTTTTATTGCTTATTATTATTATTATTATTATTATATCCCTTGGCAGACTACTAAGCCAGACCTATCCCTTGCAAGACCTCAACTCGTAGGGGGGGGGAGAGATACTATTCACCCAGTTAATAAGAAAACGTTCAGAAATCATACCCTCAGCTAGGGAAATTTGCAATAGCACCTCCCCCTCTAAAGTACTCTCCCATCTCTCTCCAAACTCGACCAATCATCCCCCACCCCAAGCTGGGGTTCAAGGAATGACGATTTCGAAAGACGCCCAAATTCCAATCTCTCTTCCACGTAGTACACTTCGCAACTTCTTATTTGACCGCCCTGAAAAATTTCAAAGTCCGGAATTCGTAAATTTGGCAGCATAGCGCTTCAGAGCCAACTAAGAGTAGCCAACTTTGCAACATTTCTTCTTCCTGAATGAAAACGCTCGTGAATTTTTTTTTCATTCTTTCACATTCCATAAAGTAAAGATACCCTAAAGCACTAATAAAATACATGAGTAGACAAAAAAATGTTAAGTAGAAATACGAATGTTGAAAATATTTCAAGATTCCTCGCTCTGAATTTGAAAAGAGGTAAATTTATGTGCATTTTGAAACACTGAACAAGTTCTCATCCACTTGGAAAGAATTGCCGTCACATTTGAATGCAAGGAGGCAAATTCATGATGATTTTATACGAAATTTTTATGAAAGATACCTTGCACAACACCAAACGATTCTGCAAAGTGTGTCTTTTCCTTGGTTATTGGCGAAAAATGGTTCGAAACTCCGGCACAAGGTTTCTTCAACTGAGATCAACGTGCTTTACTGAGGTTTTCGTTAGAAATCTCCTGGAGTAGTTGGTTAGATGACAACACTTTTCATTTTTTACTGTTTTCGTCAAGATCGAAACATCGTAGGTTCAAATCCCACCCCTTCCTGATTATGTTTTCTTTTTTATTTACCGAATACGAAGTGTTGTAATAACGTAATATAAGATTATATGATATTACTGTAAATATTTATGCGATGCATACTCAGTGGCGGCGATTGAGTTCCAAAACTGATGGGGCAAGGTGTCAAAACTGGGGGTTTCCCTTGGGAGATAAGGTTTAGCATAGTGGGAGGGCAACTGTTCCTCTACCCCCCCCCCCCCCGTCTAATCGTTGCCACTGTGCATGCCTCAAGTAATATTTCTACTAATGTTCTTAAACTTTCAGTGATTGGCAGGATGTAGGAAAAACTTATCCTTTCATTCAGCTGTCATAAGTTATGTTAACACATACGCGTATTTAAGAACTTATATGTCATTAATATCTGTTCTTAAACAGGATGTTGTAATCAAGGGGTCCCGGGCTGAACACCCGGTGGAGGCACGTTGCTTCGGATTCTAGTTTAAAATATAGATCCAGTACCGAATAGTCTGTCTGTGCAGCAAGTAGACTTAAAACAACAATAGAGAAACATATACAAATCAGCGGCGTATACTCTGGGTCATCTAGGTAATAGCAGATGACCCGGCTGTATTTCTTTTTTTTTTTTTTTAAAAAAATGTATATATATACACATTTCTTCCCAATTTTCTTCCAAACCAATTTCGATGCATACATTTCCTTGCTTCCAGCGCGCGAATACTTCCAATCGTTTGCCGCCGAATGTCCGGGAACCTTTCTCCAGCCGGTGGAATGTCTACAGGGAATCTCACCCTGACGTCATTCCTCCCGCTTCCCTTGCAACCCTTGGCGAGGAGGGAGGAGAAAGGAAAGAGGGGGAGGAAACATTGCTTTTCAGGCGCGGTGATTCCGTGCCCAGGGTAAGCTCCTTCTTGTGAGAGTCCACCGGTCGCACTCTCAACCTTCAGAGCCTCTCCATTCCCTCCGCTGAATAGGGAAAACATACCCGGTAGAGTGCGAAGAACAGGAAAACTGAATAACATTGGCAAACCAATTCTACGCTAATTTTCACTTTACATTTGCTTCTGTCTTGCTGATTTCTGTTACTTGAACATAAATTTATCAAAAGGGAAAAACTTAAATATTGAAGATGAAGCAAACTGAATTAAAATTCAAAGCTTAAGAAATTAAAGCACCTATTTGCTGACTCCCCCCAATCCTTGTATTTACAAAAATAGTGATTGTTTCTCCTCTCTAATCTTCAAAAGCAGCGAGAATACTTCTTTCACGGAACTGAATATTTTTTAAAGGGAAAGATATGAAAAATAAATTATATATATTAGTTAATTTAAGTTGCTATATTCCGCCTGTTTAGATTAATAGTGATGAAGATGAACGAATTAAACATAAACGAAAAAAACACATCAGGCACGTAACCAGGTGGAGGACTCGGGGGGGCTGAAACCCCCCCTCCCCGAAATCCTACAAATATCTAATTTAAAAAGTGTATAGTGATAATTAATTTTACTTCATTAGCAGGATTAAACACTTTGCATAATACGTTGTAATAATCTGAGATTCATCTTCAGGACTTCTAACCCCACTGTTTCAACTTTATGTGGCGGCTGCTAATAAGGGATGATCCCCATCCCGAAATAAAATTCTGGCTCTGACCTGCAATGATTCGAACTTTTAAAAACCTGTCATTTCGAGCTCGGAAAGGGATTTTTTTTATCATTCATAGGGAATTTATTTCTGAGCCAGGAGCACAACAACAGAAGTTTGGAGCGTGAAACTGAATGCGTGTAGTCGTTGTCTTCGTGTTTATTATTTATTAAGGTGTTAGTGTTTGTCGTGATAGTGCTGTGTTAAAGGGTAATGGATGTGATACAAGATTTGCTGGTGAAACCTTTTGGAACAAGATCTTTTCAGGAGAAGTTGCAAATTGTTAATACAGGTAGGCCAGTGTCATCGCTTGAACTTATTTCTACACACAAAGACAAAAATCGGGAATATGTGAGGCATATTCGCAAGCAAATTATGACAAAACACCATGGTTGACAGGAAGTATAAGTGTTAATAAGCTTTGCATTTTTGTTGGCCGTGCTTACTTTTCGGGGCTGAAAAGAATGTATGGACGCGTGGCTGATACTGTAATGTTTGCAACACTTGTGTCAAACATGAAAAATCCAAAAGTCACATAACTTCCTTTGTTAAGCTGCAATCTTTCGCAAAGACACGTATTGACGTGAACTGGACAAACAGCGTGCTTTGGATGTGGTACGGCACAAGTGATCGGGTCCTGGAGTAAGTTGAATTTTGCACTTAAATTAATATTGCGGGTTTTTATTTCACTAGTGCACGTCTTTCATTTTATATTTCACAGGCTGTTTTTTATAGCTTTATAATACTGTCTTGTTTTATTATTTGAAATTCTACACGTATAGTAAACTGCAATAACGAGAATTAATTGATTGTGATCGTAGCAATAAGACAAATATTCCGACACAATATTCCTAAATCCAATATGGAGCTTGACATAAATTGCACGGAAACTTTTGGAGTTTGAGGATCAAAAGGTCGGAGATTACCCACTCGTTAGAACCAGCATACACCACTGATACAAATAGAATGTTCTTTGCTTGGAAGTTACGAGTGAGTAGCGTAACCCGGTCATAAAAATCTTCTATAATGGCTGAGGGCTCGACGTGCTCACCCCACGTCACCTCATACCAGTTGAAGAACTCACACCTCTAGGTAGAATTGTGGGAAGGAGACTGGCAGTCGGGAGATAGGCCAAGGCCCTATATGCTCGTCAATACTCGTCAGAAATTCAATCAAATTCATTCAGCTGTGCGTCATAAGTTGTGTTAACACACATTATGAGTCAATAATAATAAGTTAAGAAATTGACAAGACGTTTCTGTACTGAAGGTAACTAGAGGTTGTTTTCTTGTAACGTCGTTACTGTGTCCAGCTCGGCATTGTGATTAAAATTACTCTATCTGCATGTTCACTTTCCTCTTACATAAGTTTTCCTTTCGCGAAAACATCGTTCCATAGTTTCCAGTTTCTCAATATCTTTTTCTATGAAGTGTTGAATATAATTCTAGCCTGCTTTCCACAAGCTACACAACTTCTTCCTCTCTCTCTCTCTCTCTCTCTCTCTCTCTCTCTCTCTCTCTCTCTCTCTCTCTCTCACTCAGAGGTGCAATGTAACATAATTTAAGAAGGCCATTGTTGCACAAACGATAAACGAACATGTGTTAAATTCGGTAAGATCAGCAGGTAAGGGAAGCTCGATTTTAGCTGCAAATCAGTGCCTTCGTTACAGGAAAATCCCCAACAAAGCAAGGAAATAACTAATGAATGGTTATGCTTTACGATCTTTAGGGTTAAAAATATGTGATCTAAATCTTTAAAAGAAAACCGTTTTCCAGATAGAATAGGTGTATGCATGAATAGAAAACAAAAATTAAGATATTGTATTAGCTGTGGAGTTCATTCTGTTGTAGCTTTGTGGCACATCCGGTAAAGGCACCCATTTCCAGTTCCACTTGTGTCTTTGATTAGGGTTCGAGCCTCACTTCATCTGGATATTTTTATTTATATTGAGGCCTGTAAGACAATAATATATGAAAGGTTCCAAATTATTTCTTACACGAGTGTATTTTTTTTTTAATTTGTTAGTCCTGAAAAGGACTGTTTGGGAAAATTGAACATTTATTTAATATCTTGTCCAGTAGCCACCTGCATCTATGACATGTCTCAGGCGTCGAGGAACGGATTGCACAAGATGTCGAATATACCTGTGCGAAGTGCACACTTCATTCCAGGCATTGTTGACGTGGTCAAATAGTTCATCACTTCTGCAAGGTGGTGGATCGGGCCAGCTTTCTTTCAAACATCGAACGACCTCGGCCCACATATTTTCAATTGGGTTGATGTCGCATCCCATGGGTGGCCAGTCAATTAGATGTATGTCGTTTCGTTCAGAAAACAAACGCTGAACGATGGCTGAATCATGGATGGAGGAGTGGTCTTGCTGGAAGTCAATATTTCCCTCGGGATACAAAGCTCGCACGCCAGGAACCATAACATGCTCCAAAATGTGCACATACTGTATCCCGTTGAGACGTCCTTCTATGCGGTGTAGGTCACCTCCGCCACCGAGAGATATCCAACCCCAGACAGGCACGCTCACGCGTCCACGCCGACGTGAGTTAGCAAAAAAATGGGGATCAAATCGTTGTCCTTGACGCCGGTAGACCAGAACCGGACCATCATTTGCAGTAGAAAATACTTTCTCGTCTGAGAAGATTACTCTATCCCAAATCCTATCAATATTTTCTTCAGCAAATGCTAGCCTATCAGTTCTGTGTGCATCCGTCAAGACCTCCTTCTTTGCTGCCCTTCGTGCCCGTAAACCAGAAGCAGCCAGCCTCCGCCGAACTGTCTGTGGGCAACCAGGAAAATCGGCCCTTGCCTTGAGTTGAGTGGCTGACTGGAATGGATTGGCTTCACACTCCGCTATCAGCCGATCGTCTTGCACTGGTGTCGAAACACGGCCCCAGCTCTCGCGTCTTTTCCGTGATGCCTCACCAGTTTCTTCGTATCGAGCCCACCACCTCCTTGCTGTCCGTGCTGGAACGCCATACTGCTCGCCAGCTAAACCAGGTGACAATCCAGCTCCCTCGATCAAACCGATCACTCTTTCTCTTGTGGATTTGTTGTAGTGCTCCATTCTTCGCGAGGTTGAAGAAAGAAATGTTGCATGCCTCTGTTTAGAGCGTAGTTCAAAGGAAATAAGGTCTTCTATTGGTATTGTTAATCACGTGATGCTGCAGTTGGTTCAAAGACGACTTCCAATTACATTCAGCCATGAAAAGTTTCGTACGAATTCATACCAGAAAAGGATGTCAAGAATAATAAAATAAATTTAACCATTATTTACAATTACATTACTTTCATTTAACAAATAAATAAAGAATAATTATGACAAATGTGCTACAACGAGTGCTCTTTACATCCATGTGTAAAAGTATTTGGTATTACTAAACACGCACACACGTTCGGAACATCTGTAGCGTAGTTGTAACGTTTCAGACAAGCATACATCTTCTTACGTTCATCTTTTCTCTTTGAGGTATTGGTTCAAACCCGGTTCAGCTTTCACGTTTTTTTTTTATGTAATACTTAGTAAAGTTTTTGTCACAATTTTTTAGTCCACAAAGAAAACAATAAAAACAATAATTAAACGATCTTCTCCCCAAAACAATAATTGCAACATCATATTTATTCACATAATAAATCTATTCCACTCATAAAATTGATTCCTTCGGGTCTTAATGCAACATCACCGAAACATTCAAGTTTCAATGTTCATGTTGGAAATTGAACAATAAACAGTTTTGGGGACACATTGCTTTATATAAAACCTCATGTTATTATAGAAATATACACAAGACGTCGAATGAAAGTATGCGTAAGGAATACTCTTGAAACTCTAGAGTTGTAATCATGCGATTTGTTTTTCATAGAGTAATCTGTTATATTCAAGGTTAATTATTTCAAATTTTTTGTATTCAGTAAATATCGTACTTCTGTGTTCACTTCAACAGAAAAGAAATTGAGCGGCTAGGATTTGAACCTGTGATCTTTCATTTTAGATAAAAAAAATACACGTCTTACCAACTGTTCTACAAGGAAATAGACAAAAAGTTTCCTAACATGGTTGCGGCAACAACCACCTGCCAGTGCTCCAAACATTTCTTTGCCACAGATTGTGGATAAGTTCCTCTCTACACAAATGCCCTGTATTTTGCAGTGTATTTTAGCTCAAATTTTGCCTAAACTCATGCGAACTTTGATGAAGAGGATTTACCGGGATATCAACGAGGTTATTTCTGGATAGGCTTCCGAGGTTTCGAGAGCTCTTTTATCTTCAGGGATTGAAGGGATGACGGATAACGTGCTTGTTACTGGCGAGCGTGGTCGTAACTGCGATTCCTCATGCTGCCGAATTTTATTTTCGGAAGGAGTATGGCATCGGACGTAAAATATATATATACTGTTCTTGGATGATCTCTCTGTGTATATCAGGAGGTGGCAGGAATGATGAAGCGTTTAGAATTTTCGGAAACCATTTCAATTATATTACTGAATCACGTGCCACGTGGAATGGCAGAATCAAGTAACGTATAAGCAAGTCTGAGGGTGGCTGTTTTGAATATTGCGAATTTGGTGGAAAGTTCGTTAGATATACTTTCTGTTGAAATAACAGTATTATTTTGTTGAAATTAGACAAGTATTTTGGATATAAAGCAGTGCCGAATTAATGATCATTCTCAAGTTTTGCATTTATTAGATGTCACGTAATATATAAATAGTTATTAGTAGATTTTTATCGCATCGGCCTCGGTCGCAAAAGGTATTTACTTACGTTTATTGGGGATTTATTATTAGATTTAGATGCATTGGAAGATCGAAGTGAGGGGAACAAGAACAGTCATTACTAAATAAACGACATCACATAACCAATCTTAGCGAATTGAATACATTAAACTCTCCCGTTCGTTACAAAAATTCAATACATCAATGTAGTGGATTATTTCCTATTATAATTGTGTGTGTTTGTGTGTTAGTATTTTGAAATAATTAATATTTTAGTTGTGGAGTGAAGAGCGTACACAATACTTATCTTAAATTCCATTACTTGATTGATGATTTGGTTTAATTTACTTCGCCTTTGTGACGTTTTTGGTTCATCGCGAAGATGAGAATGGGTGATGGGATGATGAAATTGATGAAGGAACACTTACAAAGAACACCCATGCCTGACCAGGATTCGAACCCAGGATTAAATACCATTACCTACAGCATCCTGAATGCATATATATTATATGTAAATTAGTCATAATGTGTGTTAACTCAGCTTATGACGAATATCTAAAATACAAAAAGTTTTAACCTTAAATCCTGGCAAGCAACTGAATAAGCATTAACCTTCTTAGGGAGAAAATGTGCAGAAGAGACATCCCTTGAAGTGTGCATCGGATATTTTACAGTGTTGAAATATCAATTGTCTCTGTTTAGCACACACACACACACACACACACACACACACACACACACACACACACACACACACACACAAAAAAAAAAAAAAAAAAAAAAAAAAAAAAAAAAAAAAAAAAAAAAATTAGAGGGTGGGATTTGAACCCGCGACCTTTCAAGTATGTTGAAAAATATGGATACCAGCGTCTAACCAACTGCTCTACGTTAACTTAATGACAACATTCCCTTACAAACACGTAGATGTTTATGATAAAATCGATCTTCCTGTGTTCCAGCATGTTTTCTCCACAAGTCGTGAAATAAATGATTTCTTTTAGATCTGTTCGATATTGTGCAGGGCATTGTAAATAAAATGTCGCATAAACTCCTCAGAAATTTGCCTCTTTCTACTCAAACTTGATGGCGATTTACTCCAGGTGGAGAAAACCCCTGTTCAGTGTTTCAAACCTATGTGATATCAAGTCGAGCACGCAGAATTGTTACAATTTCGCACGATTCTCATTCTTATTCTTATTTCAATTTACTATTTCAGTTTCAGTGTGTATTATATTAGCGATTGATAGTTTATAAGTTCATGGAATGTGCGAAATTGGAATCCTTTCACCGCAGCGTTTTTCGTCTAGTTGAATGACGAACTCAAAGTTGGCTACTCTCAGCTGGCGCTGAAGTGCAATGTTGCTAAGTTTACGATTTTCGGACTTAGAATTCTTTCGGGGCGGTCAAATAAGAAGTTGAGAAGTGTACATTCTGGACTGCAGTTAGCAGACTAGTGAAGGTGCACACCTACAGGCAAGGATCATCGTTTGGACAAGGTAACGTGTTCCTAGGATCTCATCTCCATCGCCGCGGCAGGTGACGTTCTGGCGCCTAGACTTGCAGCCAGGATAATCCTCCGAGTGAAGCGAAATACATAAAATCAATCAATTAATTCCATATTCTGATATGAACCGGATTAATAAATATGCCCGAACAATATTTATCCTCCAGTCCGTCCCTGACAGTACATTATATTTCTAACAAATGAATTGGATTATTAATTTGAATGATTTTAATGAAGCATTTGATACTACGTTGTTAGTAATGGAAAATTACCGATTAGATCTCCGATTAGATCTCCACCTTTCGCTCTTCGTAGATGGGGAGGGGGTAACTGGCTCCCACAATCCCCCACCGTAATCGCTGCTACTGTCTATTGTAATTTATCTGAATTTCTGTGTGGATTCTTGTAAAGAAGAAACTTGACAGTGTTAGGAAACATATTCTATTGTAGGCAATTATACATAATTCTGCGATTTTTACTGCAATTACTAGCTTGGCAAGTGCATAGTCATTCAACTAAGGAATCTCACCGAAGCATTTCCTTGTACGACATCATACTTTTTTCCCGAAATATCAATATTGCCGGTAGCACCACTACAAATGGCACAATCGCTCGATCAATACCGGTAGAAGAACGCAGGCGCACGCAATTTAGGAGGGACTTCCCCGCCTTGCAGCACCGTCAGTGTTGGCAATACGTTACTTTATCAGAGTTATTATTATTATACAATAAAACGTGGCGTGGAAGAATGAATAACCACGTGTCCGTGTGTCACTCCGGATGCTCGAAGTGACTACCTTCCCCCCCAAAATGAAATCTGCGATTCGCGCGAGATTAGAACCTGTGATCTTTAAACAATTGAGTCAGCTTCTAACCACTTCCCCATGTACCTAAGCCAATAGCTTTATCTTTTCTCTTAACATTTTTTAGTAATTTTTCAAACTTTATTAATCTACCATCTTCGCGATTAGCCAAAATAGGCAGAAGAGCGAAGTATAAACCAAATCAGTCAATCAGTCAATTAAATAATTGTAAGCTTCTATTTCGGTAAACGTTTAGAGTTGTTGACGTCATATTGAATAACCCTGCTTCATATTTGAACTCCACCTGACCCCCCCTTTCCCCTCTTCATTGTGTTTGGTTCTTAAAAAGTATTGTTGCCACACGGTATTATTTTAGTTTCTAGAGTAGTTTATTTGTTGTTATTGTATTTTCGTTACTTACCATTGCTTCTCTGCAACTTTTGTGCAATCACGACGATGAGGGATGAATGTGAAGAAGAGACGCAAAGAACACTTACCGCCAGACCGGGACTCGAACCCGGGAACTTAGGTGCCGAGATAGAAAGTCCACCATTCAACGCGCTCAGCCACCGAACCTGCAGACCAGTTTATTATCCCGAAAAATAATAGAATTTAGTTGCTGGCAACCAAGGACGGACTTAGGGGTCCGCCCCCCCCCCCCCCACCGAAAGACTTACCAAGTACAATAATTAAATAATGAAAATATGCGTTGTTTAATATTTGTTGTATAATCGACGGTTGTTTGTGTCAATTTATTTGAAGGCAGTAATTTTTTAGTTTTTTTAAAGTCCTTTATCTAACATTAATTTCATATACATGTGTATGTGTCTAAACAAAAGCTGACGTAGTACAATGACTGCATAACAATAACATAATTATTTTTTTGGGAGACGCTTGACACTAAACTATCCTACCGCACTGTCAAGGACGTATTTAGGGACGAAGCACAAGGTCCCCCCCGAAAGACTTACCAGGTACTAATATTAAACAATGAAAACATACTTGTATAGTATTTGCTGTATAATTGAGGGTTATTTATTTCAGCCGAACTTTGAATGACAGTACCAAAGATATTAATCTGAAACTAATTTTCCTGAACTGGATCTAACATTCTTTCTTGTTATTTAATAAATATTCAATTCTTTATCCATTTGGCACTGATTTTCTTGCCAGGGCAGTTGATTTAATACAAATTTTAGCAATCTTAACTACTTAACTACACGCTAGATAATGAATACATACTTTTATATCTATTCTTACACCGTTTTTACCTATGAATGTAATAATAACAATAAAATATTAATTTGATATTTATTAATTATTAATACATTTATAATATAATTGTTTTAATTCAATCGTTTATATTATTATTTGTTATTATTATTATTTTTGAGACACTTGGTTCGGACCCCCCCTGAAATAAATTTCTAAATACGTGCCTCGTGGCAACACTGAATCGATCGCATACATAAACAGGATCGGTTGCCCCTAACCTCAGCATATATTTTATGCCGAGGAGCTGGAACGGTGTTCGTTTCGCAATCACAGGTTAGTGTTACGATTCTATTTTCAACTAATTCGTTGAAATAAGCTAAATGAGTCATTATTTTGTCATTAAGTATGGAGAAATCAAAATAATAATGTTATTGTCGTCAAGTCAGTTGAGCACACAAAGGTGGCATTGAAAGTTTTGCGTTTCTACTGCAGTATTGATCGCCATGCGGTGAATGACGAATGATGATGTAAACACAGGGACGGCGCTACAGGGGGGGGGGGGGGTAGGGGGGGCTGAAGCCCCCAAAGCTGGTCTCAGCCCCCCCTGTAGCCGCCCTAGATTTTTGTAGGATGGTATAGCTATGCATTTCGACCGAAAACTTAAAAAGTAGATATTTAACGTTTTCCATTCTAAAACTTCCATTGAGTCAAATACAATGATCAACTGCATTTTCTAGTTCAGTTAGATCACAAAGCAATTTTATTATTATGTGTTCTAAAATGAAGAGGAGGGGGAGCAGCTGGATAACAGTGGTCACTGATAATTTGATAATAAGTAATCGGCCAGCATGCGTCGCCAATCTCTCTACAAAATCTGCTTCCTGTCTGGTAGGTGAACGCATGCAGTGACTGTGAGATTGTTCTTTGATTGTTGGCATCACAGCTAAATGTGTACAATTATTAACTATAACTATACTTCGGAATAAGTCTAACCATAGGCCTGTGCAGATCCTCTGATTAGGGGGCAAAAGCCTTGAAAGTTCCGTCGGAGAAGCAAAACCTCATTTTATCTCACTGTTTTAGTTTTATTGCACTGATGCGTATTTGTGTGTGTGTGTGTGTGTGTGTGTGTGTGTGTGTATAATGAGCTGAGCCGATACCACTATTTGCCGATATCGATAGCATGACCGATACCCACTGATACCGATGCCGATACCGATACTTTTATTATTACAGTACAAAATAACAAAGGCTAGTTACAGAGTCATACTAACTCGTCACATCACTAGGCACGTATTTAGAAATATATATGGCCGCGGTGGCTCAGTCGGTAACGCGTCTGACTACCATGCTCAAGGTCCCGGGTTCGATCCCCGGCCGGTTCAAATCCGGGAACTTTTCTAACGGTGGAAGCGGCCCCGGCGCCTACCCAGCGTCGAATAACATGGGTACCTGGGGGAAACCCTGGGGGGTAAAGGCGGTCAGGGGCGTGATGCTGATCACATCACCCCACTCACGACCGGATCAAGAAAGTGTGGGGCGTTACCCCCACACCCCCTATACGCCTTCATGGCGTGGTGCTATGCACAGGGGAACACTTTACCTTTACCTTTATAATTTGGGGAGCCAGTCCGAACCAAGTGTCTCAGAAATATAATAATAAAATCGTTTTTATTTAAAACGTTAATATAATTATTTGTAATAATATGAAAATTAATTAATTAGTACTTAATTTATCTGATGCGTATGGAGTATTGTTGTATGTAAACACAGATTAAAGAACGGAGGAAATTCAACGTTAATACATACTATTTTGTTCTTTCTATCTTGACTAATAAATATTGTTATTATATAAATAGTAAAAAGACGTTATAAAATCAGAGATAAAACAGCAAATATTCATCATCTAGCTTACATGTAGTAAAGACCGCTAAAATTTTTGTGTAAAAACATCAGTCATGGCAAGAAAATTATTGTCAAATAAGTAAAAATTTAAATATTTATAGAATTAGAAAAAGAATGATGGTACGTTCATTTGATGAAAAGTAAAGTTCCTGATAAATATTTTATGTACATTACTGTAAGTAGTGGTGTACAAGTACATAAATTTTTACAGGGGCTTAACCGATAGTGTCGCCGTCGCCTCGTAATCAATTGATCGCGGGTTCGATACTCAGTGGAGGCACGTAGTGGTTCGGGTCCCACTTTAAAATGTAGGTCCAGTCCCGATTAGCATATCTTTCTTAGTACTGTCATTCAAAGTCGTATGTTCCCAATCTAATCTCGGCGGAAATTATTGATTGATTGATTTGTTTTATTTTACTTCGCTTTATGTGCCACTTTTGGCTAATATGCGAAGATGGGATGAGTGATGATGTGATGCAATTGATGAATGGACACTCCCAAACATCAATGCCCAGGCTAGGATTCGAATCTTGGCGTCGTAGCGTGAAATAAATAGCCATCATTGGCCGATACCAGCAGTCACACGAAAGACAGAATTGAAGAGGATAAGTACAATGAAGACTAACATTGGTAAACGCTGTAAGTGCCAAAATAATTCAAACACCGTTTTCCACGTTAAACTGTGAAATGTCCCATGCTTTATAATGTGGTAAACGTGAAAAGTGGCTGGTAGTAATTAATTCAAATTCAAGTAATTCAAAAGGCGTGTAAAGTAATTCCTTGAGAGTGGCACAGCGGGGGAGCCAAGATTATTCATTTAGGGGTGCTGAGGGGGTGCGGAAAGAAATGTAGGGGGTGTGATTCTGAAAATAAGGAAAACATGAAACGCGTATGCAATCTTTCAAAGCTGCGGAGGGGGTGCAAGGACAGTTTACTTTTCCTTGGTAGATAAGGTTTAGCATAGTGCGGGGGCAAAAATAGCAAAAAGCGGGGGGCAACTGCATCCCTAATCGCGGCCACTGATTAACATAAATTACTGACTGAAATTAAAATATATGTGTGAAATTTATAACTTTAGATTGACATTCATTTTCCAATAATGCTGACCCCCTTGCCCTCTCCCTGGACGTCTATGATGATATGTATTAAGTCTTATACTCCAAGAAAGTGGTCGTACAGTGTAAACATTCAGATACACGTTGCAGTCTTATTGAACTATGTAGTGAAATACAAAATAAAATCATCCTGCCCTTAAAAACACAATTTTTGAACCTCTTCAATTAACCAATGGAGGTACAAAATACATAGTACATTATATCTTCCATCTGCCACAGGACAAAACGCGAAGAACACAGCAACTGTGTTATCTTTAAAATCCCCTTCTGCCGCACTATCCCCAACAACGAACTTTAAAATTTCTTCGTGAACATAGGGCCTCTTCCTAAACGTTTTTGAAAAAGCTTGAAATGGTACATTTACTAGAAATGTTACGTGGAACAAATACGTAGAACGTATTAATTAGCAAGAAAACTACCCTTCATGTTACAACTCGCTGCAATTCTTGCTCCAGAGCGAGAAAGAGCAAGCAGGTGGAATATAAACCGTTTATCAACAATGCAAAAAAGGGAAAAAATAACTCATATTAACCTATAGGCAATTATCAAAAACCACGGACAGACCACTTGAAGAAAGAAGAGAAGAAAAAAAGCGTAACAACAATGCTGAGAAAAGAAAGAAAACGGTCACTGGTCTTTATAGAGGTTGCCGCCAGTGCAGAAAAGCATGCATATCGGCACCTCTTTCAGTGCTTGCCTGTTGCATACAATAATAACGGTCTTACTTCAGTACCTAACATTCGGCGCTCAATATGACGACATGAATATTATTACGTTAGTGTTTCCAGTTGAACGTAGGGGGTGCGGAAGAAAATTAAGGGGCTCGCAAGCATTCCCTCGCTCCGCCCCTGGAGTTGCACCTCCTAAGTGGGTGGCATTTCTCGCATCGTCCCTACATTTAACCCCAACTTCTGAATTTCAGTCGTTGAACAAGAAAACATAAGATATTTAGTCATGGCAGAGAAAATGGTATCATTGACACATTATCTATTCACGGGTGTATTGTTTATTTGATGGCTACTATACTAAGTTAATGTCGCTTTTCTGAAGCACGAAAAGCTACAATCTTTCGTGGCTGCTTGCGGCAGATCAAGTGTTACCTTCGTAATCGAAGTGGTAAGGAGATGTTGAGAGCTCTGTCTATTCTGTCCTTTGAGATGGAGCATGCAAAATCTTTGAATTTTAAACAACGTAGTAGCTGCTCATAAAACATATCATAATTTCTTGCTATGGTTCATTCTCTCATTATAGCAAAAAAAAGTACTCACACTCTTTACAAAGACATAGTGTTACGTGTAGTATTTATAGTATACCCAGCGAGTTGATGTTGACTGTAGTTTATGGTATATTTTGTACTGTTCATGATAATAGTAAGTGTGTGGCATTATTCAACTCAATGATGGCGTAGGAAAAGAAAACATTATTATTATTGCATTTTGTTGACATAAAAAAATCGTGTCTAAAAGTACTCTTGTATATGATGGGATAATTTGCAACATCTCAGTGGTTTATCTTTGGATTGGACTGTAAAATATGTCACTGGTAATATTATACCGCAGTAATCTTATTAAGTAAATACCTTTTACTCGACATTACTTACCACCCCGAGAATTTGACTCCGAAATCTGTACCCCCCCACTTATTTCAGGCGGGCGTCGTCACTGTGTAAATGGAAGAACAAGTATCATTAATGACCTCGGAAACCTGTAGAATGAAATTACCTTTTCCTCCCTTTTTTAAAGAAAATATGTTGTTTTCATGTTTGATCTAGTTATGCGTGTAGGGTATATATCTACATATGCAATGTGACTGGTATTTAAAAAAATCGAGTTTGGATAATTCCAGTAATTGCACGTAGAATCAGTTAAAATAAGTATTATATATATATATATATAGGGTGGTCCAAAAAAGAGAAGTTAGAAAACTTTCCTAGACATGTTATTTATTTTTATCCTCGTTTTAAAAAAAAACTCCTTGACCCCCAGAATTCGGGATGATATTTACTGGTCAGTGTAAGTTTTATATTAGAAAATATTATATTGTATGTTATATTATATTATATATTATTAACTTTATTCATATTCATTGCAATATAATATTATCATCATCATTTTTCATAATACTTAGGTGGTGTGTGTCCCTGTGTCCCCTGTAAAATCTGCCAGTGTGCAAACATGATTTACATACACGAGAAGGAAGAATTATGAGTTTTGTTCATTCCATTTCCATTGACTGTAAAGGAAAGTCCAGAAAGATGTTCGAAGAAGAATATTTGAAATCTGGACTCCAAACCTGAGAAACTATTGTTTAGAATGCGTATGTCTGCACATATTCTGGCGTCAGCACGCACATAGATGTTGTGTTTGTTCCTCACATCTCCTTGATAACCTTACTGTACACGAGGAAGTTGCCTTACTGTGAAGATTACCACTAGCAGAGACGTATCGTGAAGTATTCAAGAATAATGTATCTACCAAGTAACGTTAACGTCTGATGTTTGAACAAGATAAGAGAAGACCATGACGATATTCATTAACTTTGTTAAATACAGTTGACCTATGCAATTAGACAACATGAGATAACTAAAGAAATAATAGCACTGAATGGAAGCAAGTGATGAATTAGGCAATGGAGATGTATTATAAGATATTTTGGACATATAGTAGTCCCCACCGATGACGTGGTGATAATGTCGACGCCTTGTAATCAAGAGGTCCGCGGTCTGATACCCGCTGGATGCATATAATGGTTTGGATCTCACTTTGCAATGTCGGTTCAGTCTCGACATGCCATTCTGTCCATAAAATGGACTTCAAAACAATCTTAAACAAGTAAACAAATTACTGGTTGCAAGGATAGTAAGGATTGTACTTAAAATGGAATGAACATCCTGCTTCCATAACATCCCTTGACAGTTGTAAAAACTTCAAAAACAAACTAAAAATCTACTATTTGAACAAAAATATCTCTCTCTTCAAGTCCTCACGAGTAACAACTAATATTAATATAATATTAAACAGCTTTTGTTTTTTTCTTTCAATTTGTTTATGCTTCTTTTAGTACGTAGTTATGCGTGTGCATGAACTGGGGCAAGGTGTCAGAACAGCCGCCATTCAGTAAAGAATCATTGAACACGATGACTACAGGTGTATAGTCAAGAACTGGTGGTCACAGATAAATGAAACGATTGTAGCATATGTAGATCATTGTCAAATTTGTACTGCAGTGTAACAAAATTATTGAACTGGAGAGTAGAACCCGCGCTTCAAGGGACCCTACACCAGATAAAAATTCTCGTTTCTGCAAGGTTTATTACGAGTTTATAGGACGCTTGTGCTTCCAATTAAGGAAGTGGTCTTGATTTTTTTCCTGTCTTCGTGGATTGATTTGACATAGTCTACGTAAAATACTAAAATTACTGAAACCATATTCTAAAATCAGTACTACTTACATAAAAATCTATGTTCAAACCTATCTAGGACAAATAGTTAATACGCACTATTCGCTTAATTATAGAATGAAACAGGAAGTGAAAATATTATTTTATGTGAAACAATGTACTACATTTACTGCATCGTCAAAATTCTGTGAAAAGTAAACAAAAGATAGTTATGATAAATAATGCTCTTGGATAAGATTAAAAATGGCCACTTTGATAGGTAAAATAATAGTCTAGTATTGAACACATCAGTTTATTTCTTAAATATAATGAACTTTGCACTAGTGGCACACCAGAAGTGAAAAGAAACACGGATTTACTTTTTTCCTTCCTATTATTGGTTATAACTTTCAACATGTTCTCCTAATTGCTTAGATTATGATACGAAATATTTAAATTAATTGTAAACATGTTTATATTGTTAACATATAAGACCATAGGCGCCCCTTTCGGGGGGCTCATAGTACTGAGCGTCCCTTTTTAAATGCACCAGGAGCTCCAGATGGGATGATACTTTCCACCCAAAATTCATGTAAAGGGAAAAATGTTACATGTATTTTCACATGTAAAGTATTTTTATGCCAACCTTGGCCCCAGAAATTTATTTTAAGTTGTCGCCTCTGTATAGAACACATGTACATCAGACTAAAGAACAGAAATCTGATTTTTTAAGACCTCTGAAATAAAATGTTTTAAGTCCATCGTATATTGTATGTCTATGGCCCGCTCCTACGTAGGGGATCATAATACGTACTGTAGGATATACTATATTCATGAAATGTACAGATTGCTAGAAAGTCTCTTCAACATATTTTAAGGAATTGGAATGTCATTTGATTAAAACGACGTACTGTAGGATATACTATATTCATGAAATGTACAGATTGCTAGAAAGTCTCTTCAACATATTTTAAGGAATTGGAATGTCATTTGATTAAAACGACGTACTGTAGGATATACTATATTCATGAAATGTACAGACTGCTAGAAAGTCTCTTCAGCATATTTTAAGGAATTGGAATGTTATTTGATTAAAACGTATGGTGAGTAATTTATTTATTTATTTATTATTACCTTCAATAGAGATATATCCTCCAATTACAGAAGGCGTGCATCATATTAAAAATACTAATAATAATGAATAGTAATTACAAAATGACAATACAACTACAATTTCAATAGATACATATGCAATCCAGTCACAAATTGTATTCATTACATAAAACATACACAACAGTTTATAAATAAAATAAAGAATATAAATAGTCATATAATCTTGAGTATAAATATAAAAAGTTATTATGCATTAACTATCACATATTTTAATATTCAGAATTGACTGTAATGTTTTCTTCTAAGTCAAGAATGGCATTGAAAAATCTATGAAATGATTATTAATCATAATTTCATTATACATATCACAAATTCTATTAATCGGGCAGCTCTTAAATTTTTGGGGTTTTGGAATTTTAGGGATGAAAATGTTTCTACAACGAAAATTATTCTTCCTTATATTAAACTGAAGTTGTCCAAGAATTAAACTATTATCTAATTTGTCGTTTACTGTTTTGTACAGGAACAATTGATCTAACAATTTTCGCCCATTACTAAGAGTTTCGAAATTGAATTCCTGAAGTAGCTCTTTGGGTGACGTCCACATTCACGATCTCTTTAGTAGTGTATATTGATAGTTTCAACCAGGGAGTCGTAACGTACCCAATTTGCGTTACACGGTACGTTCCATTTTGTAGGAGGAAGAGTATGGTTCAGCTGCTGGTACCCATGGAACGTAACGAAATGCAATATGTTACAGACTGACGTTACAGAGAACGTAACAAAATGTATTATGGTAGATATTAACGTTATAAAGGAACGGAACGAAATGAGCACATTGGAACATAACGTAATATGCAATATGGTATATACTACCGTTACAAGGATACAAGGAACGTAGTAACGAAATGCATTGTGGTATATACTAGCGTTACAAAAAAACGTAACGAAATGCAACATGGTAGTAAATAACGGTACATAGGAACGTAATGAATGCAATCCTCCGTAACGGAACGAAGTGAAAGGCAATATGGTTAATTAACGTTACATAGGAATGTAACAAAATGTAAACCACTGTAGCGGAACGGAACAAAATGCAGTTGGGTACATACCATCTGCATAAGGAACGTAAATAAATTCAGTATGGTAGATGTTAACGTTACAAGGAAAGAACAATTCACAAATGTTTGCTAGTAACGTTATAGGTGCGTGACAAATATAATCTATTAAACATCAAGGAAGAAAAAGGAATAGCCCAAATCTCTTGCCATTCATTGGAACATTGCGAAAAATAACTCAGTATATTGTGTGGGATTAATGTTTCGTTAAAAATATGGTTGTTTGTAAATTAATGAATTTCCACCAGGGTTGTTAAAGGATCAGGAATTTTAAATCAATTCAATTCAGGTTCAGCAGGGAATATTAGCAAGCATAAATGGATCTGGACCGTAAAGAGCCTTTTTATGTTTAAGGTATTTAAATAAGTTCCAGGAACCTTTTTTCTGGATCAATTGAAATACGGCACAGGGTCCTTCGTTCCGGATCAATTTAAAGACGGTCTAAGTTCCATATTTGAAATGAAACAATACGCAACTTGGACCGAATTTACACTGTGATAGAACAGGTTCCGGTATTGTTGCGGAACCCAATAGAACCCATTAGTTGATGGGTTCGTGGACGTTTAAAAACCCTGATTTGAAAATTACATTTTTGGCTCGAAATTGAATAAACCTTCCATGTAGTGTAGAAATGAGTAGCCATAGGCGTGCGCACGAAGTCCAAAGGGGGGGTTAATGCCCCGCCCTAATCATGGACGTCTGCAGATATTTTCGACGGAGGGAGAAGCGAGGTATTTTTCCATGGGGCATATTACCCCGATAATAGTGTTGCCCCCTCAAGAAACACCACTTGAATTCGAAATTATCGCATTCCTGCATACCCATTATAATAATTAATGTAAATTACTATGACTGGAATCAAATTATACGTGTGAAATATATACTTTTAGCTGACATTCGTTTTCTAAAGGAGAGAGGTGGCCATCCGCACCCCCCTTTCAGATTTCCATGCCCCTATATTATTATACTTTAATCCAGAAATTTAGGGGAGAGGAATTTTATCGCCGGTTATTAAACTATATTATGCTCTTGAAGAAAATGAAGTATTTTTAAGCCAATGAAAGTTCACAAAACAACTACGGCTAAAGAAGGTGCAGTGGCGCAACCACAGGGGGGGGGGGAGATTGGGCCTCAACCTTGGACGGAAATCAATTCTAAGGGGTAAGGTTGCAAACATTGAACTATGGAAAGAAAGGTTGCAGAATCTAAGAGTTGCAGGACAAAACGATACTAAAGACGGATTTAGTTTTCACGTCTTTCGTGCATTATTTCTTCCAGACGGTCAAGAGCATCTGCAAGGAGGCACAGAAGGGCAATTGCCCCCTTTCGATTTATATCTTTATACAAATGTAAATAAAGTTATATAAAATTGTCTAGCTCGTTTCGCTCGCAATATCTGCTTTTCTTACAGTCTTGTCAATTTCAAACCCTTAGCTATAGTGGAACCATGAGCAAAACAACCTGCGCAGACCCACGACTCCTGTACACCATACTCCCGCTTGTAGGGGAGGGGGAGAGTGGACCATGCTTCCTTATGGCCCGAGGTGGAGGGAAGAAGGGAAAGCTGCGCGGGGACTTTTCGTCCCAAGGTTTTTTTCCTTGTGGTCGATGTATAGGGGACGGCGGCAGTCAGCCCTGGACGCCGAACGATGTAAATAGAAAAAAAAATGTAAAAGAGAATGTCATGGGCCTCCATGATTTTTTTGCGCCATATTAAATCAATATTGTTTTCAGTTTGCAAAAATTTGGATCTAAAAGTTTTCTTGATCGCTTCGCTAGCAATTTATTTTCTGTAATGCATTGTAAATTACCAGAGGGAGAAGTAACAAGAAGTAAGTACGTCAGACTATTACAAACAGTTGAGTCTTAAATGTATGAACAATTGTTTGGGGGAGAAGAAGCGCACACATTTCAGAGGCATATTTTTTGTTGTTTGTTGTGGGGCGAATGAATTCATTATGTAATGTATTAATATAGGCTATATAAATTGTGTACGTATAATAATAGTGCCATTATTACTACTATTATTAATAGTTTATCCAAGTACTCCCCCCGTAGACAAGAATTTGTGGTTACTCCTCTGAGGGGGTGCATCATTTTCTATGTAATTGAAAACTATCGCGCTTCGTTCTCTGGCAAATTTCTTAAAAATAAAAGTAAGGACATTTTGAACAGGACACTTAATAACATAATGGCGATGTCTTCCATTCCTAACTCCCAGGTGTGGGCAGACGTTGTAACATGCACTTTTAGTGACCATTGATTTCTACCATAAATTGCTACTACTAGATAGTGAACATAGAAGTGCATGTTTGGACACACGCCAGAGATTGTGCTTATGGCAATGGTCATCGTTAGTGCTCGAAAGTTGATGTGTGTGTGTGTTCAGTAGACTTTTCAGCTATGCAATTGCGGGCGCGCACTTATGTGTGTGTAACAAATTTACTTTGTTTTTATATAGTCTTGTGCAACGTACGCATACTGTACTTTAGCGAGGACAAGAATTTACATGACCCCAACTCAGCCATGCAAAAATTAAACTTTGATAGTTATTGGAGCCCATTTTAATATTACAATTGTGGGTTCAGTATTTTTGAGGTATCGATAAGACATGTGGAACGACTGATTCTAACAAAATGAGTCAAGTTCAAAAGATATGTGGATGCTATTTGTCATCTCCATTTACATTCCATGCTGTTACACGGGATGATTTGGTAGTAGAGTGATCGACTATTCGGTTTCCATTCTTCAAAAACTCATTGTCCAGAACATTAGAAAGTAACATGCTGATTTGGATACACACACAGGCAGACACGTGCGTCCATCAAGGTAATTAATGTACATTAATTTGCATTTGCGTGCGTCTTTTGATAATTTATCAGATTCCATGCAATAATTACTTAGACAAGATAATGACAATGATGTTGCCATTTTTTGATATTTTATTAAGAGAATTTTATAACAAGAGAACTAAACTTAACCTTAGGAAGTAGCGTGTTTGAAAAACAAGAATTGATTTTAGGTTACATATTAGGAGGCTAACAGTAACGTCTGTTATTGAGTGGTGTTCCTGAGTAATTTGCTCTAAATGTTACATTTTGAGGTACATTCTAAAATGGCTGTCAAATTTATCATAAAAAATCTAAAAATTTACACTAATCTCTCACAAAGAAATAGATATCATGGGAATTAATACAATAAAAAAAAATTAGGATTTGTTCACCAACCAAGGAATAACAATATTTGCCATATATTCAACTCCCTACAACATCGAAGCTCAAATTTTGTTAAAAAAATGTAAATATACATATATTTAAAGTATGCATTCGTACTGTATAAGCATAAGAATAGAACGGAGGTTCTGAAAAGTATATATTGAAACAGTTTTTAAAATTTTGTTGAATATCTTTATTATTCTCTTAATCATTCCAAGGTAAATTCTAAAACAAGGAAAAAAAAGACCTTATTACTTAAAAAACTAGAGAAATTTTGTATCTTTCAAAACAAAGCAAATACACTGTCATTTCCTTCAGGTGTCAATTTAAAACTAAACAGAATTCCACAAATTTGACATGAATAAAAATATATTTCATACTCTTGTATAACATCAGTATATCTGTGCAATTTTGTGAACAGGTAAGACAGCTACTCAAAACTAAATGTATTAATTACTAGGAAACATTAAACAAGTACGAGCAAAATTGTTCTTTTAATTAAATTACTTCTTATGGAACCTCTGAAAAGATTTTCTTTGGTTACAGCTACTTATGTATAATGAACTATAAGATCACAAAAAAAATCAAGTAATTATATACATTATTAATCTAGACAGTAATATTCCCCACATTTTCAACATGTTGTACAAGATCTTTCTGTGGTGTATCATTGGATTCCACAAAGTTTGCTACAATGTTTGTAGTCAATTCTGTGCTGCTATTTCTGAGATTGCTTTTTAATGAAGATTTAGTTAGATTTTTTTTTCATGAAAATATAATTATTTCTAATAACAAGTATGTCATCAATAATTTCGGTTGCCATATTACACCTGAGTGGGTTTAGTATGAATTTCAGAGATGAAAAGAGTCTCTCGACACTAACTTGTGTTGCAGGAGTAGAGAGAACAATACAAGCCAAAATGTACAATTGGGGACAACTTGATTTTCTAATTTCCCAGAAATTTAGAACATTTTCAGTCCTTTTCAGTCTTCGAGTTGAAACAAAGTAAGTGTCCAATAATGACGCAATATTAAACTTTGGTGCAGATATGGTATTCCGCCGCAATAAATCTTGTTTCTTTAAGTAGTTTGTGACATGGTCACTGTCATCATCTTCAGTGCTGGAATCTTCTTGTTTCTTTACCTCTCCACACACTGATAAGGATTTCATGTGTTCAAGTCTTAACCACAACTTCTGGAGATACACCTTCGCCACATGGATGTTTTCTTCACTTAAAACAGAAAAGTACCTGGGATCCATGTAAATAGAAGCAAGAAATCCTGGATACTCAAATAATGATGGAAGTCTCTCTTCGTTATTGACATATAATGCTTGTTTTTCTCGTTTGTCCATGCCCTCTACTATGTGGCGTGCAAGGTCTGTGTTGATTGTTGATGTTTTAAGGCGACACTCCAGCCATATCCCGTAGAAGTCGCCAAGTAGAAGCTGTTCTTCTTGCAGCCTCTTTGTGGCTACTTTGGCTGGTTCCAGTGACGTCAAAATAGCCTCAATGTATATCCAGTCTTCTTGCTTTATTTTAACTTGCTCTTGATAGTAATCCCCTATGAACTTTTTAAGTGTAAAAAGTGACTGGAGCATATCATTTGTGCTGTTCCATCTTGTCGGGACATCAAGGGATGGTACCGGCAGTGATTCTGCATTCAATTGACGCCGTGCTGTAGGCGATCGTAAGACACGGCATGCTGCTTGACATGTCACAATAATATCCTTAACTTCAGGAATGGAATTGAGAGCATCATTCACGACTAAATGAAGAGTATGCGACGCGCAACGAACGGATTGGAGACGATAATCTTTACTCGTCAATTCCATTTCAATATCTTCATCTTCGTAAGTGTCTTGAGAAATATTAGACATCTTTGTTTCTTGATCTTCCCCAATAAGTTTCCCGGCTTTAATCATGTTTGCTCCAGTGTCTGTAGTTAAACTATATATATTCTCCACGGGCACATTATACTTATCCAGAATGTTCAACAATTCGTAACGCAAATTGCTACCTGTTTGAGACACAAATAACTCTTGAACTGACAAAGTACGCAATTGGAGAGCCCCATTTACAACAAACTGGACGTTGACACCAAAGAATGATCGTCCATTTTTCGAAGTAGAATCAACTTTTAGATGTATCAATTTTCCCTCCATTTCGCCGCGTATTGTTTCTCTGATCTGCTGGGCCTGACTGAATAGCATGTTCCGTACACCTTCCTTGTTCACGATAAACCTGCAGAGAATAAAATTTGCTTTAATCCTTAATTGATAAGTTGTTTCTTGATTTTTGAAATTTTCAAGACATTTGTTTCAAACCCAAAATAGAATTAAAATTCTTAAAAATATTTTTCAAATAGTATGAATTAATTATATTATCAAGCTTTCATCAACTAGGCAAATGCTACAAATATGAGAAAGCAGAACACTTTTTTGGTGAAAGTGAAAAAGATTGTTATTTAAAACCATAATAGGTTAACCTCTATCAGTGTGTCTAGAAACTAACGCAGCTTGCATGCAATAAACAGTGTTATTTGATGCAATCAACGCTCTTTAGTAAAGTTTGAACTAATGAGGAAGTTATAACACCACCCTCCCTGGTCACAGCACTGGGCTTTGGCAATAGGTCTTTTTGCTTCATTCAGATATACCTAAGGCTGTGAAAAGGATATATGTGACACCTATATTTTTTTTATTTTCTAAAATATATTAACAATAGTATATAGGGGATATCTAAATAAGTTGTACTGCATGCTCAGTTCCATCCAGCACTGGAAAGCTACAGAATGTTAGCATAACCTGTCTCTAGGCATATGGAGTACAGTGAGTTTGTTTTGTCTCTGCGCAGAGTTAGCACGTGATATGGGACAGATGCCGGCATTTTCGTCCCGTAACGTCTAGCATGCAGACAATTATACAGTATTTATATTACATATTCCGACCTAACCTGTGTTATAAGAGTTTAAAACGAACGCACTGTATATGTAACAACTTTGTAAAATTGAGGAAAATTTGACATAATATTTGAAAACTTTATATTAATTAGTTTTGTTTGAGTGTACAAAAGTGTGTTAAATATCATTTGATGAAAAAATGTGTCTCATACATATCAGTCTTCAGAAAATTACTTTTCCAGACAGTTATACTTAGTTTACTTATTCAAAGAGTAACTGTTGCAGTTGAAATTACTCATGATTATGTCAGTGAGTAACTAGTTTTACAGTTATGTGAAAAACTAACTTAACGTAATTGCATTCCTTCTAAACATTGTAAGGATATACAGAACTCTCTACCTTCATTACATGAGGCTGGATTAATAAAATCAATGTATTTGAAGTAACCTGAAATGAATTTCTAAGGAATTCTAACTAAAGAAGGTAGCTGTAACCGTAGCAGAGTTTCATTTTTGCAATAGATGTAACTTTATGACGTTACTTTTACTATTCTTGAAGACAAATTTTTAACTTTAAAATTTGTAGCGTTGGGGGAAAAAGTTAAATTTGGCAACACTGTTTCAACTATGGGCTCCCGCGTAGCCAAATTATTAGTGATTTAACATTTGGCGCTAGCGGTCCAGGGTTAAATTCCTGGTGGGAGCCCTCCAAAATTTCAGTCCTGCCCAGCTACGCGAGGACAGTAGTTGAGCTAGTTAAGGAGTGGGTTCTGTCTTGAAAGCCAGAAATAGCTGCGATGGACTATCCGCGGACCAAGCGTCATCCTTTGAAAAATCAGCTTAGAGTTGTTGGCATTTGAATAATTAGTCTTGTTTGTATACGTCAAATTGATTTAAGGGCCTTTCTCTTAGAGGGGTAGTTTAGCTTCCAACTATTTCTTTTCTGGACGCTTTTGTTTCCTTTTTTTTTCGGAATCTCCTACTAAGGCAAGAAAGCTGGGCTTCGTTCCATTTTGAATTTAGGACATCCACGCTTTGTTGCAATTCGTCATTTCTAGTTGCTCATTAAAACTTCAGTGTTTGGTTTAATCTTGATTGTTGTCATAATATTACAATGCGATGACATACCACAGACATAAAATCCAAAATAAAATTTCTTAAATATTTATTTTCTTGTAATTAATGATCATTGGGTGTGTTCAATTTTTCGCAATAAAATATCCAACAGAAAGTAACTGCAAAAGTAAGTTATTCTTTAAATTGAGTAGCTGCACCGAACCTACTTTTTGAACCAAGCAACTGACTCGAGTAACTTTCCGAACACTGATTAAGACTGTCCGTTACTAACAATGAAAATAATTTCATTCGTATACAATGTGAACATACTAAGGAATACATGTAAAGGACAATCTGACGACATTGATGAAAATACGCACCTGTCAGAAGCTGGCATCGCTTCCAAAAGAGGATTCACTATATCTTGAAATGCTTGGTCATTCATCAGTGAAAAAGGACGTCCGTGCTCCGAGATGAGTCGGATGCAAGACTGCCTGAGGATGTCTGCGGTCATCTTTACATTTAGGAGAATATTGGCTTTCGGATTACTAGAGATAGCATTTCTCATTTTCTTCTTCTGCAGAAATGACAGCTTATCTTGATGCCTCCGCTTGATATGTTTCTCTAGGTTACCACTATGATCTCCCTATAAAGAAAATAGTTTTATTCATACTGAAAGAATTAATATCAAAGTAAAATCTATGTGCGAGTTTGTGTATTCGTACAATATACCCATATACGTAAATATATGGAGACCACTAACTGTCATTATATAACAATATGCTTAATGTATGGAGATTAGTCACAAATTGGAATCCCAGCACTTTTTACGCCTGATTAAAATACTATAGAATACCCTACACATAGTGGACCTTCCCCAATATAAAATACGTCGAAATTCTTGAACATGGGGAAAGCTAGACTACAATGCGTGTGGAGAATTTACAGGACAACGAGCTGGAGGCAACTATAGAGGGGGGCGTGGTGATAAGTGACAGAACAAGACTAATTTGCGGTATAAGCTCGCCTAACTTCTAGATAAACTCTACAGGTTATAGGGAGAAAGTTGTGCTTATGGATTTTGAGATTTTGGGAAAAATTGAAAGTCAATGATTGGGATATGCATTTGAGTTGATTTAGTATATTTTACTTCGCTTTTCTGCCAATTTTGTCTAATTGCGAAGTTGGGGATGAGTGATATGATGAATGGGCACACTTTTGCTCTTTTTACTATAATAATAGAACAAGTAATTTGATTTTGAATTTTAAAAAAAGGATGCAAAGATTGCTCCAATGCAAGAACAATGTGCGTAAAAACTTTGTTCAGTAAAGCCAATTTGTTCAGGCAAATTTGCTTTGAATTTGTAATGCTTAAGTAATGATAAGTAACTTTTGTCAATTCTAGGTAATTTTGAACATTTATAGTAGTTTTCTGAAGATTTTTTGTAGAGTTTGACATTTTATTAATTGAATATCTTTTACCCTTATTTTTCAAATTTTGTCATGTGATAATGTCCTCTTGCTGACTGAAGTAAACCTAGGACACACTGCTTTCAGTATCTTTCAGTTCTTTCAATGAGAGTATAGAGGAGCTTTTCCATGCTGATTTCGATGCATAAGTATTAATTACTAAGCAAATTATCCACCATCGCGTTTGTTCTGTTTTACCCAATGAGAGTTGCGAATTTGAACAAAGCGCCAGACAAGCAACTGAATCTCTACACAAGCATTTATTTCTCAAACACACGCACGATGCAAGAAAAAAAATTAACAAAAGTAATCTTTGTGAATTTCCCACACGATACTTGTGTATCGTACTGTACACGTCTTTACTAGCAGACAATCATTTTTATTTTAGAATCTCCGTCAAGTGTTTATTGATCATATTACTTCAGCTTTATTCTGAAAAGCCATTGCAACTTTTGTCTTCTGTAACAATACAACATAAAATTATTTTTTTAAAAAAATGATTTTAAATCTCACGTATTTGCCAATTCTGCATTAATCTCACTGCTGCTAACAGTGTGTATTACTCCATTTTCCGAACAAGTTGTAGTAAATTTAAACATTTTACACTTATCCATTAAATTTATCAAAAATTAACTCATCAACTGTTAAGGAATTAATAACAAATGATATATTTTTAAAATTTTATTTTTAGGTCATTAATTGCTTCGCCCTGTTATAAACGCTATTTCCTTGATATTAACCAATTACTGCAATTCAATCCTGGACATATTGGACACCCATTCAGAGGTGTGTGTTTTATAAACTACAACCCACGGAAATCTTTCCTGAACCTGATATTTTGTCTTTCCAGTAAAGTCACAATTTGATCTGAAATATTTTCATACGTTCAGTTTTGGCCCGCAACGCCATCAATAAAGCATTTGGTTTCTGACGAAATATAATGTATGTACCAAATGTAAAATTTAACTTACCACTCCATCAAATTGATCAATTTAGTCCAATTTTGCATATACGAATTAAAATAATAAATTTTACTAAACAATTCAAGTGATGGAATAAAGGTCCTACTTGGAATGTTGGAATGTAACCATCCTCCGCAATTTTATATGGATATACTAGCTAATGGATAGTAGGAATTTCCCACGATTGCTCTCTCCACGAAAACAGTCCAGTCAAAGTCTGAGCTTCCCCTTGTCTCCTCCACACCCCTGGTCCTACAGGGTTGCCACACATCTTAGCTGCTCAGTCGACACTTCGCGCGTTGCACAGTGGGATCCATGAGTATTACCGTGCAAATTGTCCATCACCATGTTAGTGCATTTTATTTGACCCAATAAGAGCTTCAAGAATTAAAAGAAAACTCAAAACAAGCTGTTGACAACTTCTGCACCAGTATACATAAAAATCCATCGCTTAAAACACATAGGATGTACGAGAAAAATAACGAAAATAGTCGGACAATTTGCCGAGCAATATTAGTGCATCGCACTGTACGTATGCGGTTGATTGCGTCAGCTGAAATTGTTGCTTATTGGTAGAAGAGGCATATATTTTTGGTAAATAATACAAAATTTCGGTACAATTTTCGGGTTCAAATGCGCTAAATAAAATAAAAATTCGTTGTTATAGCGGTGAAAAATCTGATCAAAAGTGGTGTATAAAATGACAAATTGAATATAATCCTAAATTTGATTAAAAAACTGCACTTATTACACAAAATAAGTATATCCCTTATAGTACATTCGTAGCATATCAGTTCTGTTGGAACGCTACGCATTTATGTAGTTACGAGAGTATTAAGTCTATTCTGTATAAAGGGGTCAATTTATGCTTCTCAAATATTTACAGCAGAATTAATCATTTCTCCGTGAATTACCTAACTCAGGATATTTCAAACTTCAGAAAGTATCGCATCGGTAAATAAACTAATTTTGTGTTTAGGAGTATTTCTTATTTTGCAGATCATTTCGTTACGAAACAGGGTAGGAAAATGCACCTCACCTTTCAGAAACATGAAAAATTAACATTACAGCATGTCATTTCACATTTCGTGTTTTCGTCAAAAACGAAATATGGATGTGTCTACTTACTGGCAAGACTAGGTGAGCGGCGTGACCTTGACTGAACTCTTTTCGTGACTTTAGATTTATAAATTAGCAGTTTGCACCTTTTCATTAAGTAGCCTCCTTCCTTTTTTGTCTTATTTCTACAGAGACTAGTTGAATATCTAGTAAAATGACGCGCTGTATTACAATTACTAATAGTATTACAAATTGTACACAAACATCAAAGAATGAAATACATTAGACACGAGTTTTCTGAAAATTTCTTTTTTTTCACACTTTATACAGACGAAAATCGTGAATGGTAGTGAGCTCGCCCTGTTGAATAGGATGGGATTTCTGAGTGGAATGTTCAATGCAGCATATTGATCAAGATACAACAACTGAATTACGGCGAAGTAGATTAGAAACCCTGCGTGCTCAAGAGCAGCTTCGATAAGGCACCTGAATTGTCTAGAGCTGAACAAGGAAATGGGCGATCTTTATTTCCCAAGGCCATTCCGCAAAACTAATGCCACAAGAAGTTTCCTGTGTGGATTTGTGAGCATGAAATTGTAGGTTGATGATAGTACTACAAGACGTCAAGTGGATTTTTTCAGTTTCGTTATTTTATATCGCTTTGCTACCTATAGAGTTTGAATAACTAATTAATCATTTGATGAGCAGACAAACACAAAGTAGCCGATCCCGTGGCAAATTAATTAGCGTAATACAATGCGAAGTCTAAAGTCTGATTAGAACCTGGACTAGAAGATATTGTCTTTATACCACTTCCATCATCTATCGCATCCTTTATCATCGCGATTAACAGTGGTAGACGCGAAATAAAAATAGAACCTTTGCAAGGACGTCCGAAAGAGGGGCAAGGGGTGGACGACCCCCCTGGAAAATGAAAGTCAACCAAAAATATATATATATATATATATATATATATATATATATATATATATATATATATATATATATATATCACACATATAATGTCATTTCAGCTACAATAATATATGTTAATTATTGCATGAACATAACTTCAAATTAAAGTAATGTTTTTTTTTAAAAGACAACACTTATGGTGTAGGACATGCGCCTTGTTTACCCCCCTGGAAAAAACTACCTTGCTTGCCCTTCCCTGAAAAAAAATGCGGGCGTCCATGAACCATTGGTATCTACTTCGGAGTATAAAGCGTTGTTTCTTCAATGTATAGCGCGGAAGTAGACCGCAACAGCCTCTTATTTGACAGGAAATAGCAACACGAGAATAGGGATTCCTCGTATTTTAGATTTTCTCAAACTAATTTCAAGTATGTGGTGGAAATTCCTTCTATATAGTATGCAAATCGAGGTTTGCAGTTTGAATGGGCGTATTCCTTTTCTCGGTTTTTCCTGGAGACGATATTTTCAATTACTTTGAAGCATTTTGTACCATTTTTTATTTTTATAAGCAATTTCATTAATTATACATATGATAGAATGATCTAAACATGAAACTCATTGTCTCTTCCAATGATTAACAGTTTTCCTTGCCTTTCATTACGCTAGGCCTCTCAGTCGCTATCTTTGTTGTGAACCTAGATTAAGTGTGGGGCTTATCCTCTATGCTTTCATCATACAGCATGGCTGTGGGCTACATGCTTGACATCTTAACACAACTCCTTTCAAATATTTCTCGGGAAACGTATTTCACCTATCGTCCTACGGGAATCAGACGAACGTAACTACAAAAATGCGGTTTTCAGTTTTGTTAAAAAAAAAATCCTCTGAAGGGTATTTGAAGTAAATCGACATTTTTCCACTTCTAATTCTTATCTGTAAGACTGAGTCACGTTTAAGAGTCAGACTTTATGCACAGTAAGGCTAATCGGAACTGAACCTACAGTTTATAAAATTGGATCCGAACCACTGTGTGCCTCCACCGGGTATCGAACCCGGGACCCCTGGAATACAAGGCGACGACGCTACCACTGCGACATCGGGGAAGCCGACCTTCACTTCAAGTATCGCTATCACTTTTTAGTAGTCAAGGAGTATTGCATTCATTTCAATTTGGAGTAAGAGTTCAGCATTCACGTAAATCAGCAAACTTTGAGTTTTAGATACCATGTTCAATAACAACTTATATCGTCACGGCCAACAAAATAATGGCCATGAAAAAATTAGTATCAAGACACCATACTAAAATTGCTGCTTGAAGAACACCGTAAAGACTAAAGTCGTTGCCTGCTCCGTGACTGATCAGCTAAGCTGCTATTTGAAACCCTGGCTAAGGTATGGACGTACCATTGAGTTTGTCCCAATATCTATTCAACCTCAACATAGTAAATAACTGAAGAGGTAGGAAAGCTACGTAAAATTGCCGAAATAGGAAATAAAATACTCCTCTACCCCCCACACATGCATATGCAGCCGAGTTTTGAAATGCCGAAGCAACTATTGCCCACGGTCAGACTATATCAGTTGCTTTCAAACGTTAACATGATGAAATGAACGTTTCTATATGCACCTCCATGCAAATAATTTCATAGAATCCCAAATAAAGTTAAATTAATTAATGTATTGAAACTAGGCATTTGAATTTTCCCAAGGCAAACCTGCAGACATGAAAAGATCTGCCCATAGTCTTCAAGCACCTTTAAATACGCTGGCTCATAGCAGAATGTGATGTGTGAGCAAGAGTGCACTCGTGCACAATCCTACGTGTAATTTACAAACATTAATTATTTTCCATTTCCTTTCGCCTGCATCCTAACATTTTTTTAATCCACGACAATCAGAGCAAAAAGTTTAGTTAGTTTTTTATGATAAGATTGAATTCCTGCAGAAATGAACAGAAACTACTGTGGGACCACAAGGATATAAACCTGAGCAGACTCGCGGCTCGCGTGCACCGTACTCTCGCGTGGAGGAGAGGGGCACAGTAAAGCATGCTTTCTTATAGCCAGAGCTGAATGGAAGAAGGAAAATCTGTGCGTACACTTTTCGGCGTTTTTTTTTCCCTTGTGGTCGCTCTATACGACGTATAACCCCATTGCACTCTAAACTAAGGCTCTCCGACATTTAGACGAGCTGTTTTCAGTTTCCTTTTTCGAGACCACGTTCTCTACGTTGACCCTCACTGGCAGAACAATTGAGAGGAAGAATGTAACTTATAAGATAGAAAACACTTATGATGTTTAAATAGTAATAACACGATCAAGGTGGCTTCGGTCTAGGACGGCTATGAGATTCGACAAGTTAAGATAAGTCCCATCCTGAAATCCTAAATAACGGAATTTACGGCGAGAACTGAAACATTTCAACCTGCCCGAAGATTGCACTTACCTCCTACCCCTCCCTTAAATCGAACACTGCGAATCTGATTGGCTCCATGTAGAAGCAGCTTGTGGCGTATTTGTACACTGCTGAAAAATGCAGAAGCAGAAATAGTTATTTCCGTGGGTTAAAGCAAGATTATATATATATATATATATATATATATATATATATCTTGCTTTAGTATATATATATACTAAAATGACAAAAAGGTAAGTAAAATAACCTAATTCAATTAATCATATACATATACACACCTGAACGATTATCGCCTGCACCATATTACTGAACAAATCCAAAATAAAACTTTATAATCACTCATTCCACTAAATGCCCTTGAGAACTGGAGATAGGTTGTCGTCGTCTTCTTTGTTTGGCACACACCGCCTATTAGCGATTTCTTGCCAGAGGTCCTATTTGGTAGTATTACACTTCTCTTAAGAAAAACACTTGAGGTGTTTTATCAAACTTTCTAGGGTGCACGCAGTGATTCTAATCCATTTCACCAAAAATATACTTTTGTCCCTATGGATTCATGTCTCACCATATGTACGCTTAGATTTATTTATTGATTTATTTATTTCAGATGTTACCCCTAATGAAGTTAAGGAGTTTTCATTTAATGCCCTTGCATTTTCTTTCTTGTCCCCCTCTGCTTTGATACCGAAATGCTCTTTTGTTGTAAAACACACCTACAAATACTTAAAAAAATAATAATTCTAAAACGTATTAGCTAAAAAATACATTTTTCTTGGACTTCTTTATTAGGCACAAATGTGTACACTAAATACATATTCAACAAATACAAAGTGAGATCACTTACCTTTAAGAAGCCGGGTTCGCATCCAGGATAAAACGTTCAATAAATGTTAGTATTAATATCTCCATTTCCTCTCTTCTTTTTCACTTAGAATTCCATCAAATAAACAGGCGTAATTCTGCAATTCCTCATCATTTGACATTTACAATCAGTGAATATGATAACAAAAGTGCTCACATGTCTACAAATGTCTTTATACTTCACTACCTTCGAGACGTTACGTTGTTCACGTCGCAAACAACAGAAAAACGCTTCGCTAAATAGGTAGACTCTCGAATATTTGGCCAGATAAGACGTTTTCATTTTAAGGCATGTCAGACACATTTTAAATGAAGGAACGTTAGAATTTTTTTTAAAAAAATATCTTCGGTATCGTAGATGTGTGATACAAAGTGGAACAATTTTGAAAAAATACAATTTAGTCAGATATTAAATTATGAACGTTGGACTTTACATAGCAGCAACATTAATATTCGGATACACTTAATAAAATAAGGAACAAAGGAAGTAGCTAAAAATGAGTACATAAAAAATATTACGTGGTAGAGTGGCACAGCACGCTACGACGCCAGGGGTTCCGGTTTCGAATCCCGACCTGTGCAGGAGTGTTCTTTGTGATTGTCCCTTCATCAGTTTCACCATTTCGTCGCTCATACTCATCGTTGCTTTCTTAACCGCCAGATTACCATTTCGGATGTACAGACGGGATCAAATGAAATGTACTTCCGTTTTCCTACCAACTCAGAAGCGAGTTGGAAACTCTTCATTGCTCCTGTATAGATAAGAAAGTGGGGGAGGGCAATAGCAGACAAGGCCAGCACGCAAACTTGTTTCCGGCAAAGCGTCTTGTTGGAGTCTTGGCAGTTTGTGGAAGGATTTTGTGTTCCTCCCCCACCCCAACCCCGCCTTTCTCTCTCTCCTTGAGTTTGTGTTTGTGTGTGTGTGTGTGTGTGCGCGCGCGCCGACACCTGTTTCATTTTAAGTTTGACGTATTTTTATTGCATCGACTAATTGCTGTCATGACTGGAAATGAAACAGGTTAGCAATGGAGACATAATGAGGGATCACAAATACAAAAATTCCGGGCATGAGTACTTAGTAGTAGTAAAGGTAAGGTAAAGTTCGTCGTGCGTATAGAACCGTGCCATGAAGGCACATTTAAGGGTTTGTGGCAGTAGGGTGTCGCATATTCTCGAGTTCGGACATTTTGGAGGTCATATGACCAGCACCACGCTCCAGCCGTCTTTACTCCCCAAGGATGTAGAAGAAACGAGAAAATAAAAATGTTTTACATTCTGCGTATGTGACAAGTAATTTTTTGGATATTGTCTTTGAAGTATCTGTTAACATCCTAACCCGCAATTTTGTTTAAGGATAAAACTGGTTGAAGGCCGCGAGTGTTCCTGAGAAGTAATGAACATATCACAGAACGCGCAATAGTTTAGCTCGCGTTTTTCTGAAAAAAAGAAAGAATGATATACAAATCAATTCTACGAATGCTTACGTCATTGTGACCATGGAGTGCATTTTGCACACTAACGAGGATCTGGCGTCATGACATAAGGTCAGTATAATGGTCTGTGGGGTTTGGACTGTGTCCTATCCATTTACGTTTGTAGTTGTCCTTTCACAAATTTCATCTTAACACACCTTTCATACTTATCTTTGTGATTACCCAAAAGTGGAAGAAAAGCGAAATAAAATAAATAAACACATCGATTATTGTGTCCCTGCGTTTTTCAATCTTTCTTCATGACCGAAAATTTATGTTTCACTGATGTAATGCATCACTTTAATCATGTGAATTATTTTCCGTCATCGTTGTGTGCTTAATCATTCCTTAAAGCATAGACTCTAATGCTGTTGTCCTTAGTGTAATTGATCTTATTGTGTGGAAGTTTTGATGTGGACAAAATAATGGTGAAGAATAAATCTCAATTGATTGTTCGAAATTTAAAATATAATAACTCCGAGGTGACGCATATTAACTGTTCTTAGTTCGATGTCAAAGAACGATTTCTCCTATACATTAAGAAGGATTCCGGCCTCCGTGGTAGAGTGGTTAGCACAGCTTGCTTAAACACCGGCTTTGGCATTGTGTTCATTCGGTGTTCATTGTGAGTGTCCCTTCATTAATTTCATCATTTCATCGACCATCCTCATCGTCGCGTTTAGCCAAAAGTGGCACAAGAAGCGAATTAAAATAAAGCAAATCAATCAATCAATCGATCATAGGGTCTCCGGTTTCATAGAGCAGTATGCAAAGCACTTCGTCATGGATGCCCTCAAAATTCAAATAATAATTTGCAACAGAAAACCTGATATTAGAGTATTTTAATAGTTTAGGCATATTAACAATTCACGTCAACCAACAATAAACAATTTATTGATTGATTTTCTTTTATTATACTTCGCTTTTTGTGCCACTTTTGGCTAATTTGCGAAGATCAAACATTCATGGCCAGGCCAGGATTCGAACCCGGAACCCCTGGTTCTGAGATTTCGGCCTGTGTATGGGGTTGGTGGCCATCCACCGTCGTGAGGAAATTGAGGAGCTACAAATTAGTAGCGTGACGCGGCCATGGAAACCTGCAAAGACTGAAGACCACAGATTAGCTGAAGACTTGTCTTGTTAACCACGCGTCACCCCATAATTCCAACCTCGGCAGGTGGAAGTGAAGCCGGCAGTCGGTAGGTAGGACGTGGCCCTCACGGACCGTTGCGTCACGGGTTATTATTATTATTATTATTATTATTATTATTATTATTATTATTATTATTATCATCATCATCTTCAATCAAATAAAGCTTTATCGTTATATATTACCGTATTTCATCGCATAATCGTCGCACCCTGTTTTTCAATCCAAAGAGAGAGAGGAGGGGGGGAAGGCAGAACACAAAATCCTTCCACAAACTGCCAAGACTCCAACATAAAGCTTGCTGGAAACAAGTTTCCGTGGTGGCCTTGTCTGCTACTGCCCTCCCCCACTTTCTTATCTATACAGGAGCAATGAAGAGTTTCCAACTCGCTTCTGAGTTGGTAGGAAAACGGAAGTACATTTCATTTTATCCCGTCTGTAAAGCAGTCCCAATGTCTGCTCCAAGTTGCACAGCTGCTTTCAGAGCCCTTGGTTTGAGAAGGGGGTGGGGGTGAGGAAAGGGTCTTGATTTTTCATACCGAAGCTCCTTCATTTCTTTCTCCCATTTATCTTGGTTGAATTTTCTGAGATACGGAATTTACCTCATTTTGCTTTTCATTACGTTTTATTGCGTTACCCACGGTACGCTTACATGTACTTAACATTTTCAATTTCCTTGCACGTACCGACACCCTTTGGTTAGATACGGCAAATATAAATAGCTGTCGTTCGTCAAATGTTGTTTTTTTGTTTTGTTACCCATTTTTCTCGTACTTCAGTCAGGGATCAATGCAGTTACTCATAACAGATGTAGTCAGGAAGTAGCATGAATTGTTCTTTCCCCGCATTGTAGTTGACCGGTAAAAAACTATGTAACAGTAACAGAAGGCTTTCAAGATTTGTCTGAATATTAAAGTGATCTTTTTTTTCACACCCAAATATAAATAACTAATTTCAGATTTGAAAACGTAACAGGGGTGTAAGGGGTGACCTTCCACGCAGTACATACACCCAATCGTCAAAATCAGTTCCACGTAGTACACCCTGGGCTGCCTTTTGCTGACTAACAAGTCTCTGGCGACTGGCCAGTATAATTCTGTATGTTCTCCTGCTTTTTGTCATGTGTGCTGAGTGCCCCTTTACAGCCTCAGCTTTTAACCTAAGTCAGAATATTTTCATATTTCAGTTATGCGACCTTACAGTTATGTTATTTGTTGTGGTAAGGGGCTGGACCCAGTATAACGTGGCGGGTGCAAAATAGCCTAAGTGCTGAAACACCCAAAATTAAAAAAAAAAGAAAAACGTAACAGGGAATATAGCTTTAATAAATGCGTATAAATATTTCACAATGGATTATATTTATGTACATGTTGTTAATTGTGAAATATTGTGAAGAAATGAAACAAAATGCTACGTTTCGGTTACTAATGTGAGCCACTGTATATGTAATGTTTTTATTTCATTAACAATGTACAATGGTCAAATACAACTTTGCAGACCTCCGTGGCGGAGCGGTTAGCACATCGCAATACGACGCCACAGGTCCCGAGTTCGTATCCCAGCCTATGCATCATTTTCATTTTTCTTTGTGATGTCCTTTCGTCAATTTTGTAATTTCATCACCCATCCTCGTCTTCGCGATTAGCCAAAAGTGGCAGAAAACCAAAGTTAAATATAACAAATCAAAATCAAACATTACTTGGCATGACAAGAATGGATAGGTTATTTTGAAGCTGCTGTTATTAAAAGCAAATTTTATGTAGCTTTCCTAGACAGAAGTTTCAAACACAGAAACTGATTGATTGGATAACACCTGTGGATTCCTACTCGAGCAGAAAATGTATATGTTTCCATTTATTACTTACAACAATAGCAGACTGATTTCCCGCTAAATCAAAGAAAACTTGCATTCACAGTTACAAATTGACGTGTTGAATGATTTCTCTCACTCCAATTCTGCTTAATCGAACAGCACACCACAACGTGGGTCATTAAATATTTGCAACTTACTCTCGAGTTCCTCAACTAAAAATAAATTGACTGCGAAACAAGACCTCGTCTGCGATAACTATATACCACGTTATATGAAGAGTATACGCAAGTTGAAATTCCATCATAATAATTTGAATTCTTCTAGTAGCTACAAACATATTTTTTCATACATATTTTCTTAGCAAAATATGAAGTTCCTCACTTCAACAAGGATAACATATACACAGTATTCCACAAGAGTTTTTAGTTCGAGCTAGTCGTAATATGAATATACACGTCACTTCATTACTTAGTTTAAAAAAAGTGCCAGGCAATGTGAATTCGACGGCATGCCTGAAATTATTTGCAGTATCTCATGTATCAAGGGGGCTTTTTAAGTAAAATGAAGGACACATACCACATGCTTGGGTCAATTGAGAGTAGTAGAAACGTAATTATACTGCATGTTGCAACTGAAACAGTATCCTCGAAGCCGAAGTCGTTGAGTGATCCACTCATAAACTCTCTACCAAACATTTCAAGTTCGAGTAGACACCTGGGCATGAGCGTTTTCTTTGGTAACCATCCCTTCATAGATTTAATATGATCATCATTAATGTTCATAGTCGCGATTATCTACAAGTGGCAGAAAAGCGATACAAGAACAATACAAAAGTAGAAGAAACAAAAGAGGATAAAAGGATGAACTTAGTTAATGATAGGAAGTTTTATAAAATTACTGTTTCTTGAAGAATCTTGTCCTTTGTTCCGATTGTATTTCTCAGTCACACGTTGCTCAATGTCCATGTCGACTGTCGTTCTTACATTCTTGAAAATTACTTTAATGTCTGCCTATGCTCTTCTTTCAAACGTGGTAGGCGCTCTGTCTGTTTCTACACCAAAAAGTTTAATTCATCTCCTGTCCAAAAAGGCACGAATTACTGAAAGTAATTTTCAAAATTGTAAGCAGATGAGGGCCCTTGTAAAATACGTGTACTGTCCTTTTATTCGCTTAGTTTTGAGAATCACTCTCCATACAATTGTTGCCTACTTCAGAGTCCAAAGGCCCTGTCTAGCTACAGACCAGTTGCGCAAACGCGGTTTCATTTGTTTCGTACACAAATTCCATCCTTTATACGTATTTTCTACTTGCTAAAAGCAGCGGCGGCTCAAGGGGGAGAGCCGCCGTGCCATGGCACTACCCTCAGAAGAAATGCATACCTAGCCCCTAGCCCAAGTATTGTTAAATTAATACATTGATAGTTTACAGACAATGAGATTCGAATCTTTCAATCGGTCAAGCTGACGTGACGACCGCCCCAACCACAGACTAGATATGAACCGCCCCAACCTCCTCACTGCATCGCCAGCTGTTTCGTATCCTCGGCGAGGCAGCGGTCGGCGCCACCCAAGAGCTGGCCTAACCAAGTTGAAACGCGTGCAGAGGGTTGGTGAAGTCTCAGCGAGTAACCTTTGCACCATAAGCCGGGAAGAAGGTGGCAGGGGGTGGTGTTAGCCAATGGGGTTAGCCCATAAGACACCAGCCGTGCCCGTTTAGCACAGCGAGGGAACTTTCTCAGTGTTGACACCGTTGCCATCTTCAGAGATAAGTCGCTAAATACGACGGATTTGTACGACCCGTTGGGGAAGTAATTCGTGAAAAAGGTACTATCTACTTTTCTGCCAACATTTGGAGAAACGAACCTAGTATTTTTCCGAAGTTAAATGAACATTTTGATAATAGATAGATGCGCCTAGAGGGCCATCCAGACTTTTTAAAAATATAAAAGTAAAAATTCCTTTGGCATTTCGACAATTTCTTTTTACATCAAATGTAGAATATTTTCAACGTCCAGTTGGAATACGTGTGCATGGGGAAGGAGAAGGTGAGAAGATTTGCTTTCCCTTCCTCTTGTAATTGTGTTTTTAGTGAAGTGTCCTGTAGTGTTTAAAGATAGGTTAGTGAGTGAAGATGAATCGTATTAGTGTGTTATTACTTAAACACACTGTTTTCCACGTTACCAAACAAGGATATACATCTTGGCCAGTGGGGCAACCTCAAGGAGGGGGGCCAAGGCATTGCGGAGGTTTTTTTTCTTCGATTTCTTGATCACGTTGACAGTACCCGCCGGCCGCCACTGGCTAAAAGTGCCTTTCATATCGCCTCAGGGCGTTGTCTACTCGGATGCTTCGTGATCGAAGGTCACGTGTACAAAGTTTCAGATTTTCCGATTTGCGTGGTGCTGCTGCTATCAGTTCGGTTCGCCTTCTCAAGGTCGCGCAGCAAGCAATTATTTTTCGTCTTCCGATAGGAAAAAGCTTGCCTCTCGCTTATGTGGACGAACGCGTGGCACGGATGACTTTTTGGCTCGACCATGGTTGGTCCTTTATGTTTCGTCCTTCAGCATTTTAATCTAAGAACGAATCATTCTCATCGAAAAACATAATGTATTTTTTTTTAATTGATGTAACACATGTAAACCGAGAGCGAGAGATAGATAGATAGATAGAAACGTTTTCCTTCAACAAACGTTTGTTTTCCTATTGTATAAAGTGAACGCACATGTTAAAATTCATCTTGCATAGATATTCAAATTAGAACAAATTCACGTAAAGTGATTAAGTATGCAGAAAAGAAATATATTTGTGATAAATACATAGTTAGTCAGTAAATTCCGATAACCAGAATTCTGTCACGCCGAATGAAACGTTTTGTTTTACAATTTAATGTTTTCACTGACATCCAAAACGAAAATACGTATTATAACTTAATGACTTTCAAGGTGTCAAAATATTGTAATGTTACTATGCTGCCGATCACAATTATGAGAACGCTACGGGTCCCGGGTCCGAATCCCGGCCTGGGCGTGGATGTTTGTGAGTGTGCATTCATCAATTTCATATTGTTATCACCAATCTCCATCTTCGAGAATTAGCCAAAAGTGGCAAAAAAAAAGCGAAGTCAAATAAAGCAAATCAAAATCAAACAATTATGAGACTTCTTCGAAAACGCCTTCGATAACGGTATTTGCTATTCGTAACGGATATGTGTATCACTTTTTCGAAACAGACTTTTGTGGAGGAAAAGAACTGTAACGTTACAAAAGTAACGAGCACAATTATACGAGAGACCTATGTTATTCTCTCCGGAACACGGCATCGGACACGGTATTGCACATCGGAACGTCTGTATGATACCAGCTATAAATAACGTTGTTGCTTTGAAAAAAGGAGTGTAACGTTTTTTCAGTAGTGACCTCAATTAAGTTACTGGTTAATTGTAACGTTACTATCACTTTCCACACACACTAAAGTTACTAGTCAATACGTGACGAACCTCTTTCTTACCCTGTAACGTTACTGGTTGCCGGCAATGGATGTAACGTTAAAGTGTCACGTGAAGACCTACTTCTTTAAAGATCAGTTATGGTTCGGTACCGTTATGCACACCTGTAACGTAATGTTCATATACCTGAGGTAACGTTTCTGTTCACGAAAAAAGTTATTCTGTTTCTGGTTGTAACGTAACGGAAACCGTAATTGAAAATACCGTTCCATTTCGTTACGTTACGACTCCCTGGTTTCAACGCATCACAAGTAGGTATTCCCTATTTTCTATGGATTTAGCTTCAGTTGTATCATATTATGACGATTTGTTTGTGGATTTTATGGCGTTCGACGGTGTTCGACGACGTTCCAGTACAATTTTCACTGCAACTCAGTTTTTCCTACCTCATCCTTTGTAGGTATGCCACGATCTCACGTGATATAACCTATTCACTTTTTTACGAGTTAGGTAACATACATTCACTCCAGTTATGACCTGTCATGAGGATTTTTTTTTTTAGATCTTCTAGACACTAAACTAACCTACGTGGGAACTGTAGAGTAGTATGAAACGGTATGAGCTGGATGCGCCGTTTGACCTACTTTTGATTTTACGATCTTTTACGGACTAAACTAACCTACAGGGAGAAAAAAATGAACAGTAGAGGCTCTGGCAACACTTTTTCACCTTTTACAAATTTTCCTCTTCTTTTCTTCTTACGCTGACCTACTTTTTTTTTACTATCTTTTACGGACTAAACTAACGTACGTATGCATGTTCAAGAGGAAAAAACAGATTTTGACCAAGTGTAACCGTTTTTGGAGATCCGGTCGCCATTTTGAATTTTCAGTCAGGGAGGACAGAGGATGCTAACGCACCAAACCTGAGCTCTCTGTGATCATCTGTTCGGAAGTTACGAGCAATAAAAAAAATGGCAATTGGTGTTTAGGCCACCCCCCCCCCTTGAACTCTAGGTCCACCAAATTTGGTATACGTACTCTGCATCACCAAAATCGACAAGGCCCAGTGGGGAGATTTTTCTATATATTTTATATATTCTATATATCACCTATTTCGAGATATTCGCAATATTAGGTTTTTTTAACATGGGACTTGGATAATTTTCAGAGGGGGTAAATTTGGTTCCATGGAATCTTGGAAAGTTCTTCTTCCAGCACGTATCATAGTAATTTCGAAATTAGTATTCCAATATTTGGGCGTCCATAGTAGAACCTCTTGCTTTACAAGTTGCAGAAGTCGTCTGTACGTTTCTTTTGTTTTTTCTGGCAGTAAGGCATACAAGGCTGGGACAACATCAGTGTACTCATTTCTGATGCCAATATCAACGTGAATTGTATATAACTGAGCAAATTGTCTCAGACAACTTTTGAAAGTCCCATCACCGAAAAACATTGTTCTTGATCGTAAAGATTCCAGATCACCATTGTGTAGCAAATCCTAGAATTCTATTGGTAGATCCATCATCGAAGACTAAGAAATCATTATTTATACTTATCTGGAATTGTAATGTCTTCTCTTTGGTGTGTTAGGCTCGATGCTCCGATACTTGCGTGTCGAATTTTGTACAGCGATGATCGGACCGACGAGAATGCTGGAACTTGGGTGACAAATTCAAGTCCAGCGTCGGAGACTGACGACAACTCCTCCTTAAAAATGGATGGTACCGGCGTCAGTTCTTCACGCGCTCTCTTCTTGCACTGTAGAATACATTTTTGTACTTCAATCTTCTCTACGTCCGGAACACAAGTATGTTCGGTCTTTTTTAGAATGATGTCGTCCTCCCCTCGAGTTACCACACTGCCTTTGCAAGAGATGTTTCCAGATCTGCCTCTACAAAGCCAATATTTGTTGCCATTTTTATACCTAGCTTTGAATCGGAAGAAACGGCCTTCGTGAACTAGAGCAGGGCGACCACGTTCAGTCTTTAAGTAATCCATCTTCTAGCAGGACTCAATCACAAGTGATTAGTCGTCTGAATTTCCATGTAAGTGAAAATCAAATCCAAAAAACAGGTCCATGACAGGTTGAGGGAGGGTAGGGGGAGGATGGGGGGAATCATATCGTTCCATTGCTCCGCGAACCTCACGTACACGTGCATGTTCAAGAGGTGGAATGTCTACCCTATGAGCCACTCCCACTCTAGGTCTCCAGTCAAGAAGACATCCTGAGTTAGGACAACCTCAAATCTTTAGCAAAGCGGTTCACAGAACACATCCCCAATCGAGACAATTTTCAATGGAACTTCCACAGATCCTGAATCGAGACATCCTCAGTGTGGTTGGTATAAATCGGTCTTTGTAGGGCGTTGTCATTTGTGGTGGTATATTATATTTTTTAAAATATAAATATCTTAGAAACCTTTTTTGAATTCTTTAGAGACTATTTTCATAAGATTTATAAATAGGGGACCATATCGTCGATGTGTTCACGAACTGGCGAATATGTCAACAACTCCCCTGCATCACGAACCGGCGAATGTGCAAAATTTGACATTTTGAGTTTTTGACGCTGTATATGTTGGAACAACTTGTACTTTGCTGTCACAAAGTTTCAAGTTTCTATTAAATATTGCTTAGGAGATAAAGATGGACAACGTTTTGACGAATATGAAAGCTAGTATTCTGATAATTTCACGAACCGACGAATATGAAATTCGCCGCTTCGTGGAGAAAAGCATGATATCATTTTAGAATCCATTCAGGATGTGTCAGTTCGACTACATTTTGCCTAACAGATGCCGCTGTAATATAACGTTTTATATTTCCTTTTTTTCATAAGAAATGTAACCCATTTGTAAGATATCAGAAAACATGTAAGGCACAGTTGTTTGTGTTTCTATTGGAACAATGTACAGTCTATATTTTGAGACTTTCAATGAAATTGGCAATCAACTGATTTACTTCTCGCAACGAAATTATTTCGAATGGTTTATAAAAGAAATGCCACTTTTCTTTGATATTATTTTGAAGAATAGCCTTCTAGTGGTGTGGCTCGTTGAGTAATTATTCAGAAGATATGAATAAGGACGTGCTTGTGAAGTGGACTGATGGCAGTACTAACATCGTCAGAAGCCAAGAACTTACACTACCCCATGGAATGAAGAAGTTGCAATATGGAGCGAAAGTAAAAATGTGGTGGGATCCTAAGAAAATTTATTATGAAGGTGTTGTGATCGGGATGGAAGAAGATTCTGAAAGTGGTGATACTGTGGTGTCAGTGCCAAAGAAGAGCTCAGGTGGTGTGATCAATGACTCGAGTGCAGTAGTTAGTGACATTGACAGTTCTTCAGAAACGTTTGCGGATGATGAGGACAAGGATCCTGATTTTCTTATATCTTCCAGTGATAATGAATGGTCCGTACATCCCTCACCGAGGAATGTTCACGCTGTATGTAGTTCCTTGCATTGTGAAGAAGAAATATTTGCTGCATGCGTAACGTGTCAGGATTTGGTTTGTTACAATCACTTCATATTGGATTGCGCCGAGCACAACAGACGTGTTAGTGTACAAGAGAAAAACATCTCTTCGGGATCAAGCCACACAGATTTTAAAGTAGATGGTTCTCAAAAGGAGGATGTTACTCCAGTAAAGCGAAGGGTTTCCGAAAAGGAAAAAGTAAGAAAAAATGTAAAAGCCTGTCGTTCTTTGGGTTATGAGTATGTAAGTGAAAAGAGTCATCAAGTTATTCCTTCTCGCAGATTGCTTCGTCCACGTTGTGAGGCACGGACATGCCAAACAAGAGGATTGAAGTGCAACGATTTTGATGACAACACAAGAATGAAAGTTAATAATGCGTATTATAATTTAGGAAATGTTTCCCGACAACGAGAATGGTTGAGTAAGTTGATCGCTTCCAATGCTCCTGTAAGGTCAACGAAGTCAGAAGACAAAAAGAGGAAGGAAAGAACGCTTCATTATTTTTTACCAGATGACCATAACATAAGACAAAGAGTATGTCGTAAAATGTTTCTTAACACACTGGCAATTGCTGAGAGGCAAGTAAGGACAATGCTAATGAAGTTAAAGAACCAGTGCATGGTAGAAGAAGAAGAGAGAGGTGGACGTCAGACAACGTTAAAAGAAAGAGACGAAAAAATGCGTACAGATATTAAAAAAGCACATAAATATGTTTCCTAGGATGGAATCTCATTTTTGCCGCAGAAGTTCTAGCCAACAGTACTTGTCGTCCAACTTGAGTATTGCAAAGATGTATGAACTATTCAAAAAATAATTTCCAAACAGCTCGGCATGTTACTCCTTATACAGATCAGTTTTTAAATGTATGAAGTTAAAATTTCGTTCTCCAAAAAAAAGATCTTTGTGGTTTGTGTGAGACGTACAACTCATTGAAATCAGCTAATTGTTTATCTAATCATTCTGACTTTATTGAAAAATATAACAGGCACATACAGGAAAAACAGAAGGTGAGGGAAATTAAACGTGCGATGAAAGATACAGCTGTACAAAATCCACAGGAGTTCGTGGCTGCTTGCTTTGACATGGAGCAAGTCATAAATCTACCACAGAGCAAACGAACTGAACTGGATTACAAAAGAAAATTATCAGCCTACAATTTTACAATTTATGAATTAGCTAGTAAAAGCGGTCATTGCTACGTTTGGCACGAAGGATTAGCGAAAAGAGGTCCGAATGAAGTTGCAACAAACTTAAGGAAGTTTCTGCTGATGAAAGATGAACAAGGTGTAAAACAGGTAGCGTTCTTCGCCGATGGATGTGCATCTCAGAACAAAGACAGTATCCTGCCTTCTATGTTCGTTTATTTCTTAAACAATGAAGCACAAAACATCAACACCGTACATGTTTTCTTCTTCGAAACGAGTCACGGACAAAGTGAAGGTGATGCTTTTCACAGTACAATAGAAAACGCACTTCGACGGAGTGAAGATATCTTCATCCCTGCCCAACTCATCCCGGTAATCAGGATGGCAAAAAAGAAACAACCATATGCTGTTCATGAGTTGCATACTAAAGACGTCTTAGATTGGAAACAATATTCGCAGTACCTGCGTATCCTAAAAGTTAGAACAACAAATGAGGGTCAACCCGTGGACTGGACAAAAGTCATGCAAATTCAAGTGCGCATGGGTTGTCCCAATATATTAATAAAAACATCGCATAATCTAAACACACACTCAAGTATATCACTTCCTAATCCACGCAGTGCTAAAGAGGACAATTTACCATCAAGGGCTTTTACTTCAAAGCCAAAACTGCCTATGAAAAAATACCAGGACTTGCTGTCATTATATCAAGGAGTAATACCAGTAATTTCTCATCCTGATTATAAAGACTTCTATGTCAGATTACCTCACTAATTGTACAACAATTTTGCGTCTATTAACTTTGTATTTGATAACAGACTAGTGTTGGTCAATGTATTACTATTTTGTTCCTTACATTTTATTTCATGAATTTTATTATTCTTGAAATTTATTTGCGGGTACGTCTAGTGTTGTGTGAATTTCTCCGTTTCTCACTGTTACGTATTAAACTGTTATAGTGTATGTTATGATTAGTGTATTAAGGATTGGCGTAATATTTAACTCTGTATAAATATCCAATAAATAAGTTGAAAGTTTTAGCCTTGAAGAGTAAAATTCGCAGTTTTAGTGAAAATTACAATGACGAATCAAGCTAAAAATATTCCATTTCTTTTTTGTTTTCACGAACTGACGAATAGATTCAATGAAATCCTTTGTTAATTTATTGTTCATTAAAATTCTTTCTACGGTGTTCTTTCTCATGTGAACTACCTTCTCACACAGCATTTATTGTTATCTCAAAATATAGTTTAGCTCGAACATGTTTTTCAATGATTCGCAAGTAACGCAAAATTGGCTACTTTCAACTTCGTTTTTCCCAAAATCAATATTTTGCACATTCGCCGGTTCGTGATGCAGGGGAGTTGACACATTCGCCAGTTCCTGATAACATCGACGATATAATAGACGCATACTCAAGTTTACTTCTCACTATACTTTTATATATGGTTTTAATAGAGTCAATTTCTCTAAAGTTCTTCGTACTTCTTATTACAAAACCTAGCGTTTTATACGCATTGTTAATCACATGTGAGACATGTTGTTTAAAAGTCAGGTCAGAATCTAAATGGACACCAAGGTCTTTAACTATATCTGCCTGTGGAAGTATTTGACCATTAAGAGAGTAAGTAGATTGAGAAGTAAACCTCTTATAGTCAACTGCATGAAACAACATTTTTTTTTATATTAAAACTAAGATCGGTCACACAACTCCATTAATATAACACATTTACTGTTTGAAGTTTTAATGAATCCTCTCTGTTGTCAATTTGTTTGTATAGTTTTATATCGTCTGCGTACATAAGACATTTAGAGTTCTTAACATGAGACGGTAAATCATTCACAAACAAACTGAATAACAGGAGTCCAAGATTTGATCCTTGGGGAACACTGAATTCACTATATACTCAGCAGATGTAGATTGTTTGTATGATACATATTGTTTCCATCCTTGCAGATATGATTTCATTATATTTAGGAAATTAGTTGTTAAACCAAAACTTGATAATTTACGCAAAAGAATGTCGTGGTTAATTTTATCAAAGGCTTATGCGAAGTCGATATAAATTGTATGCACCATTGATATACAGTCAAGTGCATCGAAAACATTTTGCACAAATTTTACTAAATTTGTTGTGGTAGACCTACGGGGATAGAAACCATGTTGACTATTGTGTATGTAACTTTTAACATGTTTAAATATTCTTGAATACAAGATTTGTTCCAAAACTTTTGCTGGTGCATATATTATGGCTATTGGCCTATAATTCTCTATTCTTGTATTTTCATTTGTTTTTAAAATAGGATAGACTCATGTTAATTTCCATAACTTAGGAAAATTCTGCGTCTTTATTATTAAATTATATATCAAACATAAAGGTGTTTTGAGTACCTCTGCGCAAGCTTTGATTACATAGGGAGGAATTCCGTCTGACCTACTGGCCTTTTTTGGTTTTAATTTTTTTTATCGCGTCTCAATATTCCTTTTCGGTAATTCTATTATTTGATAGTGAATTAGATAGCTGTAGTTCAACTTCCTCAGTTATGTAATATGCACTTTGATAATCAGTATAAACAGATTTAAAGTAAGAAGCAAAGCTATTTACTATTTCTTGATTCGTTTGTAATATTGCATTACCGTACATCATACCTTGGTTTGAAATCTTATTTCTACCCTTTTTATTTTTTTTACATAATTCCTAAACAGTCTGCTGTTATTTTTGATACTCTCCTCAGTTTCCATTAGATACACGTTGGATGTATCTTTTACGAGTATCTTTATATTTTATTCTGCTATCATTATCATATTCATTCGTTTTCAGTAACATTCTTTAAGTCTTAACATATCCTTAATAATCTCGTGTAAACCAAGGAGGGTATTTACTGTTTGAGTGGATTATCTTTGTTGGTACAGTAGAGTTAAAAACCAAGTTAACTTTAACATTGAAATATTCTACAGCGTCATTTACATTATTCATACTACTAATAGGTTCCCAATTTGTATCTCGAAACAATTCATACATTCGGCGGAAATTTGCCGTATTGACTGTAACGCAATCCCACATATTAGTTAAATCAGATCAAGTGTTCTATTGTTTTTATTTTTTAAGTTATTAACAGAATGCAAGTCATAGAGACTCAAAAAATTATCTAAAGCTCTGTATGAAGGTCCTCCTGTCTGCAAATTATAACTTGAATCTACAATATATGGTAAATTGAAATCACCAATAATAATAATATTGTTACCTTGTAATTCTTCATTGATCTCGAATAAGTTAGAGAAATACATATAATCATCTACTGCTGAAGAAGGTGTGAAATACACAGTAATTACATAGTATATCCTATTATCTAAGGTCACTTTAACACAGATCATGTCTTGATTATTGCTTAATAGAACATTGTCAGCTTTTATATTTTGTTTAATGGCAATTAATACTCCCCCACCTCTATTATTACTTTGTTTATCATGTCTAAATACCTTATAGTTCTCAGTAAACAATTCAGTACTATATACACCGCTATGTAGCCACGATTCTATAATGGCAATTACGTCATAGCTACATATGGAAATGTTTAGATAAAATTCCTGAGTTTTTGTGTTCAGGCCCCTCACATTTTGATAATAAATTGTGAAATACTTTTGTGAAGCCATTCCAAATTATACTAACTTATCAACATCTGCAATTGTTTTGAGAACAAAAATATCTCTATCCCCTTCACTTTTTCTTAATTTTATAGACCCTGAACCATCAACCCATAAGTCTTGTAGGAGGAACAGAAGAAGAGCAAACTATAAGAGAAAGGGTCATACAAGACTGTAGGAGGAGAGGATTCAAGAAGTGCATAAAGGGGACAGGAAAACTACCAAGTTTGAAAGGCTTTCCATAGATGCACAGAGAGGAGATGAAGTTGAGACCAGTAATGAACTGCAGAAACAATATTTTGGAACCCTTGGAAAAGAAATTATAGAAAGTTATTGAAGTGTTAGTAACACAGTAAGATAGCAGAGCAGTTAAGAACAGTGAACAAGTAGTGGACCTCATAAAAGGACTTAAGTTAAATGAGATGAAGACGACAATGTTTAGCTTAGACGTGAAAAGTATGTTCCCGAGCATCAAGAGGGGACACGTTTTGGACATTGTTAAAAAGAGAATGGGACAAGAAATTATAGAAGAATTGGATCGTGAAAGGGTAGTGAAGGCGCTGGAAACCATTTGGAATAACGGTTACAGTATAATAGGTGATAAAAAATGTTAATGAGTGTAAGGACTAAATATAGGATCTAGCCTAAGCCCAGCATTGGCTGAATTGGTTATGAATGAATGGGAAAAGAAAGTGATAGAAAAAGGAGGTGACAAAATACTTCTTGTTTGCAGATGTGGACAATTGTTTTGGCATATGGAAGGGAACGAAGAGGCAGCTCGACATTTTTGCCAAAGAAATACAAGATGAAGAAAGAGGGATATTATTGGAACTCGGAATAGAAGAAGAAGACAAGTTAAACTACCTAGATATATTGATGAAAAGGAAGAGAGGACAATAAATTGAAACCGCTTGGCATCAGAAGAAGTGTGCAGCAGGGGTATTCTGCCACAAAAGAAGTGATGTAAGTGAGGTGAAAAAATAAATTTTATAAAGAATATGGAGAACAGAATCAAGAAAATATGCACGAAAGAATGTGAAAAAGAAGGCAAAATAAATAGCCTATGGAAACAGCTGGAAAAGAATGGCTATGAGAAGGTGGATAGACTGGACATAAACAAATGAGAAAGAACAAGAGGAAGAGAAAGAAAAAGAGAGGAAGTTTGGAATAAGAAGTATGGGGAAGACCACAGAAAAGATATGCAAAGTGCTTAGGAAAGCGGGCATTAAAACTTACAGGAAGGGAGGGAGAAGCATCTTAAGAATAGCGAAGAATGCAAACAAGAAAAAGGAGAACAGAGAAAAGGAAGAGGAAGGAATTATCTACGAAGTGAAATGTAAAGAATGTCAGAGTGTGTACATAGGAGAAACGAAAAAGAGGCTGAGAGACAGGTTGAAACAACATAGGGATGATGTGTCTTAAGAGAGAGAGAAATGCGATATTTAAACACACGAGAGAAACAGGACATAACATAGAGTGGGATGAGGCAAAGCAGATAGGAAGGGAGAAGAGGATACTAGTGAGAAAATGGAAGGAGGCCAAGGAATAGAGAAGAAAGGTGAAGAAGACACAATGAACTGGAATGGGGGACTGAAGTTAAACAAAGAATAGAAGAAGGTGTTAGCAAGAGTGGAAAGGACAAGAGATAAAAAGGAGAGAAGAAAGAAGAAGAATTAAGGAATACGAGCGTAAGATAAAGAGTCCAACGACTTTCAAGATGGAAGTAAATATGTTTAGCTTTTAGGTGAAAGTACATACAGTTGACAAGGTAAAGCCACCTGCTAGAATGTTCCAGAACAACTTTCTAATAGTCTGGAGGGGAGTAATGTTTGTGTGTATATATATCGCCCTGTTTTTGTACCTTGTTACATTTGTACTTGGTGCAGAGTCTGAAAAAGACCTTGCTACAAGGTTGAAACGTTACGTTTAGTTTAAGTTTTATAATAAAATAAATGTCTGCCTTGGTCAGAATATTGAGTTTTTTCAAATAATGCACCATTCAATCCTGCAATCCTAGATATCGTTGAAACAAAATTTGTTATGGGAGCCCTCTCCTCTTCTCTCGAATGTAACCTGCATTTTGCCATTCCTGCTTCTCGTGATAGGGTTTGGCACACACATGTTTGCTTCGACATTTTTTTTCAAATGGGTTGTAGTGAAATCTGTGTTTCATCCAAATACCTCTAAACCTTCAAACTATCCTAACACTGTTCAAATGTTTATGCTAAATTTACCTTAACACTTTGTAAAACATGGATTTACAATAGCATTAAAACTCTCATTGAAAATTCTGGGTAAATCCCTATGAGTGATGGATCGATCGCATGTTAACTACCTTGATACTCATCTTTTGATTTCAAATGTAATTACAGGTATGTCGTCGAGACAAGAAGAACTGTGGAGAGATCTCGAATGTCCAGCCTGCTTGGAAATCATTAAACCTCCAATTTTTATGTGCAATGGAGGCCACAACCTTTGCAAAAGATGCAACGAGAGGTTGCAGCAGTGTCCATTATGCCGTGGTACGTTGACCAACAACAGGAACATCACTCTTGAAGCTGTTGTGAAGAACGTCCCTCTACCATGTTCACACAAGGCATCAGGCTGCGCTCACTCAATGTTTCTAGATGAACTAACTGAACATGAATCCTCTTGTCTCTGCAAGCCCATCAACTGTTGGGATGAAGGGTGTGAAGATGTTGTCATCAGAGACGCGTTTGTTGACCACATGCAAAAGAAGCATGGGACATCTTCAAAGGAATTAAATCATCTTGACTCCAATAGTATGGAAGGTAGTTGGTCTTCAGTAAACGGCAATATATTCTACATTTTGAAATGCGGTGTCTGCACCTTCATTTACAGTCAAATCAGCGAACCTCTGTACAGCACTTTTTCTATCGAGTTTATTGCAGGAGATGTAGGTGCTGATATGTTTGAGTATAAGCTCGACGTAAGAAAAGGAAGTAAACAGTTGTATTCTTATTCCGGTCAAATGGGCGACATATATCTTACTGAATTTGAAGTTGCAGGGAATTATCTACTTGTTTCTGGACAAATTGAAGAAAACAGCGATATAACTTTAATCATCACGAAAAAAGATAAAACAATTTAACAAACCTATTTCTAAGAAAATGGATTTTGTGTGTATTTGCGTGGGTATACGTATATACACATAACTCTTGCAGCCTCTATTCGGGATTCGTATATTGAATCAAGATCATTGTTGCTGGTATAACGGAGTACGGACGTCTCCATTTTAGAGTTTGGAACAAGTGGATGCCATTTGAGTGCAAGATCAGGGCTAGGGGGATCGTCCGTACGTTCCCAACTAAATCTCACCAGAGGGACAGATTTAGTTGCCGTTGTGTGAGGTCTCACAGAACACTGTAAGTGAGCTCAATTGATCTCTTTGCCGACTGGGGATTTCATTGGTTTCTCTTCATCTTTCGCGTATGTCTGTAACACTCTATTAGATATCACGACTCATGATCTTCTGGAGAAGCCATGCTCGCTTTCTTCCTCCTGCGCATGCTCAGCACAGGGTGTGGGGCCACATTACTCTCTTTCAGACGACTGTCCTTTAGATGCAGATGGTATAATTTCCTCACATACAATGACCCATGTAAATTAGACCATCAAGAAGCTTTCATTGAAGACTTTTCTTGACCTTCAATGGCTTTTCTTGACTTTCAACGAAAGTACCGCTTCTGCATCACCAATATGTATAGTCTAAGTTACAACAGAATACCATTCCATCGTAAAAGTTCTTCTCTGGTGGTACCCGCATTCTACGTACCATTGCTGCTTCTAGTGATAAAATTTGGCGCTACACATGTTGCCTTTGACATTGCTTTTCAACCCAAACGAACGTGTAATGAAATAAGTGATTTATCCACATCTCTCTAATGCTCAAACGTTTCATGAGAACTTTAAAATTTGGATGCTAAATTGAACTTTACATTTCCTTACATTATCTTCTGTAACCACTGAACTTTCTGGACAAATCTCTACGTAAAAGTAGATCGATAGGTCAAAGGTGACTAATTAGATGCTCGTCTTTTGATTTCAGATATAATCATGTCGTCAAGAGAAGAGAAACTGTGGAAGGATCTAGAATGCCCAGCCTGTTTGGAAATCGTCAAACCTCCAATTTTATTGTGCAACAGAGGCCACAATCTTTACAAAAGCTGCAACGAGAGATTGCAGCAGTGTCCATTATGCTGTGGTACGTTGACCAACACTAGGAACATCACTCTTGAAGCTGTTGTGAATACTATCCCTCTGCCTTGTTCACACAATGCATTCGGCTGTGCCCGCACCATGCTTTTGGATCAGCTGAATGAACATGAAGCCTCTTGTGTCTGCAGGCCCATCAAATGTTTGTTTGAAGAGTGTGAATATGTCCTCAGAGACGCATATGCTGAACACCTGCAAAGCAAGCATGGGATATCTTCAAAGGAATTAAAACATCTTGACTCCAATAGTAATGAAGGTAGTTGGTCTTCAGTAAACAGCGATATACTCTACATTTTGAAAAGCGGTGTTTACACCTTCCTTTACGATCAAAGCAGCGACACTCCGTACTCCACTATTTCTATCGAGTTTATTTCAGGAGACGTAGGTGCTGATATGTTTGAGTATAAGCTCAACGTAAGAATTGAAAATAAACAGTTGTATTCTTATTCCGGTCAAATGGGCGACATAAATCTTACTGGAAAGAAATTTGAAGTTGCGGGGAATTATCTACTTATTCCTAAAGAAATTGAAGAAAAGAGCGTTATAACTTTCCTCATCACGAAGAAAAGCAATTCAACAAGCCTATTTATAAGAAACTGGATTTTATGTGTGTGTTGTGTATGTATACACATGGCCATGGAAGCCATTGTTATGAGATTCGGATGTCGGATCCAGATCATTATTGCTAGTGTAACGGAGTCCGGACAGCTTTGTTTTGAAGTTTGGAACAAGTGGAACTCGTTGCGTGAAAGAGGGATCGTCCATATGTTCCAAGTAAATCTCTCAAGAAGGACATTTGTAGTTGCTGCTGTGTGAGGTGTCCCGTCTCACAGAACACTGGTGGGGACTTCAATGTGTTCTCCTTATCTTTTGCCTACGTCTGTAACACTTTGTCTATTAGCCATTACTACTCATGCGCATTTGGTGCAGCCATGCTCAGGATAGAGATCGTTTTCTTTCTCTTGCGCATGCGCAGCACATACTTCGGAGACCACATTATTCTCGGTCAGACAGACGAATGTCGCTTATAATAATAACGGTATAATTTCCATATGTGTACATTAGCCAGAATATATCCTACGCAAAATTCATTTTTACAGTGACCTGCTTTAATTAGGCCATCAAGACGCTTTCATTGAAGACTTTCTTGACCTTCAATGACTTTTTTCTTTTAACTTCAACGAAAGTATCGGCTCTGATTCACCAATATTTATAGGCTAAGATACAACAGTATACCATTCAATCGTAAAAGTTCTCCTCTGGTCAAGTTGTAACTTTCATTGCAACATTTCAGAATTTGGCACTATACGTGCTGCCTTCAACATTGCTTTTCAACCCAAATGAACGTGCAGTGAAACAAGTCATTTATCCACGTCCCTCTAAGGCTCAAAATTATCATGAGACCCTTAACATTTGGATACTAAATTAAACTTTACATTTCCTTAAACATCGTCTGTAACTCCATTGAAATTTCTTGACAAATCGGTCATATGTGACTACTTAGATTCAGATTCGAGAGAAGAAAAACTGTGGAAGGATCTGGAATGCCCAGCCTGCCTGGAAATCGTCAAACCTCCACTTTTTATGTGCAACAAAGGCCGCAATCTTTGCAAAGGATGCAACGAGAGGTTACAACAATGTTCATTATGCCGTGGTACGTTGACCAACACTAGGAACATCGCTCTCGAAGGTATTCGCGATTAAAATTACCACCTGAGCGCTAGTGTCGCTTCCAATACGGCCGCTCTAAGTAGGATAAATCTTTGTTTATATTCAGCAGTAGTACAAAATAGCAGCGTGTTGTCATGATTGGTATGGTAGAAAACATTTTAATTACGCATTATTTTTAAATATTGCAAATGCGATGTGAATTCCAGGTACTCTAACAAACGAGAAGCTGTACTGAGAACGAAGCATTTAATTATGATAGGCAAAAATAACACGGAGAATGCACTGGTTGTCCAAAGCAGTGCTGTAGGGCTATCATCTGCACGTCATGTTGTAACTGGGGTTCTCGGAAATTATTTGAAAATAACGGAATTGCAATTGACCTGTACTGAAAAGCTGGGACAGGAGAAAATTGCGAACATATCGTTGCAGTTCTTTCTCGAAAGAGAAAGGCTGCTTTAATAATAATATTCACGATTTCATGACCAGGCTATACTCACTGACAAGCGACATCGTACTGAATGAAACAGTAACATTAGCATGTCCACTTTTTTTCTGGTTACATTTGACATTAATTCATTCTCAAACTATTTTCATCTACTCTCCTAATCGACTTGCACCTGTTCCAAATTTCACACATACGTAATATCGGTAATACATGGACGCATTGGGTAAGACGCTTCATGATCTTTCGAAAAATAAAAAGCTTTATTTATTAAGTACAATTTAAAACTTTACTTTCATGGTAATATATATTTATCTCTCGAAAAATAAAGTAAGCCGACTCGTGCATTCTTCGTAATTTCCTTGCCGAATTACAGTGTTATATCCCCCATACCAATCTTCTGTCAATTACGTTTTCCCTGATTTATTAACAAATTTAATTTTGTTGATTCCACGGGGTGGAAACACATGAAAACTTTTAATTTGTTCTGACCCATAAAACTATTTAGAGCAAAAAAAACAACAAAAAAAAACAACCTGAACAGTACACCTTACTCTCTCGCATATTCCCCATGCTTTGAACGACTTCAACACAACGTATCCTACTTAGAGTACTTCCTGAAAATCCCACCAGATGGCATATCGGTTAATTTTAATCACGAATTGTGAAGACTATCCCTCTACCATGTTCATACAAGGCATTCGGCTGCACTCGCGCCATGCTTCTGGATCAACTGGTTGAACACGAAAGCTGTTGTGTCTGCAGACCCATCAACTGCTGGATCGAAGGATGTAAAGTTATTGTTCTCAAAGAAGCGTTTTCCGACCACATGCAAAACAAGCATGCAGTACCTTCAATAGAATTACAACTTCTTGAATCCAATACTATGGCAGGTAGTTGTGCTCCAATGAAAGTCAGCTTCTTCTACATTTTGAAGAGCGGTGTCTACACATTCCTTTCCGAGCAACGTAACGCTCCTCTCTATTCCATCTTTTCTATCCAGTTTATTTCAGGAGACGTAGGTGCTGATATGTTTGAGTATAAGCTCGACGTAAGAAAGGAAGAGAACCAACTGTATACCGGTGAAATGCAAGAAATAACCGAAAAATCTGTCGCAGATCAGAAATTTCTCAATCCTCAAGACAGTGTTTGGAAGATGTGTTCACATTAACTTACCGAATAAGATGTGATGTGTTGACGCGCTGTGGTTTGAACATACATGGGATGGGGCTTCTTCACTGGTGGATAATCGGATAGGGAGGAAGTTTTTTACTCGAAAATTGGTTGAAGGTTTAGCTGGAAAAGTATTTTGACGTAAGTTCATTTACGTCCTTCATTAGTTGATCTTCTATGGTTAAATCCATTCCTTGTACCTAGGTAAAAATGTTCCACTTACGAGCAATATTATTAGATTAATAGTTATGTGAAAAGTATTAACCAAGAACCAATCTTATAAATTGTGTATGGTAAAGATATGAGAGATTTCGAATATATTGATTTGAGTTAATGGGTAAACATAGTGGTAAGCACATCATTTGTTGATTACAAGTGACGATTAGGAAGGCTGGTTACTTGTGTGTTGTTGCTAAGGTCCAGTTTCGTGAAAGTAAAGTATAATTCTATTAACTTGGGTTGAGTAAAATGTTTGATTTTCAGCAATGTTTTGTGTATTGCCTTGAGAAATGGTTCAGCTTCACATGTTTCCAAATAAAGTACTTTCCTCGTTACTTTTCTCAGCTTCACTCTACAATGTCCTCAACTTTTTTTGTGTAAAGCACTGTGATGTACACTACCGTAGATAAATAAATGGCTAGAAATGATCAAGGAGTAATAATGAAATTATGTAAATCGCAGATATTTTGAAATAAGAATGATGTAGTTGAAAGTGAAACATAGTTTGATATAGAAATGTGCTCTGATTTTAAAATTCCTTATGAAACATTTTGCTGTGTACCTTGATGCACACTGACACTTGCATTATATACCCATTATACAGTGTATATTAACTGTTATTACAATACATTTTATTTTCGTATTGTTTTGTGTACATATGCGGAGTTTCGTCCATCCATTTGGTGTGGCTAACATTATTCATACTTTTATCCATGACGGAAACTATCACGGATACTCTCGTTGGAAACAGGTGATCCCCATGCCATCTTATCCAAAAGAAATGGAATTGTGTCTATATCAAGTGTTACTTTTATGAAAGGAATATATACAAATGTATTTTTTAAAGAACACCTTTCTTTAGATTAAAAAAAGTGTTTTTATTTTGATTTACAAATTCCTGCCAAACCACATGTGCATACGTTCTGGGATACAGTGCACAAATAAGCACAAATTGTGCACTAAATATTGGATAATACTAGTTTTCTCTTTGGTCATGTGGTGTGGCAAACTTCACCTGACTCATGTAAAATGTGACAGATGCAAATGGACATAGCTTCTTTTGGGACATCTTATGTTTAGGCTTCTATTACTACGTTTTTACTCAGAGAATTGGAGAAAATGAAAATTTCGTGTTTCTTTTTTTAAATTCATAGGCGAGACGGTAATAAAGTTACAAATTTCTCTCACAAATTTATTTAGTAATTTTAAATAATAATGGAGACATATTCCATTGTAAGAGAGTATACAACAATTCAGAGCTGTTTATTGCATCTGAGATAAACGCTATTGATTCTACAGTTTTCATATTTCTGTTCTTAACTCTCCAGTTAACTTTGCTTGTGTAATAACAGACGATAAATAAGAATTACTTCTGAATCCACTGATTTTTTTGTATCGGGTCTGTCCGAAAACGATGTATTGATAGTTGAGAAAAATTATTCGTTCCCAAACTCATGTTGCAACCAAACGGCACGCAATGATTTTCGCCATTTCAGTAATAATAATAATAATAATAATAAAAAACTGCCTTGCGCCTTTGAAATCCATGATATTTTTTCAAAACCGGAAGTGAAGTTCCTTCCCGCTACAAAGGCGCACGCAAATGTAAACATCCTGTGAAAAGCACGCACACACATTATATATATAAAGTAAGAGAGAGAGGGGGGGAGGTGACTTCCAAGTTCACAGATTCCCAATTCACAGACTACCTGAATTCCTTTCCGATTCATCGATGATGACCTCCCGGCGGAGTGTGGCACGTGCAGTCTTCTCTTCATATGCAAACCTCTTTCCAATTCATGGATTTCATCCCTCCCCTCTCCACTTTCTTGATTGTAAGAGGTCGCACCGATATGTCATCTATTCTCGTTGCAAATTGCACGTCGTGCAAATTGCAGGTTTCGTTGACGTCACATTATCTTCTGTCCCAGTTGTGGCACTGCCATAGCAAGGATTGATCTTTCTTTGTCTGTTAACGCACAACCAATATCTTGAACCGCTCTTATTAATCATATTCAAATGGAATTTGTCTCCCTGGTACAGCAATATGCGTTTGCCTTTTGTGCTCTGAACTACACTTTTATGAACATTTTTGTTTGAATAGAGAACAGACAGAGCGAAAATCAATTTGTCTTTCTTTTGTCTAAAAGTAGACGCTTCTATCTTTTCAATCAGGTATATTTGACGTTTCTCCACCTACGGAATACAATTTTACAAGCACGTAAACAGCGGGCTCAATATTTTTTGTCACGGACAGTAGTCACCGGTTTGGGAGGTGGCGTGTGTCCCTGTGTCCACTGTAAAATCCGCCAGTGTGCAAACATGATTTCCATTCACTGTAAAGGAAAGTCCGGAAAGATGTTCGAAGAAGATTATTTGAAATCTGGGCTCAAAACCTGAGAAACAATTGTTTAGAATGCGTATGTCTGCACATATTCTGGCGTCGGCACGCACATAGAGATTGTGTTTGTTCCTCACATCTTCTTCATAACCTTACTCTACACGAAGAAGGTGTCTTACTATGAAGATTACCACTAGCAGAGAAGTATCGTGAAGTATTCAAGAAGAATGTTTCTACCAAGTAACGCTAACGTCTCATGTTTGTACACCCAACGGCGAAAGAAACAGTAGGCGAATTGTCCACCACCATTTTCATTCGGTCTGTATTACATAATGTGATGATAATGAATTGAAATAATGACGTCAATAAGCAGAGAACAATGCCTGCTTCGAACCAACATAGTTTCATTCCTTAAAACAACACAGGATGTAGAATAAAAAAGTAATGAAAATAGCGGTGGACAATTTGCCTACCATTTTCTTTGCCGTTGACTGTACAAAATAAGAGAAAATCATGAATATATTCATTAACTTTGTTAAATTCGGTTGACCTATGAAATTAGAAAACACGAGATAACAAAAAATAATAATAGCACTGAATGGAAGCAAGAGTTAAATTAGACAATGTAGAAGTAGTATAAGATATTTTAGACCTATAGTAGGGCCTTCCCGATGACATGGTGGTAATGTCGACGTCGACGCCTTGCAGTCAAGAGGTCAGGGGTTTGATACCTGCTGGATGCACATAATGGTTCGGATCTCACTTTACAATGTCGGTTCAGTCCCGACATTCAGTCAGTATAAAATGGACTTCAAAACAAAGTTAAATAAGCAAACAAATTACTGCTTGCAAGGATATGAAGGATTGTACCAGGTGGTTATAATTAAAGTGACGGTGTTCAGAGTGGTACAGCACGGGCTGTAATAAGAGTAGCAGTCTGAAACTTCGTAGATATGCTAATGAAGCAATGCGCTCGCCAATTATGCAAAAAAAACAAAAACAAAAAAAAATAGTTCCAATTCTCGCCACAAGGGTAAAAATGGCGCTGTAAGCAGTCAAAACGTGGAATTTTCCGTAACTCTGACGTCAAAGTCGGTGACATTGCCTAACCATTGTGTGAGCTCCCTGGTTGTGGTTGGTGACGCTTGTTGCTTTTTCCTTTAGTAATGTTCATGTAATTCGAATAGTGAAATTGTAGCGATATTTTATTACACAGAGTATAGTTTTCTGCGATTTATAGTGTTTTTCCTGTAACTATACCAAGTTTTCACTGCTTACAGCGCCATTTTTTACCCTGGTGGCGAGAATTGGAACTATTTTTTTTTTTTCATAATTCGCGAGCGCATTGCTTAATTAGCATATCTACGAAGTTTCTGACTGCTACTCTCATTACAGCCCGTGCTGTACCACTCTCAACACTGTCACTTTAATTATAACCACCTGGTACTTAAAATGGAGTGAACTTCCTGCTTCCATAACATCCCTCGTCAGTTGTAACAACTTCAAAAACAAACTAAAATTCTACTATTGGAACAAAAATATCTCTCCTCAAGTCCTCACGAACAACAACTAATATTCTCACTCCTGAACTAACTATCTCCTACATCTCGCCCATCCTTGACTTTAATACATATTTGTTACTGTTTTGTTAGCTGCTTAATTTGTATTAATATTATCTAAATGGCACCATATTCACATCCAGATAACATCGGAATCATGTGAACAGGCCAGTCTTAACTCTCACTTTTATTGAACTGTTTTTGCTTTTCTTTCATTTTGTGTATGCCTCTTTTAGTACGTAGTTATGCGTGTGCATGAACTGGGGCAAGGGGTCAGAACAGCCGCCATTCAAGTAAAGAATAATTGAACACAATGACTACAGGTGTATATTCAAGAACTGGTGGTCACAGATAAATGAAACGATTGTAACATATGTAGATCATTGTCAAATTTGTGCTGCAGTGTAAGGAAATGATTGAACTAGAGTGTAGAACCCACGCTTCAAGGTACCCTGCACAATATAAAAATTCTCGTTTCTGTAAGGTTTATTACGAGTTTATAGGACGCTTGTGCTTCCAATTAAGGAAGTAGGTTTGATTTTTTCCTGACTTCAAGGTTTGATTTCATATAGTCTTCGTAAAGAAACTAAAATTACTGAAACCATATTCTAAAATCAGTACTAATTACATAAAAATCTATGTTCAAACATATCTATGACAAATAGTTAAAATTCGGTTAATTATAGAATTAAATCAGAAAGTGAAAATATTATTTTATATGAAACAATGTAAATTTACTGCAGCGTCAAAATTCAGTGAAAAGTAAACAAAAGATAGTTATGATATACGTATAATGTTTTTGGATAAGATTCAAAATGGCCACTTTCATAGGTAAAATAATAGTTTGATGTTGAACACATCAATTTATTTCTTAAATATAATGAACGTTGCACCAGTGGCACACCAGAAGTGAAAAGAAACACGGATTATATTTTTCCTTCCATAATTATTGGTTATAAACTTCAACATGTTGTCCTAATTGCTTAGATTATAATACGAAATATATAAATTAATTGTAATCATGTTTATATTGTTCGTATAAGACCAAAGGCGCCAATTTCGGCGGGGGGACTTTATGCGCACCCAAAATTCATGTAAAGGGACAAATGTTACATGTATTTACACATGTTTGTTTATGCCAACCTTGGCCCCCAAAATTTATTTTAAGTTGTTGCCTCTGTATAGGACACATGTACGTACATTAGACTAAAGAACAGAATTCTGATTTTGTAAGACCTCTGAAATGAAATGTTTTAGGCCCAGCGTATATTGTATGACCATGGCCCGCTTCTACCTAGGGGATAATAATAGGATATGTATTCATGAAATGTACAGATTGCCAGAAAGTATCTTGAACGTATTTTAAGGAATTGAAATATTATTAGGTTATAACGTATGGGGAGTAATGAGATAAGGAGATAAGGTGAAAAATCCTGACACTTGGATAAATAATAAAATTGTCTCCAAGAATGGTTTACTGTATATATGAAAAGGCAACCTAGACTGTCTCTGATGGAGCCTGAAGGCACGAGCCTAAGCCATGGTACTAGCTTCATACGACACAACGTGGACATATTTTTCAGTAACTTAACAGCTGTTCTGGAGAAGTACAAATTTCAGGACAAATATATTTGGAACGCCGATGAAACCTGTATTCATACTGTTCAGCGCCCTGGGAAAATCGCTGCAGACTAGGGTGCACGTCAAGTATAGTCAAGGTTACGTCAGCAGAGAGGGACACAACTGTTACCCTTGCCAGTGTTGTCATTTCCACCTCATACTTCCCACAGACTACAACCCTTGGACAGGTCGGTTTATGGACCTTTTAAGAAGTTTTATTTTGCATCAATAGACAGTTGGATGACCAGCAATCCAGGGAAGACCTTTACTATATACGACATGCCAGGACCCGTTAGTAGTTCACTACCCAATGCTCTAACGCCAAAAATATTATATCAGGCTTTCAAGCAACGGGAATCATGCCATTCAATCCAGATATTTTTACTGAAGAAGATTATTTACCATGTTCCGTAAATGATCGACCAATGACTGAAGAACATGAGGAAGATAGTTTATCTGATGAAAGAAAATTCTCTGAAACCAACGTCCATGGATTAGAAGCCACCCCTTCCACCAGCAAGAAATGCATCGTGAGTGAGTAAGCCCTACCCCAAGGCTGGAGAACGAAAAGAAAATCGAAATGGGAAACAACCAATGATGTGATCAATTCTGCTTCTAGTGATCGAGTTTGACACTACACATGTTCGCTTTGACAATTTTCTTTAAAATTCTACATTTTGAAAAGCGGTGTCTACACCTTCATTTACAATCAAATCAGCTGTACTCTGTTCTCCACTTTTTCTATCCAGTTTATTGCAGGATACGTAGATGTTGATATGTTGAAGTATATAAGCTCGACGTAAGAAAAGAAAGTAAACAGTTGTATTCTTATTCCGGTCAAATGGGCGACATAAATCTTAACGAAGAGAAATTTGAAGTTGCAGGGATTTATGTACTTGTTCCTGGACAAATTAAAGAAAACAGCGATATAAGTTTGATCATCACGAAAAGAGATAAAATAATTGTATTTCTAAGGAAATGGATTTTGTGTGTATGTGCGTGAGTATACGTATATACATCCTAGGTCTGTAACACAGTATTAGACATCACGACTCATGACCTTCTAGAGAAGCCATGCTCAGGATTAAAATCGCTTTCTATCTCTTACGCATGAGCAGCACAGGGTGTGGAGCCCACATTACTCTCTGTCAGGCAGACAAATGTCCTTTAGATGCAGATGGTATAATTTCCTCACATACAATGTCCCACGTAAATTAGACCATCAAGAGGCTTTCATTGAAGACTTATCTTGGCATGAATGACTTTTCTTGACCTTCAACGAAAGTACCGCCTCTGCATCACCTATATATATAGGCTAAGATACAACAGTATACCAATCAATCGTAAAAGTCCTTCTCTGCTCAAGTGGTATCCCACATTGTTTCATTGCTGATTTTGGTGATATAATTTAGCGCTACACATGTTGCCTTTAACATTGCTTTTCAACCAAAATGATCGTGCAATGAAATAAGTGATTTATTCACATCTCTCTAAGGCTCAAACGTTTCATGAGACCCTTAAAATTTGGATGCTAAATTGAACTTTACATTTCCTTACATTATCTTCTGTAACTCCACTGAAATTTCTGAACAAATCTTTACGTAAAGATAGATTGATAGGTCAAATGTGATTACTTAGATGCTCGTCTTTTAATTTCAGATATAATCATGTCGTCGAGAGAAGAGAAACTATGGAAGGAATTAGAATGCCCAGCCTGTCTGGAAATCGTCAAACCTCCAATTTTTATGTGCAACAGAGGCCACAATCTTTGCAAAAGCTACAACAGCAGGTTGCAGCAGTGTCCATTATGCTGTGGTACGTTGACCAACACTAGGAACATCACTCTCGAAGCTGTTGTGAAGACTATCCCTTTGTCATGTTCACACAATGCATTCGGCTGAGCCCGCACCATATTTTCTTGATGAACTGACTGAACACGAATCCTCTTGTCTCTGCAGGCCCATCTACTGTCGGGATGAAGGGTGTGAATGAAGATGTTATCCTCAAAGACGAATTTGCTGAACACATGCAAAAAAGTATGGGACACCTTCAAAGGAATTAAAACATCTTGACTCCAATAGTATGGAAGGTAGTTGGTCTTCAGTAAACGGCGATATACTCTACATTTTGAAAAGCGGTGTTTACACCTTCTTTTACGATCAAAGCATCAATGATCCGTAATCCATTATTTATATCCAGTTTAATGCAGGAGACGTAGGTGCTGATATGTTTGAGTATAGCTATAAGAAAAAGAAGTAAACAGTTGTATTCTTATTCCGGTCAAATGTGCGACATAAATCTTACTGAAGAAAAATTTGAAGTTGCAGGGAATTATCTACTTGTTCCTGGAGAAATTGAAGAAAACAGCAATATAACTTTGATCATCACGAAGAAGAACAATTCAACAAGCCTATTTATAAGAAAATGGATTGTATGTATGTGTGTGTTTCTGTGAGTATATGTATACACATAGCTATGGAAGCCATTGTTCTGAGATTCGGATGTGGGATCCAGATCATTGTTGCTAGTGTAACGGAGTCCGAACAGCTTCATTTTAAAGTTTGGAACAAGTGGAAATCATTCCGTGAAAGACTAGGGGAATCGTCCATATGTTCCCAACTGAATCTCCCCGGAAGGACATTTGTAGTTGCCGCTGTGTGTGGTCTTCCCGTCTCACAGAACACAGGTGGAGACTTCAATGTTTTGTCTTCATCTTTTGCCTACGTCTTTAACACTTTCTATGGTGGAGTGGTTAGCACATCGCGCTACGACGTCAGAGGTCCCGGGTTCGAATCCCGTCATGGGCATTGATGTTTGGGAGCGTCCATTCATCAACTTCGTCATATCATCACTCACCTCCATCTTCGCAAATTGGCCAAAAGTGACACAAAAACGAAGTAAAATTAAGCTAATCAATCAATGAACACTGTCTATTAGCCGTTGCTACTCATGCACTTTTGGTGCATCCATGCTCAGGATAGAAATCGCTTTCTTTCTCCTGCGCATGCGCAGCACATGCTTCGGAGACCACATTATTCTCGGTCCGATAGACGAATGTCACTTATTATAATAACGGTATGTGTACATTAGTCAGAAAATATCCTAAGCAAAACTTATTTTTACAATGACGCAAGTTAATTAAGCCATCAAGACGCTTTCATTGAAGACTATTCTGGACCTTCAATGACTTTTTTCTAACTTCAACGTAAGTATCGGCTCTGAATCACCAATATTTATAGGCTAAGATACAACAGTATACCATTCGATCGTAAAAGTTATCTTCTGGTGAAGTGGTAACTCACATTGTACCATTGTAGAATTTGGCACTATACGTGTTGCCTTTAACATTGCTTTTCAACCCAAATGAACGTGCAGTGAAACCAGTGAAACAACTAATTTATCCACATCCCCCTAATGCTCAAAATTATCATGAGACCCTTAACATTTGGATACTAAATTGAACTTTACATTTCGTTAAACATCGTTTACAACTCCACTGAAATTTCTGGACAAATCGGTCATATGCGACTACTTAGATGCTCGTGGTTTGATTTCAGATATAATCATCTGAAGAACAAGAGAGAAGAAAAACTGTGGAAGGAACTGGAATGCTCAGCCTGCCTGAAAATCGTGAAACCTCCAATATTTATGTGCAACAGAGGCTACAATCTTTGCAAAGGATGCAACGAGAGGTTGCAACAGTGTCCATTATGCCGTGGTACGTTGACCAACACAAGGAACATCGCTCTCGAAGCTATTGTGAAGAACATCCCTCTACCATGTTCACACAAGGAATTCGGCTGCACTCGCGCCATGCTTCTGGAGCAGCTGGCTAAACACGAAGGCTCTTGTGTCTGCAGACCCATCAACTGCTGGATCGAAGGATGTAAAGTTGTTGTTCTCAAAGACACGTTTTCCGACCACATGCAAAACAAGCATGTTGTACCTTCAATAGAATTAATACTTCTTGAATCCAATACTATGGCAGGTAATTGTGCTGCAATGAAAGCCAGTTTCTTCTACATTTTGAAAAGCGGTGTCTACACCTTCCTTTACGAGCAACGTAACGCTCCTCTCTACTCCAACGTTTCTATCCACTTTTTAGCTGGAAATATAGGTGCTGATATGTTTGAATATAAGCTCGACGTAAGAACGGAAGATACCCAACTGTATTCGTATACCGGTGAAATGCACGAAATAACCGAAAAATCTGTCGCAGATCAGAAATTTCTCAAGGCAGGGAGTTATCTATTTGTAACTGTAACTGTAGAAATAAAAGAAAAGAGCGATATAACCCTCATCATTATGAAGACGAACAATTTAACGAACATATATATAAAAAAAATGGATTTTGTGTGTGTTTGCATTTGTGTGTATATATGTATACATATATATAGCCATAGGATTCTATATTCGGGATTCGGATACCGGATCTATTAAGCGGATTGGAACGGCCATCCTTAATATACAGGGAAACACCCATTTAGAAGAAATACAGATTTTGAAACACGAATGAATAATAGCAATACATGATTCAGGCAACAAGATGGGGTATATGGCGATCATCTTGAAGTCCCCATCTTGTATTCAACTTCATTTTTTTTAAATATGGATATGTTGGCATGTGAAATCAAAATCGATTGGGTATTAAAGAGAAGTACGATGGTATGATTAATTTTCCTGTAACTTTAATCCTCAAGACAGTGTTTGGAAGATGAAAACTACCACTTTCGTGTTCACATTAACTTACCGAATAGGATGTGATGTGTTGACGCGTTGTGGTTTGAACATACATGGGATGGGGCTTCTTCACTGGTGGATAATCGGATAGGGAGGAAGTTTTTTACTCGAAAATTGGTTGAAGATTTAGCTGGAAAAGTATTTTGACATAAGTTTATTTACGTCCTTCATTAGTTGATCTTCTATGGTTAAATCCATTCGTTGTACCTAGGTTAGAAATGTTCCACTTACGAGCAATATCATTAGATTAATAGTTATGTGAAAAGTATTAACCAATAACAAATCTTATAAATTGTGTATGGTAAAGCTATGAGAGATTTCGAATATATTAATTTGAGTTAATGGGTAAACATAGTGGTAAGCACATCATTTGTTGATTACAAGTGACGATTAGGAAGGCAGGTTACTTGTGTGTTGTTGCTAAGGTCCAGTTTCGTGAAAGTAAAGTATAATTCTATTAACTTGGGTTGAGTAAAATGTTTGATTTTCAGCAATGTTTTGTGTATTGCCTTGAGAAATGGTTCAGCTTCACATGGTTCCAAATAAAGTAGTTTCCTCGTTACTTTTCTCAGCTTCACTCTACAATGTCCTCAACTTTTTTTGTGTTCAGAACTGTGATGTACAAGGGGTAATAATGAAATTATGTAAGTCGCAGATATTTTGTAAAAAGTATGATGCAGTTGAAAATGAAACATAGTTGATATAAAAATGTACACTGATTTTATAATTGCTTATGAAACATTTCGCTGTGTACCTTGATGCACACTGACACTTGCACTATATACCCATTATACAGCGTATATGAACTGTTATTACAATACATTTTATTTTTTTATTGTTTTTTGTACACAGGCGGAGTTTCGTCCGTCCATTTGCGGCTAACATTATTCATGCTTTTATCCATGACGGAAATTATCACGGATATTCTCTTTCGAAACAGGTGATCCCCATGTCATCTTATCCAAAAGAAATGGAATTGTGTCTATATCGAGTGTTACTTTTATAAAAGGAATATATACAAATGAATTTTATAAATAACACGTTTCTTCTTTAGAATAAAGAAGGTGTTCAAATTTTGAATTACGCCGAATCATATGTGCACAAATTCTGGGATAGAGTTCACAAATTAGCACAAATTATGCACTAAATACTAGCATACTCGTTTTTTCTTTGGTCACGTGGTGGGGTCAACTTAACGTGACTCGTATCAAATGTGACAGATGCAAACGGGCATAGCTGTTTTGGAAAAACTCATGTCTATGTTCCTATTACTATGTTTATACTCAAAGAATTGGGGAAAGGCAATGAAAAGTTCGTGTTTCTTTTTTAAATTCATGGGCGAAACGGTAATAAAGTTACAAATTTTCTTACAAATTTATTTCTTAATTTAAAAGAATAATGGAGACATATTCCATTGTAAGTATATATACAACAGTAAGCAGATATATAGAACTGTTTGTTGGATTTGCGAAAACGCGATGTATTCTACAGTTTTCATACATTCGTTCTTAACTTTCCAGTTTTTGAATGGAGTCCTCTGGCATGCTGCTCCCTCTCCTCCGACCGCTAACTTTGTGTAAAAACAGATATAATTAAGAAATTACTGCCTGAATCACTGGCGTACGCAGAAGGGGACTCAAGGAGCTAGAGCCCCCCGAGAAACGAACAATTTCAAAGAAAAGTAATAAACAACTCGGGGAAAAACCAGACTGGTAAATGCAAACTCGCCTAAAAATGCCCTCTTAGGGCCCATTTTGGGAGTGGAAATTTTTTAATATACAAAATATCTTATTGTGTATGCCGTCCCCTAGAAAGCTGCCATGCACTATCCACTTTTACAATTCCAGCCTCTCCCGAAAAATAATCTTGCGTACGCCAGAGGCCTGAATCCGCTTATTTTTTCGTATCGGGTCTGTCGAAACGCTGTATTGACACTTGGGAAAAATTATTCTTTCCAATCTCACGTTGCAACCAAAAGGCACGCAATGATCGTCGCCTTTTCTGTAAACAAAAATTCCCATTCACCTTTGAAATCCAGGTTATATTTTCAAAACCGGAAGTGAAGTTCCCTCCCGCGCCAAAGGTGCACGCAAATGTAAACATCTTGTGAATAGCACACACACACACACTATATATATAGAGAGAGATCGATACATACATATACGTATATACATACTATATATGATTAACTGATTGATTGAGTTGGTGTTTTAAGCTTACTTTATGCACAGTAAGGCTAATCGGGAACGTACATATATATAGTACACTGTGGGAATTAAGCCTTTTGCATTGGGGGATGCCCTCTCAGAGGCATATTTGTGATTGTGATTTCATTTCGGGAGTTTTTTCTTTTTCTTACCAGTCAAAACTAAACTATTGACGTGCGGTTCTAAGTAGCGTACTGGTTCTAAGGTACATCACTAAATTTTATGATAGCATTTATATGTAATTTAGAAACATTTAGTGTATTTACATCCTAAGAAAACCCAAACTCATATTCAAAAAGAGCTATCGAACTAGTAACTGAAAAGTTGGCGAAATGTCTATTGGCAAGCTTAAACTTAATGTCTATATAACCTGCTTACATGTTTCTTCTGAACACATTAATGTGCCACGTCCTCTCACGTAAGCACCTACCAGCTTAGCACAGGGGAGAGACAATGAGATACCTCTGGGCACAGACCAAGGTTACTAACGCTAAGAATATATGAAAGGAAACAACAGATTTAACCCACTACTGAGGGTACAATTCGTACTATATTCTTGATTAATTATATACAAATATTAAATATCTTTGAAGTCTTTTCATACAGTAATTTTCTTCTAATTTTATTTTTTATTAATTCTAACCAATCTTCTTCGAGCTTCTTCTTCTTATAATCAATATGGCATCTTCTTCTTATGGCCTCTTCTTCTTATGGCATCTTCTTCTTATAATTAATGTGGCATCTTCTTCTTACAACCTCTTAATTAATATGGCATCTACTTCTTATAATCAGTATGGCATCTTCTTCTTCTGATTAATGAATTTTCTTCTTCTTGCAATTTATAATTAAATTGCCTTCTTAATAATGCTGCTTCTTCTTATAATTAATAATGATTCTTCTTTTTATAATTGCTAAGGCTTCTTCTTCTTGCAATTAATACATATTGTGTACTTTTCTTCTTTCTTTTCTTTATCGATCCCTTTCAAATTGACGTAAATATGAATAAAATCGATCTCCCAGACAAACAAAGAGAAAGGGGTTAGTTAAAGATCGCCGCCTGGCCGGCGCTAACCTTAACTTGGAGCTACAATGTATGCGCTTCCAAAAGTGCTTGGGTGCTGCCGTGAGATGGCGCAACACCTGGGACAAAACAACCCAAAAGCCACACGAAACTCTAAGTTCGTGGGAACCGAAAAAGACGCAAAATCGAAATTACAATTCGACTTCATTACTTTTGTATATTAATCACTTATGCCATTACTGAATGATAATTCCCCTTTTCTCCTTATTTATATCCTGTTATTATGTTAAATTTATTTATTTATTTCCTCATAATTAGTATTAATATATACAATCACTATTTCATCATATCTGCTCTTTCCGTTGTCTCTATTTACAATCGTATAAGTTCTCCTGGGTGGTGCCATCTCTTACCCACTTTCTAGACTGCTTTATGCATCACCTCATATAACCGTTGTTCCTTTTGCATGCTGCCATCTATGATCCTTTATTTCAAAGAATAACAATGCAGTTTGTGTACGTGACACAAAATTCCCCTCCTCTGGGCAAAATTTTTCCTTTTGAGAAGTTTCGTATGTAAGGAAAAATTTTCTTCAACATCCATTCTTACTATTCACTTCTCATGTGTACTTTTCAACATTTGTTTAACATCTTCCGTACAATTATATCTTTTTACATTATCTAAGTTTTCTCTTCTTACTTCCTTTGTCACCATATCTTGTATAACTATAGTGTTCCTAAATGTTTCTAATACCATATACGGACCTTCGTACTTGAAAAACAGTTTTTTAATTGTGCGGTCAATGGCCTTACTTATTGGGTGTGTTTTACAATAAACTATATCACCCCTCTTTACTTCTATCTTCTTTCCTTTCGCTTCCTCTTTTGACGTCCTCTTCTTTCTTTTGTTATACAGGTCATTGAAAAATTCTTTCCTTGTTCCTCTTTCCATAACCTTCTTTGGCCATTCTAAGTCATCGAAAATCATCGGCTCTGCTTCATATCCCAAGAAAATCTCTGTCGGACTCATATTTGCCTCAGCTGATATAGAGTTATTTAATAATAGAACTATCCTGTTAATTACTGCATACCATCTTGTATGATGATCATGACAGTACATTCTGAGTAACCTCACAATCTCTCCATTGTAACGCTCAATTGGATTTGAACTTGGATGGTATCTTGTTACATTAATCAATTTTATCCCTTTAAAATATAGATACTCCTTGAAATACTCTGAAGTAAATTGAGTCCCGTTGTCTGTCAACATTTTCTTTGGACTACCATAATGTTTGATGAATCCTTCATCCAACTTCTTGACTATCTCTTTGGTTGTGGCTTTCTTTAAAGGATAGCACATGATAAACTTGCTACATATGTCCACACATGTCAATATATACAAAAATCCCTTAGACCTAGGTAATGGTCCAATTAGATCTATAGAAACCATGTCTAATGGCCATTTAGCGATAATATGTAATTCTTCTTTCCTAAATTTTATCTTTGAAGGTTTAGTTTGTACGCAAACTGTACAATTTCTCACATGGTTAACAACGTCACTCTTCATAGTCTTCCATACGTAAAACCTTCTAGCTAATCTCAACGTTTTGTCAACTCCGAAATGGCCAGATCCTTCATGCACGACCTCGAGTACTCTTCTTATCAAGGTTCGTGGTACCCTTATACTTACTTGGTTCGGATTCTCATAACTGACTTGGAAAACGATGCCATTTATAACTTTATATCTGTTCTTTATCTTAGACATCCTTGTTTTCTTGTTTCCTTCCTCTTCTTCCAACACCTTGATAATATCCCTTAATTCCTCATCTTCCTCTATTCCAACTCGCCATTCCTCTTCTTTAATACCATTTACTTCTTCCTCAGCGATAGCGTTGATTTCCAGCCTAATCACTTCCTCTGGTTCCTGATTTCTCTTCAAAGGTGCTCTACTTAGAGTATCTGCAACATGGTTTTCCTTTCCTTTTATGTCTATAACATCAAAACTGTACTGTTGCAGTAAGATCGCCCATCTCGTAAGCCTTGCATTCCACTGTCTTGCAGAATTTAACCAAACTAGACTCTTGTGATCACACACCACCTTGAATCTTCTGCCTTTCAGATATGCCGAGAACTTTTCTATTCCAAATATTATCGCCAGACACTCTAGCTCACTTATCGTATATGCTCTTTCAAAATTCTTCAAGCTTCTGCTAGCATATTGTATCACATTATCCTCATTGGATTCGTTCTTCTGAAATAAGTATGCTCCCAATCCAATGTTTGATGCATCGGTACCTAAAAAGAACATTTTCCCGAAATCAGGTTGGCTTATAGCTGGTGCTTGTATAAGGTCTTGCTTAAGTCTTTGGAAAGCCTCCTCTTCGTTTTCTTCCCATTTCCATTTTATATGTTTTCTTAGAAGTTCATACAATGGCTTGGCTTTGCTTGCGAAATTGTGTATAAATTTTGATCGCCAATTACATACTCCCAGAAATCTTTGGAGTTGTTTCCTTGTGTTTGGCCTTGGGAACTTGCTTATAGCATCATTTTTGTCTGGACACATCTTTATTTCACCTCCAGATAGTACATGTCCTAGGAAACGTATTTCCTTCCTTGCAAAAGAGCACTTCTCCAATTTGACAGTTAATCCTGCTTCTGCCAATTTACTCAATACCCAATCTATTTTTTCTATGTGTGTCTCCCAATCTTTCGTATGTAAACACATATCATCAACATATATAGCAAGCCATTCTCTCGTTTCTATACTAAATATTCTATTTAGAGCCGTCATAAAAGCTGACACTGATGAATTTAGACCATATGGGAGCCTTCTAAATTGGAATAACCTTGATCCATATCGAAACGCTGTATATTTTCTAGACTCTTCTTCTATTTCTACCTGAAAGTATCCCAAAGTCAAATCAAATGATGTGAAGTATATGCTGCCTGAAAAAGTGTGTAGTAATTCATTTATTCTTTCTACTTGATTTCTGGGGAGTAGCACGTGTTTATTTAGCTCCCTTAAATCCAGTACGGCCCTCACACCTCCGTCCGGTTTGTCTACCACGTGCATTGGGCTTACGTGTACGCTATTAGAGTTCTCTATTATCCCCCAACTTAACCATTTCTTCAATTCCTTTTCTACCACTTCTCTCTTTGCAAAGGGTATAGGATATTGCTTTGACACTAGTGGACTAGCTGTGTCTACCTCAATCCTATAGGTGTATACATCCGTCACTCCTGGGCGCTGGCTAAATATTCCCCTATGTCTCAACAAGATATATCTTAAATCTTCTTTTTCATTTTCTGAGATCCAATGACACTCATCCACTTTGGCTTGTATTTCTTCTTTCGATGCATTATATTTATGGTCCTCTCTTTCGACCTCTTTTTCATATTCACCTTTTATATTTTCATTTTCAAGTATATCATCGTCGTCTTTCTTCTTATATACTGCATCATGTTTATGATATACAAGGCTTTGCTTCCTAATGCCTATTTCGCTCTCAGAACCTTTTATTTCATCTTCCATAGGGATATCTACTTTCATATTCTCCATTGATTCTAGATTTAGCCGTTTTTCTTTTATGTGTATGTGCCCATTGTAATTTTCTAAGAATGGTACTCCTAGGATTATATCACACCTCAAACCCTTTATCACCAGAAATTTTACTTCGAAATTCGCTCCTTTGATGCTCATCATTATGCGTACCGTGCCCTGAATTTTGTAGTCTTCGTTTCCCGCAGCCATAACTAATCTGACTTTGTCTTTTTCAGAAGCGTCTAATTTTGCTTGTGGGTATTTCTCTTTAATTCTCTGCCAAAATTTATAACTCATTACTTCGACGACACTCCCACAATCGATCAGGCACTTAACCTTAATTTCAATTATTTCTGCTTCCACATACAATGATCTTCCAGGTTTTAGGTTTTCAAAACTCGGCTCTCCAATTAAAAATAACTTCAGAATTCCTTCTTCATTTATCGTATGTTCTCCCTTCATATATTCATCATTTTCCTTTGCTCTCACACCTGGGAGTTGCTGCGAGAGCTCTACAAGTTTAGCCTTTCGACCGATTCCACATTCCTCGACTCCTCATTTATCTGCTGCCATCCAGCATTTCTTACTTCGTTCTGCACTTGGCTTCTGACTAATTCCACTGCTTCTCTTCGCTCTTCATTTATCTCAGGATTTCCCATCTCGTTCCTGTCGTTGTAATTGTTTCCTCTATGTTGCCTTTCATCTATCTCCATCCTTCTTTCTGAGTTTCTTCGATTCACATTTTGCCAATAATCATTTCTTCCTCTATATCCGCGATTTCTTCTCCACGGTCCTGTATTCCTTCTATCATAATTTCTTTGCTCTTCCTGAACATTAGTTCGCCTTCTGCCGTTTCCGTTATCTTCTAAGAATCCTCTTCCTCTGCCTCTATATGCATTTCTGACTTCTATGTTCCTAATCCCGAATTCTTGTTTTCGGAATTTCTGCTCTGGACGTTGTTCCTCTTCAGGATGATACCTCTTAGGATAATATCTACCTTCCTTTTCTTTATCCCATGACCTTTGAGTCTTTTTCAGCATGTCATCTGTCCTAAGGTATTCCATCAATTCTTCCACCTTCCTTATTTTTACTACAGCCACCGCTCTTTGCGTCCATATTGGTAGTGTTTGTATCACTTGCCTAACCAACTCTTCCTCATTCCACTTTTCATTCAAATTTCTGAAGCTCCTTAACGTTTCCCATGTATGTGCTTCCAAACTCTCAACCTTGGACCAATCTATATATTTTCTTTTTAATGTCTCCAATTGCCTTTCCTTAATTTCCTCACTACAATAATATTCCAAAAATCTTTTACTAAACTCTTCGAATGTTCCAAACTTGTGCTGATTTAACTGATACCAGCCTGCCGCAGACTTTTCAAAACATCCTTCGATTAAGTCCAGTATCATATTTCTTGGTATCCTCAATAGCTTCACGTTAGTAGTTAGTTCCTTCAGGAATTTTCGTGGACACTTGTCAGATATATTTCCATTAAACTTGGGCAAGTGCTGTAATTCATTAGGTTTAGGGATTCTTGTCTTATATCCTTCCTCTTCCAAATTACTTCCGTTTACTTTGTCCAACCATCTTCCATTGTCGCTCCCTTCTTCACTACTTTTCCATTTCCTTTTCTTCCTCTGATGATTCCTTTTATGCTTTATTTCCTCCTCTGTATTCGATTCGTCGCTACTACTTTCCTTTTTTATTCTGATCTTTTCATACTCTTCTTTTCCATCATTTCCTTCTCGATTGAAACCTCTTAGCTTATCTTGTATTCTCATATCCTCTATTTTAGGGATTATTCCTCTCCATTGTACTTTACTCTCTTTCTTTCCTTTGTCGATCTTACTTTCGAGGGTTTGTATTTTCTTATTACTCTCCTTTAATTCTTCCCTAACTTCTTGTCGTTCTCTAATTATCATTTCTCTGAATTTCAAAGTTTCTTTTACTATTGTTTCTTCTGTCACAATTTTCATTTCTTCTACTCTGTTTTCTACTTCCTCTATTTTGGAGATGTTAATATCTATCTGCATCTTATTTGCTAAAATTTTGTTTTCTAAACCTGTACTCCTCTGCTGACATTCTTCATTCACGTTTGAAGCTTCCCTTTCGATCTTTCTATTAGTCTCTTCATATCTTTTATCTGACATCCTCATCATTTCTTCTATATTTCTTTCAAATGTTTTCCTGTTTTCTTCACATACTTCTGCCACTTCTTCCAACCTTTCTTTAACTTCTTTGCTGTTTTCTTCCATTTTCTCTTCCAACCTTTCTTTAACTTCTTTGCTGTTTTCTTCTATTTTCTCTTCCAACCTTCTGCTGTTGTGATCTTGACTTTCTTTTATTTCCATCATCATTTTCATCAACATCTCCATCGTGTTTTGTTCTTCTTTCTTTCCTTCCTTTTCCTTTAACTTTACTTTTCTGCATTCCTTGCATTCGTATCCTTCTCCCCTTTCACATATCTTCTCATATTTTTCTTTGCGGATTCCTTCACATAACCAGTGTTTCATTTCTTCACATATCTTACACTGTATTATTTCTTCCTTATTTCCTTCTTCGCCACAACATATATATTTTCCTTCTTCCATTTTTGTTTTACTTATGTTTCCAAAATCTTATTCTTTGCGTTATTTCAACCTCTGGTCTGTATCGAGCCCCACACGTTGGTCGCCATTAAACTGTGCCACGTCCTCTCACGTAAGCACCTACCAGCTTAGCACAGGGGAGAGACAATGAGATACCTCTGGGCACAGACCAAGGTTACTAACGCTAAGAATATATGAAAGGAAACAACAGATTTAACCCACTACTGAGGGTACAATTCGTACTATATTCTTGATTAATTATATACAAATATTAAATATCTTTGAAGTCTTTTCATACAGTAATTTTCTTCTAATTTTATTTTTTATTAATTCTAACCAATCTTCTTCGAGCTTCTTCTTCTTATAATCAATATGGCATCTTCTTCTTATGGCCTCTTCTTCTTATGGCATCTTCTTCTTATAATTAATGTGGCATCTTCTTCTTACAACCTCTTAATTAATATGGCATCTACTTCTTATAATCAGTATGGCATCTTCTTCTTCTGATTAATGAATTTTCTTCTTCTTGCAATTTATAATTAAATTGCCTTCTTAATAATGCTGCTTCTTCTTATAATTAATAATGATTCTTCTTTTTATAATTGCTAAGGCTTCTTCTTCTTGCAATTAATACATATTGTGTACTTTTCTTCTTTCTTTTCTTTATCGATCCCTTTCAAATTGACGTAAATATGAATAAAATCGATCTCCCAGACAAACAAAGAGAAAGGGGTTAGTTAAAGATCGCCGCCTGGCCGGCGCTAACCTTAACTTGGAGCTACAATGTATGCGCTTCCAAAAGTGCTTGGGTGCTGCCGTGAGATGGCGCAACACCTGGGACAAAACAACCCAAAAGCCACACGAAACTCTAAGTTCGTGGGAACCGAAAAAGACGCAAAATCGAAATTACAATTCGACTTCATTACTTTTGTATATTAATCACTTATGCCATTACTGAATGATAATTCCCCTTTTCTCCTTATTTATATCCTGTTATTATGTTAAATTTATTTATTTATTTCCTCATAATTAGTATTAATATATACAATCACTATTTCATCATATCTGCTCTTTCCGTTGTCTCTATTTACAATCGTATAAGTTCTCCTGGGTGGTGCCATCTCTTACCCACTTTCTAGACTGCTTTATGCATCACCTCATATAACCGTTGTTCCTTTTGCATGCTGCCATCTATGATCCTTTATTTCAAAGAATAACAATGCAGTTTGTGTACGTGACAAATGTATGTAAACTATCAGCACTTTGGCTCGGCTGGACCTTTGGCATTCGAAGGGGCGATTTTTTTCAAATTTTCCTCTCCATTCAAAAAACCTCTTGGACATTTCAAAATATGAAAAATTACATACGCTTAGAATTCCTTCTAGAGCATTGACGTGAATTTTCGTGTAGTTTTCTTTTCTTTCACTGTTGTCTAGATATTATCCAGTGTTTGGTAGTAACTAGTTACAAGTAACTAAGTTATAAGTAACAGTTACTTTTTTGAAAATGTAACTGTAACTAGTTACTTTTAAAAGTGAGTAACTGTAACTGAGTTACTTTTTTACGATAGAAGTAACGTTTCAACAGTTACTTCTACAGTTACTTTGCGACACTTAAATTGCTGTGTAAGTGTCATAAATTATTGGCGATTTAGGACTCAAAGTGAACCGGTATTTAGTTTCTGCTGTGATATGAAAGCCCATTCTTTGATACATTAATTCTTGCAAACTGTAGATGAAAAGGAAAAGAGAAAGTACTTGTAGTAAATTTGTCTCCTGTCGGTGGTCAGTCGGTAGGTTCCAGTCAGGTGCCAGGAATTTAAAGGTTTATCGTATGTTTCATCTTTCGTTTGGTAGACCTGAATTCCAAAACGATATACACACCTCGGAAGAGGGGTGGATTTTCCAGAAGCGGGAAGATAAGCTTCTAGGAGGAGAATTCCTTCCTATTTCTGACAGTTTGCCATTGTTAGTTGTGTGCTGTGAAGTGTCTCTTGTTTCTGTAGTTTGTTCTTCTGTGACCTTATAACTTCCCCCTTCTGTAAGCAGCATCCGATAGTTTCTTCCCTTGCTATAATATCGGATTAAGCCGAAAAGAGACGTACTGCAATATTTCAGTGTTTTCATGAAATAATTCAACAATACTGGTAGTATGAACGAAACTGAAGAAGACGAGAGCTAGCAATTGCGCATATGAATGAAAAACAATCCAATTGTTATGTTACCACGTGATTTCATTCAACTCAGTTCCTGACAATTTAAAAATGAAAGTGAAAATATTATTTCCAGTTAGAATTAACTTATTTACGATTATTCAGAATTTCTGGATATTTTGAAAAAAGTAATATATTTTGGTAAGTGCTATTCGTTTAAGATTTAAATGAGAACCCATTTTCTTGAAATAACAGATCTCACCATTATTATTGATACAACAGTGAATTACAACACTCAAGTGGCAAACGAAAGAATCAGGAAGACCCTAACGATCATTCCCGCTTGTTTACGTAATCGTTTCAGAGAGAACTGAAGGGGTAAGTTTAAAATGCCATTTTCACCTTCATTGATAACGCACAATTATAGGCTACAACATTATCATTTTTATAATTTTCTAGTTCATAAACACTTGAAATTATACAACAAATTTAATTCTCTCTGACACGCCCTTTATGCGAAACAGACCTCCCTTCTTAGAATATATTTTACGTGAGTGATATATATATATCTTTATATACAGTTTGTACAATCCCCCCCACTTCAATGGACATTCCTTAAGAACAACAATGATAATAAATTAAAATGTTTAAGTCGCAGTAGCTCAGGTCAACTTCCGTGGCGAAGTGGTTAGCCCAACACACTATATGTCTGGAGTCCCGGAATCTAGTTCGTTTCGGACATGGATGTTTGTTCCAATGAGATTACAGAAAACAGAAAATTGAGAAGATGTGAATAACGGGGGATACTACCGCATAGGGTATTCCTTAATAAAAAAAAAAAGAACAGTCGTTTGGGTGCCTGACTACCATGCGAGAGACCCTGGGTTCGATCCTTGGTGGGGGAGAATCGAGATTTTTTCCACCTGTTGAAGCTGCTCCAGCGCCCACCCAGCGTCGTATAAAGTGGGTATCTGGAGGAAATTCTGGAAAGGGGGGGAGGTAAAGGATGCCACGGACATGGTGCTGATCACATCAGCTCCACCTTCCACCATGATCAAAAAATTGTGGGGCTCTAACTCCACACCCCCTATATGCCGTTATGCCGCCAGTAACATAAGTAAAAGACATGTTAGTCTTCACAAAATATGTTATTACAATCAATGATCGATTTGTGTAATTTGGTTGCAAGAAAATTTTCAGCAGAACGTAACTGTAAAAGTAACTTACAGTTACTTTTGAAGTAGGCCTACATGTAACTGTAACTAAGTTACTTTTTTAAAGTGAGTAACAGTAACTGTTACTTTTTTAAGCAAGTAACTGTAACTGTAACTAGTTACTTTTTTAAAAGTAACTTTCCGAATACTGATACGTATTATCAATAGTTCTGTGATAACGTAAGTCTATTAAACTATTGATAACATCTAGATAACAGTGAAAGAAATCTACACGAAAATTCACGTCAATGCTCTAGAAGGAATTCTAAGCGTATGTAAGTTTTCATATTTTGAAATAATATCCAAGAGGTTTTTCGAATGGAGAGGAAAACAACCTGCTGTTGTCTCGGACCGGTGAGGTTGGTCAGTTGCAGAATGGTGTCCTTCTTTAACGCACAAGGCTGCATATTTTTCGGCAGGGAAATCTTTGATTACTGGACCATTAATGGACACGAATGATTTCTCAGTTTTGTTTGTTACACTGTTAAATACTTTCAATTCCATTTTCATTGAAGGGGATAAAAACATCCCTGGGATGTTGCCAGGGATAAAATTGTTTGCGTGTGTGGGGGGGGGGGATGGAATTCGTACACTGTATAATGTACATAATATAAATAGAGAGAGAGAGAGAGAGAGAGAGGGGAGAGAGAGAGAAAATGCTACGTGTCCGAAACGACCTCGTCAAGTCACGCGAATTGCTATTGTGCTCCACTGAAATGTGAACTCTATATCTAGTCAACAATGGAAATATTTCAAATAATGCCTTCCAGGAAGCGGATGTCAACAGTGATGCCAAACTTCGGTGCATCACTATTGAAGTATTTTGTGCTGAGAAAGTTGGAAGAGTGGTTGTTTCATAACCACAGATTAGTGTTACGATTCTAGTTTCAACTCATTTGGTTAAGTGTGTTTTGTTTGTTGCTCTATCATGAACGATGTTCACCGTGCAAAATTGCAGTGAAAAAGGTGTCGCTATTTAGTCAGAAAACATGAAAAAATGAAACTGAACAATTATTATTATAGTCAAGTAAATTGAGCATACGAAGGTGACACGTCAAGATTTGCGTTTCTACTACAGCATCATGGACGTCCGGAAGGGGGGCAAAGGGGAAAACGCGTTCCCTGGAAAATGAGTCAACCAAAAATTATATATTTCACGCATATAATCTCATTTCAGCCACAATAATATATATTAATTATTGCATGAACATGATAACTTGAAATTGAAGCAATGTTTCTTTGAGGAGACAATACTATGAGGGGGGAAATGTGCTTTGATTGCCCCCCTGGAAAAAAAAATACTTGCTTGCCCCTCCCTGGAAAAAATCTTGCGGACATCTATGTTCAGCATGTAGAATATAATGTAACTTTATTAAATAGGATATTTTGTTTTCACGTTTGATCTAGTTGTGCGTGGATATAGTATGTGTACATTGCAACACGCTCCTTCACACACGCGACCACAGGAGCGCAACATAGCTCTACAACACACTCTAGAAGCGGAGGAGCGAGACAAAAGTTTTACCCATAAGTGCTAGCTATATATCAGTTGAAGAAGACAAGATTCTAAATACCTCAGGGTTTGTAGAACGCCCCTTTTTGTGATAAAAAGAAATAGTGGTCTCATGTAGGTAAGGTAAAGTTCACATTGCACCGTGCCATTAAGGCACATTTGGGGGAATGGAGGTGGGCGAGGTGGTTGTAGGGCCACACATATTTTCTATCTCGTCATTTTGGAGGGGTGATCAGCACCATGCTCCGGCCCACCTAGCCCACCCCAAGGGTTGCCTCCAGGAACCCAGGAAGCTCTCAGAGTCGCTTCATGCAGGGACAAGGTCGGAAAAATTTCCGATCTTGGATCATCCACATCGGGAATCGAACTCGGGTCCAGTAGCAGTCAGACACACTACCGACTGATCACCGCGGCTCTCTGGCACTATTCATATAATAATCCATAACATTTATTAATTAATTAATTGATTTGGTTTAAGTCCACTTTATGCACAGAAAGACTAATCGGGACTGGACCTACAGTTTAAAGTGGGATCCGATCCACTATGTGCCTCCACCGGGTATCGAACCCGGGACCCCTTGATTACAGGGCGACGACGTTACCACTGCGCCATCGGGGAGGCCCAATAATCCATAACTATTCCAAATATTACCTATTATTTATCTATTTCTTTCTCTTTCGTTATTTACGTCGCTTTTCTGCCACTTTTGAATAATCGCGACGATGAGTGATAATGGGATGATAACCGATGAAGGAACGACACTCATAAAGAACACGCATTCTGACCCGGGAACGTTGGAGGCGAAATCGAAAGCCGACAACGTAACACGCTCGGCCGTTATACAGATAAGAACTATTCTTATAATATAGTCTTAGAGTCTCATCATAATACAATATTATTAGTAGATATTTTAATATCAACACTAACTAACTAACTAACTAACTAACTAACTCTCTAGCCTTCCTAAACCCGAAGGTTCATGGCTGCAGTAACACACGCCTTCCATCTGTCCATATCCTGAGCAAGATCTATATACTCTTTTCCATCCCTATTGATTTCCTTTAGGTCCATCTCAACGTTGTCCCTCCATCTTCGTCTTGGCCTTCCTACAGGTCTCTTACCATCAGGTTTCCCAACAAGAATCCTGTAAACTCCTCTTTCCTCTCGCATTCGTGCCACATGGCCTGCCCACCTAAGTCTTCTTGATTTAATTATTCTAATGATATCTGGACATGAATACAAATTACGTAGTTCTAAATTATGTAACCTTCTCAGTAGTAGTCAAAATATGCCTTCTACTGCAACCCTGATTTTTTGACCTCTAAGAAAATCGCATCGAAACCTCAAAAACTCACTTTCTCTCCACGTTCCGCGCCTCATTTATTGCGCTGACGATGTTTCACGGCGCAGAAAAGCCGGTACGAGAGAATTCACTTTCTCGTCTTTGAAGTACGAATGTACCTTATCGTAATTTTTTTCTAAGTCCCGAGGACCGAATGTTTATATATATATCGTGACCTTTTGTAAAAACCTCTCTCGGGAAAAACGATGTGCCACACGCGCGCGCACTGGCGCCTCTCATTATTTCCGTATTGTGACGCAAACAAACAAATAATAATAATAATAATTGTTTTTTTTTTTTAGGATTCCTGGCCCCTATAACCACGCCAGGGTGCGTGGTGGCGGCGAAATCGTCACGAGTTTTGGATTTGTACTGTGAATGTTGTCAAAAATTCAATCAACGTTGTTCATTCTCAATGCTAGATTCTTACATAGATTATTCTCTAAAACGAAAATCGATAATCATGTGCAAAGCCCCCAAGGCATTCAGGCCAATTTCTAATGTTCGCGTGGATAGCGACGCTCGGTAGAACTTTTCCCGTCCCCGTGGAAAAATTGTGTTTCGTCGCTCAATGTAATATTTTCATCACGGACCAAACTATTTTTTCGAACCAACCCAGAAGCGTTTGCGCAAATTCAAAATTACCGAATGTCGTTCGATAGTGGCGTGGAAAAAAATTAAAATCAATTTTCGATTCGTTGAGAGCATCAAACTCAAAAACGTTAGCTGAGCTTACACAGCGAGAAATAATTGTTTCGTCCGAGGTGAAATTATTGTTTTCACGCAACGTGCAAAGTATATTGCAAGCGTTTCCAAAACTGACATCGTACAATAATGCAATTTTAAAAAACAACGACAGGTGTTGAACGTTCATCGTGGCTTCGAAACCTCACCTATTTTTTTTGTTCCGTGCCCGCATATTGGAGCGATTCACAATTTCGCTCACAAGTTTTATCTTTTTTGGAAGCGTGCACTCGTTTTTAGGTAACGTTATCTTTTCGAAAGAATTACTACATTCACAAGAATTGATCGCAGTACTACCCGTGCTGCTACCAGCTTCGACGCATATTACGACCGCCACGCCGTCGCCGCCGCAACAACAACAACAACCGCAACCCCTCTCCCCGAACCCATTCAGCTTGCATCCTCTTCAGCCCGTAGAGATTCTATTTTTTTCAGCTTTCCCACGGTCCTGAACGAAGAATCCACCACATCCCCCTATAACAATCGAATCAGAAGCGGATGCGGCGGAAGCGAGCACAGCAACAGCATCCGCTTTGGAAATTTATCTATCCACATTATGCTCGACCGACAACAAAGCTGTATTGTTGTACGTGGAATTTTTCAACCTTTTCGCGTATTATTTTTATGGAATCACAAGCACGAAACAAAGCGTCCACCGTTTTCGTTTCAGGCATGGTTGAGTTTTTTTTGTGTCCTGGTTCTCACAGAGCTGGTGGGGGATCGCCCGTTTCACACACCACACCCTGACGGGGCGTGTGGAATATAGAGACCGAGGAAATGATCGACAATACATGCATGGGTGGAACTGTCAACGCCCGTTCATTTGCTATTTGTCCCCCACAGGATATTGTGCGCATCGAAAAGTCTTTTGTTTTAAAAAAAAAGTATAGCATTGTTCGTTTGTACCACATGCACGAGTGAATCGGTCAACGGGGGTTATTGCTAGGACATTGACTATAGCGCTCATTGTGTTTTCACCAAAGGGGGTCGCGTGGGTTGTGGGGGTTCCTATATAACGTAGCAGTTTCCTCTTTTGTACATCATTATCATAGTGAACGTCAATCGTGGCAGTTCAGTATTCTTTAATTTGTTTGTCTGGCAGTATACATACATACATATCATCGTGGAACTTTTTTTCAGTGAGCTACAAGTTTTTTGAAGTCTCTCTCTATCTCTCTTGAAAGGTAAGTTTTTATTTTTTCTTTGTTTTGCGTCTGACACACACATATTCAGAGGAGTCATAAAAATTGACACACACACTTACATGTCGCATACTTTTTTACCTCCTACAACAGAGTGCACACACACACACACACACACACACACACACACACATACTGTTCGCGTCTAATATATATATATATATATATGTGGAAGGAAAAAAATATCTAGCATTTTTTTCAATTTTTTTTCCTTCTGTTTCAGTGCGCTTTCCCCCTATCACCACCACCACCACAACCCCCCAAAAAATTTCTCTGTATATATAAATAACAGAGAAAAAAAAATGGAACCGCAAGCAGGTCCCTCCGGTCTTTGCGGGAAAGTGGCATGTCGTAACTGTGGTTAATTTCGAAATCGAACATCTCGAAGCATTTGAAAAAATGTCGTCTACCGGAACATGATGTCGTAGTCCCCCCGGCAAAGAAATCTCGCATTGATGCGCATGAAGGCGGCGGTGCTTTGAATAAAAGTGCACGCATCATGACGTATAAATCTGGAGGTGACGAAAAATGTGACTCGAGCACCTTCCTCGACAACGTGAAATCTATGGTAGTCGATCAATTACGGGATTGCATTGTTAATGTTGCAATTAAAATTCATCTCGTCTTGACCCTGCTGTATGAGAAAGTTGTCTCGTCCAAGACGAGCACTTTCAGCTTTTACGTAGGGTGTGAAGGCTTACACGAAGGCAATCACGAGGATCTTGACGAGATAGTGACACGGCTATTTGAGCACCTGACACAAAAACAAGAAGACTTTGAAGGTCGTGGAAGTGGATGGAGTCTTTGCGGTCGCAGCCACATGTTAGAGCTTCGAGTCTGCAATTTAAAACCCTTACGTAGCGCTCAAAAAGAAACAAACAAAAAAAAGCAAAATGTTGCACGAGACATTAAAAAAAAAAGCCGTGTTAAACATACAAAGTAATGATCAGAAGAGTTTCCTATGGTCTGTCATCGCCGCATTACACCCGGCTAATAATGTTAACCCCGAACGCCTGTCCAATTACAAACGATACGAGAAGAAATACAAGAATGTCATGAGAGGAATTTCCTATCCTGTGCCCCTGAATAAGATCAATCAATTTTTAAAAAACTATAGAGAGGAAAAAGGAGAAGATCTCGATGTTTCTGTGTTTGGGGTTGACGATTGCGACAACATTCGTGTGTTAAGACCTGCGAGAAGCCAGAATAATGTAATTCAACTCTTGCTCGTAGATGGCCGTTACAGTTTGATACGGAATTTCTCACGATTAGTAGGAAGAGAGATCACCAAGGATCACGATAAGATCGACATTTGCGATCGATGTTTGAGAATTTTTCGCGTGGGAAAGAAGACGAAAGAACAGCACAAGTGTTTTGGCTCCGTGAATGCAGAACCCGAAGATGTCATGCCGGAACCCGGAACCAAGATGAAATTTCAGAAACACCAGGCTCTTCTCCACCATCCCGCTGTCCTTTATGCCGACTTTGAAAGCTTCCAAGTTCCCATGACGTCTTGCAACCCTGATCCCTCTACCTCAAGCACGATCCAAATTTTTCACCACGAGCCTTGCAGTTTCTCCATCTACGGAGAAAAATTAAATGATGTCATATTGTATTGCGGACCTGATGCGGCAAAACATTTTGTTAAGAAGATAGCGGAATGCGCGAGAGAACTTGCACCCAGCCTGAAAGGCTCTTACGTTTCTCCACCTGCTCTCACGACGGAACAACAGCGGAGACATGACACGGCGACAAGATGCGCGGAGTGTAACCAGGCTTTCACCCCCGAAAATCACAAGGTCGTACACCATGACCACCAGAATGGATTATTCCTGAACACGATCTGTAATTCGTGCAATCTTAAGATTAAGGAGTCGCATTTCGTTGCCGTGTTTCTGCACTACACGGAGAAGTACGATACGCATCTGTTCGTCAAAGAGCTCTACAACATAACGACTCGAATCAGGATCATCCCGAGAACGAGCGAGAAGTACATCGCGGTGAGAGTGTGGATCCCTCTCGAGGCTGGAGGAAGTGTGGAAGTAAGAATCCTGGATTCTTACAATTTCCTGTCCTCCAGCCTGGCCACCCTTGCAGCTCAACTTGGCGACGAAGATCTTGTGGCCACCAAGCAAAAATGTTTTTCGGGAGGAGATGAGAATTTGAATCTGTTGCGTCGCAAGGGCGTCTACCCCTACGAGTACGTCAACGATTTTGACAAATTTGACGAGACGGAACTTCCACCCCGGGAGGCATTTTATTCTCATCTCACGGAGGACGTCTGTTCCGAAGAGGACTACGAACACGCTCGTAGTGTGTGGACGGCCTTCAATTGCCAAACTTTTCGTGATTATCACGACCTGTATTTGAAATTGGACGTGACACTTCTCATGGACATTTTCGAGTCGTTTCGCAAGAGATGCATCTCGATCTACAAGTTGGATCCTGCGTATTTCTTCACGACGCCGGGATTGACTTGGGCTTCGATGCTGAAATACACCAACGTGGAACTGGGGCTCATCGCAGAGAAGGAAGAGTATGCCTTCATGGAGAGTGCGATACGCGGTGGCATCGTCCAATGTCCCCGACGCCATGCTCAGGCAAATAATCCTCGTACGCCTGGTTACGATGCATCGAAGCCCAACACCTACATCGTCTACTGGGATGTCAACAACCTGTATGGCCACTCCATGTCCCAGTGTCTTCCCATCAGCGACTACGCGTGGATGACCGAAGAGGAACTCTCCTGCGAGGATGATTTTCTCAACTGGAGCGAAGATAACGAATGGGGCTGTTTCTTGGAAGTGGATCTCGATTATCCCGAAACGCTTCACGAGAAACATCACGGATTGGCTCTGGCCCCCACCAAAATGAAGCCACCTGGAGGATCATCGGAGCCAAAACTCATACTAAGCGTGGAGAACAAGACGAATTACGTTGTGCACTACCGACTCCTCCAATTCTACGTGCGTCACGGCTTGCAGCTGAAGAAAATACACAGAGGATTGAAATTTAGGCAGAGTAGGTGGCTGGAACCCTACATAGCCGAGAACACACGACGCAGAGCGCAATCGACATCGCCTGCGGACAAGGATCTGTACAAACTGTTCAACAACGCCATCTACGGCAAGACGATGGAGAACGTGCGTAATTACATCGACGCAACGTTGGTCACGGACGAAAAGAAATTCGAAAAGATTGTCGCGTCACCCTACTTCAAAAACTTCACCATTTTCGATGAGAATCTTGTATTCGTCGAGAAGAACAAGAAGCAAGTGATGCTCAACAAGCCGATTGCCATAGGTGCCACCGTCCTTGAACTATCAAAATTGCACATGTACCAATCGTACTACGACCAGTTTCAACCTTTTTATGGAGATAACATCCAAATATGTTACATTGACACGGATAGCTTCATTTTTCTAATACAAACACCAAGCCTCGAACATGATCTGACTAAGATGAAGCATCTTTTTGATTTCAGTAACTTACCATCAGGCCATCACTTGCATTCGACGGAAAACAAAATGACCATAGGAAAGTTCAAAGACGAAGCGGCTGGTAATTACATCAGCGAATTTGCGGGGCTTCGTGCCAAAATGTACTGCGTCAAGATTGCAGATAAGAAAGAGTTCAAGAAAGCGAAAGGGGTAGGAAGAACAAGTACTGCTAAATTCAGCATGCAAGACTACAAAGAATGCCTGTTTCAAGGTGAAAGAAAACTCAGCACAAATCATCGCATTGCGAATAAATTACACGAACTGTATACGACGCGCGTAACCAAGGTCGCATTGGATGCAAGAGACAACAAGTTACGTGTTCTAGATTGTCAAATACATACGAGAGAGTGGGGCCACTGCAATGGAAGCGATAAATGTGACGTGTGTCAAACTGTAACCCCATAGCCATGAAGTCCACTGTGTCTTTTCCTCTCCAAAAACAGACGGAGGAAAAGAATGAAAGGGGGAGCCCTCAGGCGATGAAAAGTTGGAACTCGTTATTATGTCGTTAAGGCTCGCTCTAAACGCGAGGCTCATTAAATTGCAACTCTTACTTTTTTTTCTTCTTCCTCGTAATATAATGATATATAATTACATGTTAGAGTCTCTTTGTATTGCGGACCGCTGCAGATAAAATCTTCTCTTTTCTTCATTCGATCTACAAGGGGGCACCTCATATAGAAAATTTAAATAACTAACAGGGACAATGAATCTCTTTGGTTTCCGGAAACAAAGCATCATGGAAACTGCACCAACAAATTCCAATAACCTCTTACCTTCCGTGTTATCTAAACTCAATGGTCTACTAATCGTTCACCTCAACAGTATATGGACGAAACTGAATGACGATGTGGGCAAGATGTTTTACGTCTTCAATAACAATTTACATTTCTACGAAATTCCGATCGATGGGAAACTTCAAATCACCGTGAATCCGGAGAACGAAGGGCAAAATATTAAAATTTCTACCGGCAAGAACATTTTTCGAATGAAGCACGACAAGGTACTTTCTAACATGGCGTACGATGTTTCTGCAGGAGATTATCTTTACGTTCAACTCCTAGGAGATTACGATAAACTCATTCCTCTCTTCGTAGAATTACGAATCGTCTATCCTATTATAAATAACCATAATGCCTAACGACATTTTCGGCCACACCAAGCGTGTAGACCACGCAGAAGAGATTCTCATGCTGGACGTCCGAATTAAAAAGTTGAGGAGCGATTTGATCGCTTTGCAGGAGACCTTAAACAAAAGTTTAGAGTCGGAAATCGCTACGCTCCAAACGCAATGTCTCGATCCCATTCTGAAAATCGATTCCGAACTGAAAACGCTCATAAAAAATTATGTCGACGTACCTTCTTACGACAACGTTCAAAATATACAGTTGAGCGTGGATTCGCTTCAAAATGATTTGGCCAAATTACAGCAATTTCAATCGAAAAATGAAGATTTGGAAAAATTGAAACTCGAAATCGAAGAACGAACTTCCGCAATAGAAAAGAATTTCTCTGAACTTCAAACCGTCGTGAACGATATAGACGTAGAACGCTTGCACGTCGTCGTTTCCAAATTACAAGAAGAATTCACCGGCACGTTGGAAGAAATTAAATCCAAGTTGCAGACTTTGGAAGATACCATGACGAACCTACCATCGTCGGACGAACTGCAAGTCATCGGCAAGAGCGTCGCGAACATAAAAATTCAATTGGAGGCCTATCAAGATTTCGAACACATTCAAACCACCATCGCTACGCTTCAGGCGTCTCTGGAGTTGATCAACGAAGAAATTAAAAATATTCACGCTGAAGCGAGTGCGTTGACGAGCATTCAAGATACGTTAAGCACGGTTCAGCAGAAGATCGAATATTTAGAAAATTTGAACGTCGAATCCAATCTCGCTCATTTTCATCACGTACTGGACAACATACAGGGTACGGACGAGCGTGCCTTCGAGCGAAGATTTGGAAAAATTGAAAACGGCCGTGACGGCACTATCCGATTCGAGCGACGTCAAAAGTTCGTTGAGCGATCTCGAGAGTAGGGTGGCCAATCTCCCCACCTCCAAAGAATTGCACGCTTTGAAAAGGAACATATCACGTATGCTGAAACGACTGGAAACGGAAACGGCGAACGTGGAACAGATTCGAGACGAAATTAGTTCGCTGGTGTCGACGTTGCCCACTTCGCAGAGCGTCGCCGACCTTCACACACAGTTTACAGAGATGCGAAGCATCGTGAACGATCTTACCGAGAAGAGCTCGAAATTGAATCAAGTCGAGAATCTTCAGAGTATTGTCGTCAACATTAGGGATCAAGTTGGAGTGCTCGAATCCACGCAGGAATCGACGCTGGCCTCTTTCGGTGCCAAGTTACAAGAACTCAACGAAAACTACAAGCAGTTGAACGTGGAAGTGAAAATCAAACCGTCATTTTCTACCGTAACGGATACCATAGTCGAATATTTGTTGCCCGTACAAAATACACTGGGACAGCTTCACAGCAACCTCGTTAGCGTCGATACTAAATTCGCCAAACTGCATTCTCTGCAAGCCATCGAAATCAACAGCGTTCCCAATCAGCAGAGAATCTCCACGTTCGTCGAAGGTAACAAACTGTACATGTTGCATCCTTATCATCCGTACTACAAGTTTCTCCTCGATGGCACGATTCAGGTAAACGAATTTTCGTACTGGTCTCACGGCAGAAAAGCTAGCGTTCCCACCATGACCTTGATATCGAATCGTGGTGTCCAGAAAGCAGGAAACATTCCTCTGGCACGTTGGAACGAAACGCGCAACGTATATGAAATACACGAAGACGAAGATCTTACCGTTTTCGACGTGAGTGCCGGCGATAAGCTGATCATTCAAAACACAGGTGAGGTGCCACCCTCTTTGAATCCCATCACGCTGGTGCTTCTCTTCAAACGTAATCTCTAAAAAAAAATGTCTAGGCAAGCCATCGTCCAAGAATTGCATAAACCTGCACGCCGCAACTACGAACGTTTGGCGGTGGTGACCAAGGGCATCGACGACCTCTGGGAAAGCGACCTCGTCGAGATGAGCAGTGGCAAGTTAAAAAACGTACATAAATTGAACAAGGGTAACAAGTACCTTCTCACAGTCATAGACACATTTTCGAAATTCGCATGGGCTCTACCTTTGAAGGCGAAAACAGGAACGTGCGTCACGGAAGCATTCAAGACAATTTTTCGCGAAAGCGGCGGCAGACGACCTCGGTTTCTGCACACGGACAAGGGGAAGGAATTCTACAATGCCGTATTCCAAAAGTTTATTCGCAAACACGACGTTCGACATTACTCGACCTTCAGTGACGTCAAGGCCAGCATCGTGGAAAGATTCAATCGCACTCTGAAATCGCGCATGTGGTCACGCTTCACGCTTCAGGGAAGCTACAAGTGGGTCACCATTCTTCCGGAACTCGTTAACGACTATAATCACACGGTGCACGGAACGATAGGCATGAAGCCAGCTGACGTTACCAAGTCCGACGAGCAGCGATTAATTTCCAGCGTTTACTGTCCAAAGTACACGCCCACGACAAAAAAAAACCTAAATACAAAATTGGAGACCAGGTGAGGGTCAGTAAATTGAAGCGAACGTTCGACAGGGGTTTCACACGAAACTGGAGCACTGAACTTTTTACCGTGGTTCGAGTTCTACCCGGGAACCGTCACACGTATATAATAAAGGACAGTGGCGGTGAAATTTTATTGGGGCGCTTCTACGAGGAAGAACTCTCTAAAACTAAATACCCCGAGACGTACCTTATCGAAAAAGTTTTGCGTAAGAGAGGCGACAAACTTTTGGTGAAATGGCTGGGACTTCCGGACACGAGTTGGATCGTTTCAAACGAAGTGATTCTATGAGTGCGTGGAATGTCGTGAAACGTCTACCTGATTCGGAAAGTCGAACGAAGAAAAGGAACGGAGAATTGCTCCCCGACAGCATACGATGTCTGATCGTAGGACCTTCGGGGTGCGGAAAGACGACACTGCTCATTGATAATTTTATCCTCGCACCCAATTGGTTAGACTGGGAAAACAGACACCTCTACGTATTTTCGAAAAGTCTCGAACAAGCGAAATACCACCAACTTATGAAACTGTACGAGGGACTGGGCATTGCAACTTTCGCAACTGAAATCATTCCACTGGACGATTGTCTCGAGAATTCCGTTGTGGTGTTCGACGACATGATCTTGGAAAATCAAAACGAGATTCGTAATTTTTTCACTCGAGGTCGTCATAAAGGATTGGATTGTTTCTACCTGGCACAAACTTTTTCCAAGGTTCCGAAACAACTGCTACGCGACAACGCTAATTTCATATGTTTGTTTCGACAAGACCACACCAATTTAAAACACGCACACGATGATTACGTAGGGGCTGACGTAAATTACAATCTATTTTCTAAATTATGCTCCCACTGTTGGAACAGCGACGATTTCGGATTCGTGACCATCGACATGACTCGAAAAGCAAACCATGGAAAGTATAGGAATAAAATAAACGTTTATCTAGACAAGAGGAAAATTTCAGATTTGCAACAAGAAGAAAAAAATCCCAAAAAGAAATCAAAAGTCGTGAGAATCTTAAAAAAAAAAAAATTTGAAAAACGTTCTTTTTTTTCAAACGTCCGACAAGCATATATAAAATAACCATTACAACAAAAAAGTGAGTGTTAGAAAAAGTGGATAGTCTCAAGCGGTGACGGCAAGAAAACTACGAGAACCGAACGTATAGGCTGAGAATTCGACGTTTCAAAAACGTTTCAACGTATATAGCAAAATGTCAAAACGTCAATTTCAAGAAGACGAAAATCTCAAGTTGCGGAAATACCTCGTGAAACGCTTCAAAGGTTGGAAATCCGAGAATCGCGGATCCTACGAAGAGAAGAAACGTCAAGATAAACCTGTGATCGACGCCATCAGCGGTCTAGGTAAAGAAATTAAAAGTGTCACGGAACAAAATAAAAATTTGATCAACGAACTCGTACCGCTCGCAGCTAAAAGTTACGCCGTACCCACGCCCATTTCGAGCATTCCTTCGACGCCGTTCGAACTGAAGGAAGTACCGGCACGACGTCGAGCCATAGGTAGCACGTCTTCGGATAAGATCGAGTTGGGACCTTTGGCACGAGACTACCTGAGCACGGGGAAGTTCGACAAGGATGAAGTGTTCGGATTGTATCCGAGCATGGAGAGCAACGAAGGCGGCGGTGTGGTTTGGAAGATTGGAAAATCGAATGTGACCTTCGAAGGCAACGACATTAAAGTTAATTTAGGCGATAAGGATAGTTGGACCAGGTATCCGGGCACGGTGGGACTGTGGGAACTCGTTGCCAAAAAGCAGCCGAAAGATTACACCGACGAAGATTACCAAAGTTACAAGGAAATTTTGATCATGACGGATGCCTTGTACCAGAACAACGACGCCTCGCAGAATCGCGTTAAATCCAGCAGCGGCGAGAAGTACAGGAACCTCATCAAGCCGATATGGAACCAGGTCAAAACAGGCAGCGGCGTCAAACTCTACAACACGTTACCCAAAGAATTCGTTTGGGTGGACGACGTGCGCAAGCTCATAGACAGGTTGTTGGTTATTGCAGGAGAGGAGAATGCAGGCAACCGTAATTTCTACAACGAGAAGGTTGGCATCGTGGACATGATCAGCACCAAACTTTCCAACTTCATCGTGAACGACGACAAGGGCATAGGGTACCTCATCAAAATCATCAACACGCTGCCTCCGAGATTCTGGAACGTGGCCGAAGGAAAGGGACTCGTGAACGACATCATCAACAAGTTACCTTTCGAGATGCATTTACCTGGCTACCAGTACTGCGGACCGGGTACCAAACTCGAGAAAAGATTGGAGAGAGGAGACAAGGGTGTGAATCCGTTGGACGCCGCATGCAAAGATCACGACATCGCTTACAACACCACGCAGACGGATCTGGACGCACGTCACGAAGCAGACAGAAAGTTAGAGCATGCCGCTTTCGAAAGGTTCGTCAGCAGAGACGCTTCGCTGGGAGAAAGAGTTGCAGCACTGGGCACCACCATCGCCATGAACACGAAACAAAAATTTGGGTGGGGTGTGTAAATAAATAACATACAGTAAAAAAAACATCATGTCTCGTATAACCGATTTGCCACACGAACTGTTGTGTATTATATTTAAACACGCAGTAAACGGAGATTGTGAGGATATAGGGAAACTTTTAATCATAGCTAAAACGACACCGGATTTTCGCATCCCTTGTGAAATGGTTCTCAAGGACCATCTTCGGGAGATCAGCGGCATGAGGTGCGGCGATCTCGACACTCTTCTTTCGGCCGCGGGGGAAAAATTAAACAAGAGAATGGACGAACTGCACGAGGCGAGGCAGGGAAGAAGACGATACACGGATGATTGGCGTAGGTCCAAACAGGAAACTGAAGATATCATCACGCACATCATCGCGTTTTCCGAAGCACGAACTATCTTCCTCTGTTAAAAAAAAATAATAATAATATATATACGTGTCAAAACTTGATATATAAATAACACACACATCGTGAAAAAAAAATCTTCGGTATGTATAAATAACACACATTGTGAAAAAAATTAAATTTCTCTAACACACACACACACTGAAATATTTCTCTTCGATATGAGTGAAAAAAACATGAGTGATCTCCAAGCATTAAAACAAATGCTAAATTTGTCAGTCGAATATGTAAAAATTCAGGAATTGGAAGTCGACAAACCTTACACGATAACTTCTGGTTCAATTGTTTCTACCCAGTATGGTCCCAAGGTGCGTCTGTTGCTCAACGCACAATACAGTCTATTTTTACCAGATCGATACGCTAACATGTTATCCGACGAGAAGCTATCTATTTTAATCGAGAACAAAACTCGAATCGTGTACAAGGGGACAAAGGAACTTCTTGGTAAGAAAACAAAGCACGTAATAGAATTTGTTTAACGACGCTGCGCGGAGTATATCCTTGAAAAAAAAAATTACACGAAACAAAAAAAATCTCGGAACATACATATATATAAATAACATACCGTGAAATAAAAAAATTACACGAAACAAAAAAAATATCTCAGAACATTTATATATATATATAAATAACATACCGTGAAAAAAAATAACATATAGAGCATCAACATGAAGCCCAAGGGTGTCGTGTACCAGATACCATACTCCAATCTTAAAAATCTAGGTGCCCTCGATGGGTTACTCACCAAGAAACAACGCGAGAAGAAACGTTCTTGCTTGACGAAAGGACATGGAATGAAATTACTTCTCAGCACACCTCAATTAAGACGCTTGCAGCGTTCGCGGAAACAGCAAAAGATCGGAGGTTTCATATTCAGCATCCCGGCCATCCTTGCGGCATTGGGGGCCGTTGGAAGTTTGGCCGGCGGAAGCGCCGCCATCGCGAAAACCGTCATCGACTCGAAGAAGAACAAGGCGGAATTGGAAGAACAGAAACGTCACAACCTGGCCATGGAGAAGAAAGGGGGGAAGGGCGTGATGAAAAAGTTAAAAAAAAAGAAACAGCAGCACTCACCAACCGAGACATTGAATCTCTGATCGAACCGTTACGAATCAAAAACTTCAGAGGAGTTTTCATGTCCGACTCGTTACCTTCAACCGTTAAAAGAAGAGAATGCGGCGTAGTCAACTTGGACGGTCAAGAAAATCCAGGCACGCATTGGATATGTTACCACAAACACGACAATAACAAAGCATTCGTTTTCGATTCTTTCGGAGGCGTTCCACCTACAAATTTAGTTCATTATCTGAAAACAAACAAAACCAATATATACTACAACGACGAACGCATTCAAAATTTCGGAGACGAGAACTGCGGTCATCTCTGTCTCTCCATGCTCGCGTTTCTCTCTAAAATAAATAACCCTACGATCGAAGATTTCCAGAAAGCACTGTGGAACCTGAAACAGCATCACGACAATGGGCGTGTTCCATCTCACGAACGAATCTTCGATCTTGAAACTCACGCTGCACGACGACATCGTCTATCCTAAATCCGTAGCTCTGCGTGCATTCTACAGCATGTACCTCATACCTAACGTCACGCAGCACAACAACAAAGTTAGCGTCGGAAGCGAACACATCGTCGTCACGCCAGGTCAATACAATCTTTCTACTTTGCAAGCTCAGTTACCCAAAGGCACGTACCTTTCTCAAAATTCGGTCACGCACAGAGTGGAAATCCTATCCGCGACGGAGACCGTGGACCTGGGCACCATGGGAGAACTTTTAGGTTTCGAGAACGACACAAAACTCGAAGCTGGCATCAAGCACGTAGCAACCAACATTCCTAAATTTTTGGCCATAGAGACTCTGAACGTACACTGCAACGTGGCGGAAGGCATGATCACGAAATCCTCGGACGGATTGTTAGGAAGTCACAAGCAGACGGGAATCATAGCCACTTTCAAACCCAGTTTCGAATTCATGGAACCGATCATCTACACACCCTCTTCGCCGATCTATTTTCCAGTATGTCGCAACCGCATAGACGACATAGAGTTGGTGGTGACGAACGAGAAAGGAGAGGTGGTGGATTTCGCAGGTGCAACGACCACTGCCATCGTGGAGATCAACGTATAATAAATAACCATACATAGTGAAAATGGAACAAATCGAAAGTTACGAATTGCAATCTTTCCCTCCCAACCGTCGCACGTTCGCAAATTTGAACGAAGCGAACCGGGAGATCGAATACGACGTGGACGTAGGGGACGGGTTCGTTCATCCTCACAGAGCGGACCTCTACCTTCAATTCGACGTGGTGAAGAAGGAAAGCGGAGAAGCGTTTCCGTCCAATGCAAATTTGATACTCGTGGACAACTTCGTGCCTCACCTGTTCTCGCAGGTGGAGGTGAGGAAACACAACACCGTCATAGACAGAATCGATTATCCAGGCATCACGTCCACGGCAGTGGGAACATTGAAATTATCCAAAACGGACGCGGCATACTACCAGGCGGGAGGTTTCGAAGCGGGGACCAAAATATCGACGAGAAGTCACACGGTGCTCTTTCCCATGCGTCTGCTGCCGGGATTCTTCTCCGACTACAAGGAGATCATGTGGAAGGGAGGACTGCGCGTCACCTTTCGAAGAGCGGCCAACGACAACGACGCACTGATGCGATACACCAACTTGAACGCCGACGGCACGCCGATAGCCAACACTTTACCCGAAGCAGCCAAGTGCGTCATCCGGAGCATGGAGTTGAGAATGCCGATCGTGGAATACGAAACGAACTACGCCCTCAAGTACAAAGCCGAGATCTTGAAGAGTCCGCATGTACCGATTCACTTTCACGGTTACCAGTGCGTGCAGAAGATAGCGTCCGGAAGTCACATGGAATTCGACGTGACGACTCAGTTCAACAACATACAGTTCGACATGCCAGATTTCGTCGTAGTGCTCTTTCAGACCGGGAGGGATAAGAATCAGGAGAAAGATTCCAGCAAGTTCGACGACTGCAAGATCAAGAACGTTTATCTAAAGAATGGACGCAACGAAGTGTTCCCGCACGAGAATTACAACCTCGACATGACCAAAGACGATTACCTCAAACTTTACGAAGCGTATTCTGCTTACAAACGCGTGACCGAGGGAAACGTCGACATGTACTACACTCCCAGCGAATTCAAAACCCACAGACCCATGTCCGTCATCAATACCACGAAAAGAAAGCAGGTGGTGGTCAACGATCGCACCAACATCAAGGTCGTCTGCGAGTTCAACAGTCCGTTGCCCGAGGACACAGTGTGCAGCGTCATCCTGGTCGCCGAGAAGTCCTTCGTCCACGACGTGAAGAATGAGAGGGTCACAGAGCAGTTTTAACAGGTTTTTAACATCTTTTCTTGCACAATAAGGAATTTTTGTACTAGCACAATCAGTTACAATGGCACAATACGAATTTCACTAGTTCAGATCAGTTACAAATGTCAATTTCATCAGTTATCAGTTACAATATCTTCTTTTTTTTCATCAGTTTTTGCACTATAGCACGAGAGACAAATCAGAATTTTTTTTGCACAAAAAAATTTGTTGTTATTTTTACACGAGAAAATTAACAATAAAATTCTTTCTTTTTTTATCGTTGCAGATGCTGTCGAACTTCAAAAAACACATACACATACACACACACTAGAAAAAAAAAGCATGCAACTTTATTTTGTAACACACACATACATTCTCCATCTTCATCAAGAAAATATTATAATAAACATAATTATTTTTATCTATCTCACAATAAAACTCTATATCCAAAAATATTACAACATCAAAATAACACTAGAGTCGTTAGTACACGTTGCATGCATTTACGGAGGTCCTCTGTAGAGTTTCATGGAAGTTTGAGAAAAAAAAAGAAACACGTGAAACTCTATAGAGGTGTGGTTATCTACAACCGCAGCCGTTAGAGAACCTTTTACTTTTTTTTGGTTGGGCACCACGCACCCTGGCGAGGTTATAGGGGCCAGGAATCCTAAAAAAAAAAAAACAATTATTATTATTATTATTTGTTTGTTTGCGTCACAATACGGAAATAATGAGAGGCGCCAGCGCGCGCGCGTGTGGCACATCGTTTTTCCCGAGAGAGGTTTTTACAAAAGGTCACGATATATATATAAACATTCGGTCCTCGGGACTTAGAAAAAAATTACGATAAGGTACATTCGTACTTCAAAGACGAGAAAGTGAATTCTCTCGTACCGGCTTTTCTGCGCCGTGAAACATCGTCAGCGCAATAAATGAGGCGCGGAACGTGGAGAGAAAGTGAGTTTTTGAGGTTTCGATGCGATTTTCTGAGGGGTCAAAAAATCAGGGTTGCAGTAGAAGGCATATTTTGACTACTACTCTTCTCCACTCACCTGTCTCCTCATCTCTTTTAGGTCCAAAGATTTTCCTAAGGATCTTATTTTCAAATACTCTCAATTTATGTTCTTCTTTCAATGTAAGGTACCAAGTTTGACACCCATATAATACTACAGGCAAAATTACTGTTTTGTATATTTTAACTTTTAGTTTCTTAGATATTAAACGAGAAGACAAAAGTTTATGAAGAGAGAAGTAACATGCATTTCCTGAATTAAGCCTACTTTTTATTTCCCCTTTAATATAATTTTCATTTGTTAATATTACTCCTAAGTATTTGAATTTGGAAACTGGTTCAAATGAGTTGTTACCAATAATTAGATTTTGATTATTACCTAACACTTGGTTGCGGCCTGTAAGCATATATTTAGTTTTCTCTTTGTTAACTTCCAAACCTATGTCTTTAGGAGTTTTGAAAAATATTTTAACTTCAGACTAATTAACAAAAATCTGATTTTTTTCAGATCTCTAAAAGAAAATTAGTTAGAGATCCAGCCTATATTGTATGACCCAGGCCCCACACGCACCTATGGCCGGCTCTGATGTGGCTATACATATGGAATACATGTAGACAGTGTAATCTATGTAATAATGTAAAGTACTCGGCGTCCAAGGAAGGCTAAACGAGCAGAATTGAATTGTCTTTAGTTTTGACTTGTTGAATACGTGCGGGATACGAACATCTTGTTAAGTTTTTGAATTTTGAATTTGAATTTAAAATTTTGGGTGCGTCAGCACTAAGGCTATTTTGCACCCGTCACATTATACGGGGTCCAGCCCCTTAAAGTTACAAATAACAACTCTATCGTTGCAGAACTAAAATCATAAAATATTAAAATATTCTGACTTTCGTTAAAAGCTGAGGCTGTAAAGGGGCACTCAGCACAAATAAGGACAAAAGAACAGGACAATACACACAAAATTATACTAGCCATAGGGCCAGTCGCCAGAGCCTCGTTGGTCTTCAGTCCAGGGTGTACTACGTGAAAGTGAGGTTGACATTAGGGTGTACTACGTGGAAGGTCACCCCTTACACCCCCATCTTGTTAAGTATCACATACTGAAAGCAGACGTTTGTCGCATGAATGCAACCTGTATTTACTAGACATTTTATTTTTCTCGCGAAAATTCTGACTTTGTGTCACCTCAATACAGGTTGGTCAGAGAGGCCGTTTATGCGAACAAGGAGTCGCCTAGAGCCTACTCTTACAAGGGCCTCGCAAAATCGATAATTTATACGTACTCATTTTTGATGAATGAGTAGAATATATTTCTTCCCACCATGACTGAAAATGATCTTCAAACAAGTACAGTCACGGATACTTCTGGGCTGTAGCAATCCTATTGAAAATATATGGGGCTGTTACAACCCATTAGTGTCCGTGACTTTACATTAGGTTTGGTGTTTTATGGTAGAGTATTATTATATGAATAATGAAATAGAAAAATGTACACGATGTTATAGGGTTTGGGACCTTGCGAATCTTAGGGCGCCACGGAAGTTGTCATTGTTCAAAAAACAGGTGTCGTTCAAAACAGCATTTCACATTCCTTTTCTTGCAGGTTACATTGTCAACATTAAAAGTGGCAATTTTTTATCATAACCAATAACAATTTATCATAATTCTCTTTCGTTTACTTTGCATTGAATGTTGACGCTTTTGCGAAACGCTCTTTCATGTAAAATAATAATTTCACTTCTTGGTTTCATTCTATAATTAAACAAATAGTACACATTAACAACTTTTTATTAATATATGTATTTGAACACGAATCTTATGTAGTTCTTTGTTTGGAATATGATATCAGTGATTTTGAATATATTTAAGCCTGTGAAAAGAATCCGTGAAGTCAAGAAAAATGAGATTAATTGGAAACACCAGCGTCCTATAAACTCGTAAAAACTGGATGTCAGCAATAATTTAATTGGGAGGGGGGGGTTCGAGTAGCCTCTTCCTAGGACCGGCTATGATAATATACTGCAGTTACATATTTATCGTAGCCTTGTGGAATAAGCACAAGCTAATTTGTGTCACGAAGGGCTATCTCTCTGTGCAAAAGAGGAAAGTTCCGCGAGGCAATATGCATGCAAATTTTGTATTAGTAGTTTATACAGCTCTAACCCTTCGCTAGAAAAGGTAAACAACTCATCTGTACGATAGTAGAAATCTTTTATATTGCGTAAGTATTCCTTGTTAAGTTTCAAGTTAGCTGTAATGCATGCGGCTTGTTAACGTCTGCGCCACTGTGTTCAGTCTGCCTGACACTTACGGGCTACCTGCTCCCCGCTCAAATTGTTTCCAAGATGGCTGCGCTTCGGCTCTGTCTTCGGCATTGTGAACGCATGACCGATACTCCAGCCTCACAGTTTCTTTCGAACTACAGCGCCTTGAATAACGTAGTGTGGAAAACGACCCAAGAAACTGGTTCCCCGAGACGATGACAAGTAGATGGCAGTGCGATCGACTCAGGTGCTAATTTTGTTATGAAAGTAATGCGGCTTAGTTAGTTTTTGGAATATATTGTGTAGATTTGTTTCTCTAGAAAGGCGGTAAGTGAATTGATGGGAACAGTTATATTTGTGGAGTGATTTGCAGTCACGAAATGGCATTAATTTACACAGAAAAGTAACATAAATACGTGTTATGTGCAACGCAACACGAGCATCAACATAGCAATGTGAGGTTGGACGTCGAACGTTGGATTGTGTACACAAGTTTATTTTTGTATGCTAATAAAATTTATATTTTTGTTTGGGAACACTAAATAAACAAATACCCTTTTCTTTACTTGAACGATATCCACTAGAACAACCAGGCACAAAACATAACTTCGAGAATATATCTTTGAAAATATAACTCAACCAACACGTTGTTTACATTTCTCCAGTAAGCGGGAAACGAAAAGTGTCATATTTCACGCTTGCGAGTTTTTGGGCGGTAAGTTGGACAACACGCGAGTGGATGTAAAACAATCTTTGAAAAATAAACGAGTATTGTCTGTGTGAATTTCCATAAAGATAATATTTGTGACAATGACAATATTAATAAACCTTTCAGGATAATGCATACACAATACTAATTCTCGCAGCAATTGTCATGTTACGTGTTACAATCCATACCTATGTTTTCTTCCGTATTGTTAATAAAAAATTCAAGGACAGGTCATGATCGACGGTTCATAATATTCTTTAATATTTTCGCGACTACTGTACCAAATATCATAACAATTTTCGATACAAAGAAATGTTATAAGGAAAAGAATCAGACGTTGCAGCAAAAACTTACTTTACTTTACTTCCATTATAAGCAGTCGAACACCAAGCACCGGGGTCAACACCAACGCCTCTAGCGGATCATTTTCGAGTGGAACCAGCCAGAGAGCGCAGAACCATGCCGTTTTCCACACTACGTTATTCTAGGCGCTGTATTTCGAACTAAATCCGCCTAAAAAAATATTTGTTTTGCAATTTTTCTTTCTTCATTTACAACAAATTGATTCATTGATTTAGTTTATTTTACTTCGCGTTTTGTGCCTCTTGGCTAATTTGCGAAGATGGGGATGAATGATGAAATTGATGAATGGACATTCACAAACAACCAAACCCGAGCGGGATTCGAACCCGGGACCCTTGGCGTCGCAGCGCGATGTGCTAACCACTCAGCTACAGGGTCCGGCTATTTACAACGAATTTTGTCTTGCCAGTTATCCCAATAAATTTAATGTGCGTTATTTCTGGAATTTGTATGAAAACATAGGTTTAAAAATCATACTTTACGGTTGACCAAATCAGTGCGGTTCAATTGACTCGAAGGAAATTAATCCACAGAACTCATTCTGGGTCTTGCGGTAGCTAGCTAATGGTGCGGGGGGGAGAGTAGGTGGGTGCTGGAAACACCTTCGTCCATGGCTTGACATCAAGAAGTTTTGAAGAGAAGAGAGGGGTTATATCTGGGGGTCCGTTTTAGACTCTACCGGGTGTAATAAAGAAAGAAATGTGTTCGACATTTTAATCCAGACCAATGTGGAATAATAGATGGTTGCAGAATAGTATTAAAACTCTACTGTTGGCTTTGGGTCCCATATTCAAATGAGTTCTGCTCAAAGCCCACTCCATGCATAAACAGGCTAATCGGGACTGGACCTACAGTTTAAAGTGGGATCCGAACCTCTTACGTGCCTCCACCGGGTATCGAACTCTGTATCCCTACATTACAAGGCGGCAACGTTACCATTCTTCCATCCAGGAGAACCTATTTCCAAATGAAAGTCATGTGTGGAGCACTTGAGGTTTCGATGACATGTGCAATTTACTTAAACATCACAGCTTCATCGGGAAACTCAAATCCGCGCTGAAATTCTCCTGACAACATTTGCAACTATGAGAATATACTTGCAACAAGATCAACAGTGCGAACTGGAGATAATGAATCAAAAATAGAAATTAAAGTTTTTACAATTAGTTAGTAGTGTATTTTGTACTATTATAAACCCAAGAAAGTATGAACCCTCCTCAAGCAGATTTACCTACACTTAAAACAAGCTCAACATGCCATATGAGGTTTTTGCTCAAGTGTGGAACCCTGTCTAATCCAAGATTTTTGTAAAAAAAGCCCTCATGGACTCCATGAGAAAGTATGACCCCCCTCAGATTGATGTGCCTATACTTACAAAAGGCACTTCTGTGAGATTGTTGTCCATAATCCTGTCAAAAATATGTTTTTTTTTATATCTTATCATATCTTAAAGTATAGTGGCTGATATAGTGCCCTAGCAGGTATAGATTTCAAAATTTTGTTAATATTGCACTTTTCAGAAAATTTTATTTATAAAAATTATGCATTTACAGCTTAAATATTGCATATATCAGGAAAATTATAGAGACAAAAAATGTAGACAATCATGCCTAGAATATGCCTACAAAATTTCAAGTCTCTAGTACTGATAGTTTTTGAAAAAATCTCAAATTAAAAAAATTATCGATTTTTTAACAAAACTTCTAAACAGCCTCTAGATTTCAAATATGCAACCCCCATGCTCCTATCTTGAAAAATAGGCAAGTTATTCAAGATCTAGAGAACAACAAGATATTTTGAAAAATTTATAGAGATCAAAAAGTTGCATCTTGAAATGCCCATGAGAAATCACCAAGCCCCATGTCTCTAGGATTCATGGTTCCAGAGATAGTCAAAATTATTGTTAATATTGCATTTTTCAGAAAATTCTATTTATAGAACAGACATAAATTAGAGATTTACAGCTTAAATATTGCATATATCAGGAAAATTATAGAGACATAAAATATAGAGAATCTCGAATAGAATATACCTACAAAATTTCAAGTCTCTAGTACTGATAGTTTTTGAAAAAATCTCAAATTAAAAAAATTATCGATTTTTTAACAAAACTTCTAAACAGCCTCTAAATTTCAAATATGCAACCCCCATGCTGATATCTTGAAAAATAGGCAAGTTATTTAAGATCTAGAGAACAACAAGATATTTTGAAAAATTTATAGAGATCAAAAAGTTGCATCTTGACATGCCCAGGCCAAAGCAACAAACCCCATGTCTCTAGCATTCATGGTTCCAGAGATAATCAAAATTCAAAAAATTATCGATTTTTTCAAAATTTTAGTATGTTGCTCTGGGGGCCATGCAGAGTCACCCCCATAAATATAATTGGCCTAGGATCAAAACTAGTGAAAATTGAAAAAAAAAAATAATCGATTTTTTCAAAATTTCAGTATGTTGCTCTGGGGGCCATGCAGAGTCACCCCCATAAATATAATTATCCTAGGATCAAAATTAGTGACAGAATAGAGAAACAAAAATTATAATAGGGCTTGGATATAGCTACCAGCCACTATATTTTTATTTTGAACTCAGCACTTAAAACTAAGCCAAGATGCACCCCCACCCCCACCTACCCCCACCCCCACACACCCACCCCTACCCCCACCCACCCCCATACACCCACACCTACCTACCCCCACACCTACCCACATCCCCACCCACCCACATCCATACATATTTACTTCCCAGTCCAGTTCTATTGCATCATGTTGTGCAATATTAATTGATTAAATAGTTATGACATAATGTGATGATGTGGTGTTTTCTGATTGGTTTAAATAAGCAGTGTTTCTATTGGCTCTGTAAATCTATATAAGCCAGGGCACAGTGCAGATTCTTCACCATTGCTGGATTGGCAGTGGAACCCACAAGTGGGGGGCAGAACCTGAACAGGCTCCACCAAAGTATAGGAGACTTGAAGCATATAATTTGGCGGAATAACCCAAGTAAGGTCATAGAAACAATATACACTAATACAATAAAAGCCAAATTTTTGGCAGGGGGGGAAGAGGGGGGGGGGAAAGCCCAAAGTGGTTCCTAAATACAAAATAATTAATATCTCAAGAACTAATTGACATAGAGCTATGCAGTTTTTTTGTCTGTACTGAACCCAACTGATATTTTTTATTAAGCATAGAATTTTGATCATAGAAACAATATACACTAATACAATAAAAGCCAATTTTTGGCAGGGGGGCCAAAGTGGTTCCTAAATACAAAACTCAAGAACTAATTGACATAGAGCTATGCAGTTTTTTTGTCTGCACTGAACCCAACTGATTAAGCATAGAATTTTGAGTTGATTCCCAAGAAATTTTATATAAATACCAAAGCCAAAAAATATTAACACACACACACACACACACACACATATATATACACACACAGCACAGTGCTGAACCCAACTGATCCAGCATAGAATTTTGATTTGTATCCCAGGAAATTGTATATAATAAACAACAACAAAAATGCCGAATCAAAAATATTGTAATCAATGCAATAAGAATATATCCAGCCCCAATTGGGCCAAGCACCAAAAGATTTGTAACCCAGACAAATGCAGAGCTCCCACAAAAATTTGCCCCAAATGCAATAGAAAATACAGCATGCAATACTTCACATATACACATAAAGATACTTGTTCTGTACAGTCATCAACATTGCCCCCACAAGCATCTACATCTGGTCTCAAAAGAAAGCATGAAGGACCTGTTAATGCCAGAGTAGCAAAGCAGCTACGCTATGAACCCATCCATAGTAGTTTTAATGCCCAACTTAGGGATTACCGGTTTGTATCAGAGCCAAGATGTGGTATTCAGAATTTTTTGAACAGTGTAAATTCTGATCTGCAAGCAATTCTAAATGCACAAAATGGCTCTTATAAGCTGTCCCTCAAATTATTTACACAATATAAGAAACCAAACGGCACAAAATTTACACAGCCTCACAAAACAGAAACTGTACCGGTATATTCAAATACAAATTCAGACAAAATAATAAGCAGGTTGATAGATCAATTAAATATTAAACACTCAGAATTTGCAGCAAAAGAGTCTGGATGGAGCCTATGCGGTTCTCCACACAAGTTATATGTTAATATTTCTGAATTCACTCATTACAAGGATCTACATATCTGCCATTACCTGATAATATTAAAAACAGAAGAGCCGTGGTTAATATAGAAAATACCGACCAGAAATGCTTTTTGTGGTGTATATTAGCTGCTTTGTTTCTAGTTTCAAGGCATCCTGAGAGAATAAGTTGTTATAAACAACATGAACACTTTTTTGACGATGCAATGGAGGGTTTGGAATATCCAATGTCTGTTCAGAATATTGATAAATTTGAAAAAAGGGCCAGGAATATCAATGGCAAACAATTATCTATTAATGTATTTATTTGCTCCACTGGCAATTGCTCGATAGAACCTCTCAGAATCAGTACATTTGATGACGATTCTGCTGTTCCGATTGATCTGCTCTTAATTGAAGGGGATGGCAAATATCATTATACTCTGATACATAATCTTGAAGCTTTAGTGAGAACACAACTAGACAAATCTAATATAATATTCAAGTTGTGCAGAAGATGCTTAGCTGTATTTGATGGCAGGAAAATGGTGAATGGGGTTCCGGAAAAAAATGCAGAAATTGCCAAAAACAAATTAATTGAGCATCTGAAATATTGTGGGAACCATAAACCTGTTCATATGGTGATGCCAATGCCAAGTGAAAATGCAGAATTTAAAAAGTTTGAAGCCTTGTTGGAACACCCAGCATATATTGTCTATGATTTTGAATCGAACCTCAAATCTCTTGCATCCTGCAATCCAGATCCTGAAGAATCCTCAATTACACCATACCAGCTACATGAACCTTCCAGCTTTTATTATGTGGTTGTACAGGATGGTGTTGTTACCAAAAAAGATTCATACATGGGACCAGATGCCATCAAAATATTTGCACATAGAATAGAAAATGAGTGCCGTGACATAGCATCTAACATCTTATTAAAATCAAAACCCATGTTGCCTTTAACAGAGAAACAGATTGAAGATTTCAACAAAGCAGAAAAATGCCCGGTATGTGGTTCTGAATTTTCAGATACAAATATCAAGGTGAAACACCATTCTCATACAGATGGTCGATATAAACAGGCCCTGTGTAATAGCTGTAATATTAAGATCAAGAGACCAAGATTTATCCCCATATTTTGCCATGGAGCATCCAATTATGATTTCCATCATCTAATCAGGTACGAGGGGTTTGAGAAGCAGAATTTAAATATTTTAGCTGAAAATGATGAGAAATATATATCTATTAGCAAAACAATTAAAGTTAATGGAGTTCCTATTCACATGAGATTTCTTGATTCTTACAGATTTTTATCTGCTAGCCTGGATACACTGGCCACTCAATTATCTGATGATCAATTCAAAATCACACGTGCATTGTTTCCAAATCAGGATCTGAAATTAATTAGGCGGAAGGGTGTATATCCTTATGATTATGTCACAGATTTTTCTAAATTTGATGAGTGCTCCCTGCCACCACAAGAAGAGTTTTACAGCAAAATCAGAGGATCTGGAATCACTGATGATGATTATCACCATGCCCAATTGATGTGGAACAATTTAAAATGCCAGACATTTGGTGATTATCACATGGCATATTTGAAACTTGATGTGACCCTCTTAGCTGATATACTTCAAGCATTCAGAAAATCTTCTATGCAAAATTATGGACTGGACCCAGTGTATTTTTACAGTGCCCCGGGCCTAGCATGGTCTGCAATGTTTTTAAACACCAAAAAGCAATTGCATCTGATCCAAGATCAAGATATGTATCTGTTTATGGAGCAATGTATAAAAGGAGGTATGGTGCAATGTTCTCAGAGATATGCCAGAGCAAATAACAAATATATGCCTGATCATGATCCAGCACGGCCATCAAATTATATATTGTATGTGGATGCAAACAGCCTCTATGGTCACGCAATGATGCAAAAACTGCCATATGCAGGGCTTGAATGGGTCGATTTCAATATTGAAGATCTTCAGGGTTTTGATGACAGAGAACATGGCCTCTTCTTAGAGGTTGATCTGATATTTCCAGATCATTTACATAACAAATTTTCTGATCTGCCCCCAATTCCCGAGGTTCAGTGCTCACCTGGCTCTAAACAGAAGAAGCTCATGATGACTCTGGAGCCAAAACAGGGTTGTGTCATATATTACAAAAACCTCCAGTTCCTGATGAAACATGGTGTTCAAGTGACCAAACTTGGAAAAGTTTTGAGGTTCAGGCACTCAGAATGGTTGAAACCATACATTGATACAAACACGGAGCTTCGAACATCTGCAAAGAGCCAATTTGATAAGACCTTGTTTAAATTGATGGTTAATTCTGTATATGGCAAAACAATTGAAAATGTCAGAAAACATACCGATGTTAAAATAATTACTGACCCCAGCCTGAGCAAAAAATTGGTTGCAAAACCTAATTTCAATTACAGAAGAATTTATGATGAGCATATGGCACTTTTCAACATGAAAAAAACAAAGATTAAGTTTGATAAACCTATTTATGTAGGAGCTGCAATATTGGAATTGGCCAAATCACATATGTTAACATTGTATTATGATGTGTTGAAACCTTTTTATGGTGATAATATAAAATTGATGTACATGGACACGGATAGTTTTATTCTTGATATTAAAACAGAAGATGTTTATAAAGATATGACCCAGCCTGAATTGTTTCAATACTTTGATACCAGTGAACATAAAGAGATTCAACCCCACAACAAAAAAGTGCCTGGCAAGTTAAAAGATGAGACACTTGGTGATGTTATTGTGGAATTTGCTGGGTTAAGTGCCAAGATGTATAGTTTTAAAACATGTAATGCTGTTGTCAAAAAAGCCAAGGGCATTGGCAGAGTTACTGTGGAAAAAGAGCTCCAATTTGAAGATTATAAAAATTGCCTCAAATCATGTAGCACCACCAGAACATCCGAATCCAGAATTCAGAGTGTGGATCACCTATTGACTTCAAATATTGTAAGAAAAGTGGCTCTGGACCCACATGATGATAAGAGATGTATTTTATCATGTGGCATACATACTTTACCATGGGGTCATTGTGATTTGAAAAATGGCAATCAATGCCCAATTACAGAGCATGATTTGAAATAAATAAACATGCCTATGAACTTATTTGGGTTCAAAAAACAGGCTATTATGGAGCTGCCACCACCACAACCCTCTTCTGATATGCAGTCTAAACTGAGTGGCTTGTTAATTATTCATCTGAACAGCATATTTACAGATGTTGATGATGAAACAGGCAAAATATTGTACATATTTAACAATAATTTAAATTATTACCAATTACCTGTAGGTGGGCAATTACAATTTATTACAACCCCTGAGGGTGATGTTAAAATTTCAGTAGGGAGAAATATTTATAGAATTAAGCACTCAAACATGGTTTCTGGCACTGTTTATACTGTTTCTGCTGGTGACTGCTTATATATTGAGGTCCCTGGATCCTATGATAAGCTTATACCTTTTTTTATAGAATTAAGAATCAGATACTCTATAATAAATAACTACTAAACAAAATGCCTAATGATATTTTTGGCCATACAAGACATGAAGATCACAGTGATGAGATTCTGATGCTTGATGTCAGAGTCAAGAAATTAAGAAGTGATTTACAAGCTTTACAAACTACACTCAATGCCAGTCTTCAATTAGAAATTACAAATTTGCAATCACAATGCATGGACCCTCTTCTTAAAATTGATTCTGAACTCAAATTGCTGCTTCAGAAATATACTGATTTGGCCACATTGGATAATTTTCAAAGTTTGGAAGAAGCTGTAGCAGCTCTTCAAGCCAAATTTAAGACCCAGGCCACCAATTCTGAGCAATTGAAACAGCAATTAGAAGAGCAAATAAATAATGTCCAGACACAGCTCCAAACAATTGTCAAAAGCATAAAATCACAAGAAGATTTTGATCTCGTGATTTCCACTCTAAAAGAACAGATTCAGTCACTCCAAATACCAAATCTGGACCCTCTGAACAATGCCATAGCCGAGGTTAAAGAAAAAATTGAGACACTTGAAAATTTTATGAACAATTTGCCATCTTCTGATGCTTTAAGTGCAATAACTCGGAGTGTAGCAAATATTAAGCTGCAACTTGAAACATATGAAGATTTTGGAAAAATTCAAAGTTCCATAACCCATCTTGAAGGTACAATAGCAGCAGTGCAAAGTGATTTGGCAAATGTACTAGAATCCAGATTGCCTGGGATTGTAGATACCCTTGTCAGTGTCCAGCAACAAATCACAAAGCTTGAAAACCTCAATACTGAATCTGAACTGTCTCATTTTCATCATTTGATAGATGATATCCAAACAAAACTTGAAATTTTACAACAATCCACACCCTCTCAGGCAGATATAGCCCTGCTCCAAAATGCTATGCAAAATGTGGCTGATGCTTCTGAATTAAATGATGTGAAATTGGCACTTGAATTTTTGCAAAATACAGTGTCAAATTTGCCTACATCACAGGAACTTAAAAATATTAAGAGGGCAGTGAATAGGATATTGAAATCAGAAGATATCAAGAATATCCAAGCAGAGATCAAACATCTCACTCAGGCAGTGGCCACTCTTCCAACCAATCAACATATTAATGAACTGCATGCCCTGTTTGAGGATATCAGAAGGCAGGTCCATGATCTTACAGCTCAAAATTCAAAATTGGCAATTGTTGAAAATTTGCAACAAATTGTAGCTAATATCAAGCAACAGCTAGGAACCATGGAATCCAATCAAGCAAATGCTCTGTCTGTTTTTGCCACCCAGCTACAAGATATTGTTCAACAATACAAGAGACTTGCTGTGGACATAAAAATCAAGCCAGGCCATGATGATGTTGTTAGGACCATCAATGAGCACCTTGAATCTGTAACAAGCAGATTGCTCACAGCAGAAAAGGAAATAACAGGCATAATTGAAAATCCTAAACATACAGTAATTCTTGAATTGTACAGCATCCCCAACAAAGAATATGATTCACCATTTACACCAGGTGGCAAAATATATATGCTGTCCCCTGCACAATTTTATTACCAGTTTTTTGTTGGGGGCACATTGAGACCAATCAAGATCAAATATTGGCTTCAACCACAGGCACACCACTACCCTACCTTATCAATAACAAATGCTGATAACAAAGTGAAAATCAGCAGTGTAGAATTAGAGGATTTTACAGATCCCAATACATTAGAAACAGCCTATACTGAAGATGATGGCTCTTTGGAATTTAAAATACAAATAGGGGACAAATTATATTTAGAAAATCCTGCAGTATCAGCTGCTGAACACCCCATAGTTGCAATATTCTTGTTTACATATTATGTCTAGACAAATTATTGTTGATGAATTACACAGACAAGCCCGACATAATTTTAAGAGACTCCCAGTAGTCACAAAGGGCATAGATGATTTATGGCAAAGCGACTTGATTGAAATGGCAAGTGGGCAGTTGAAAAACTTAAACAAAATCAACAAGGGCTACAAGTATCTACTCACTGTAATAGACACATTTTCAAAATTTGCCTGGGCTGTGCCACTCAAATCCAAGACTGGAAAATGTGTTACAGAGGCCATCAGAACAATCATCAATCAGAGTGGAAGATCCCCGCGCTATTTGCAAACAGATAATGGCAAAGAATTTTATAATTCTGTGTTTCAACAATTTATTAAAAGCCAGGCAATACAATATTACTCGAGTTACAGTGATCTCAAGGCCTCAATTGTAGAGAGATTCAACAGAACCTTAAAAAATCTTATGTATAAACAATTTACCCTCCAAGGTAATTATAAATGGATTAATATTCTTCCAGAACTTCTACATAAATATAACAATTCTGTCCATTCCACAATCAACATGAAACCCTCTGAAGTAACTTCATCTGATGAGCAAAAATTGATCAGTACTGTTTATTATCCTAAATATCAGCCAACAACAAGAAAGGCCAAATACAGGGTAGGGGATCAAGTAAGAATCAGCAAATATAAGCACTTATTCAAGAGAGGCTTTACAAGAAACTGGAGCACAGAATTATTTACAGTGGTTCAAGTTAAACCCGGGACCCTTAACACATATATAATAAAGGATCACCGAGGAGAAATTCTCAAAGGCCGATTCTATGAACAAGAGCTCAGCAAAACTAAACAGCCTGACACATATCTCATAGAAAAAATTATCCGCAGAAAAGGCAACAAGTTACTTGTCAAATGGATGGGTCATCCGGAAAACAGCTGGATCGATGCAAACAAAATAATAATATGAACACCTGGGATGTTATAAAAAGGCTCCCAGAACCTGAACAACAGAATAAGAGAAATGGCAATTTGTTACCTGATATTATTAGGTGTCTTATTGTTGGGCCATCTGCTTGTGGTAAAACTACACTAATGGTTGATAATTTTTTATTGGCACCCAACTGGTTAGACTGGAAAAACAGGCACTTGTATGTTTTTTCTAAGAGCTTGGAACAATTAAAATATCAGCAGCTGATGAAGCTATATGATGGATTGGATATTGCCACTTTTGAACCAGATGTTAAGCCACTTCACGAATGTCTCGATAATTCTGTTGTTGTGTTTGATGACATTATATTGGATAATCAAAACAAGGTTAGAAATTTTTTTACACAGGGCCGGCACAAAAACATTGATTGCTTCTACCTGGCACAGACTTTTTCAAAAATACCCAAGCAGCTGATCCGAGACAACAGCAATTTTATATGTGTGTTTCATCAGGACCATACCAACCTCAAACACATACATGATGAATATGTAGGTGGGGACTTGAGCTACAATGATTTTTCCAAGTTTTGCAGCAGGTGCTGGAGCCAGGACAGTTATGGGTTTGTTACAATTGATATGACAAGAACACCCAATAGTGGCAAATACAGAAATAAAATCAACAATTTTCTAGACATTGAAACATAAATAAATAACCATGAAAAGGCCAATAATTGATGATCTTAAATTAAGAGATTATCTTGTAAAAAGATTTAAGGGATGGAAATCAGAGAACCGTGGAATTTATGAAAAACACAAACAAACAGAACAGCCTGTAATTGATGCTATTAATAATTTAGGTAAGAATATCAAAACTGTTACAGAGCAAAATCAAAATTTGCTCACAGAGCTTGTACCTGTAGCTGCAAGGAACATATTAGATTATCCATTCACCCCACTTTCAAGTATTCATAGTCCTATTGCTCCTAGAAGAATTGAGGCTAGTCAGGATCCTATTGAATTGGGTCTTCTTGCTCAAAAATATTTAACCACACCTAAAGACAATAAAGATGAGGTTTTTGGCTTATATGCTGACACAGAGCTTGATGGCAGCATCATACATAGAATTGGCAATTTCAGAGTAACATTTATGGGAGATGATATAATTGTTTATTCAGAATCTCGACTTGGAGAAAAAGGTGCTTTTGTTAAGTACTCCGGAACACCTGGATTGTGGGAACTCATGACTAGGAAAAGGCCTGGCAGCTATACAGATCAAGATTATGAGGATTACAAAGAAATATTAATAAAATCAGATGCTCTGTACCAGAACAATGATCCCACACAAAAAAGAGTCAAGTCGAGCAGTGGGGCAAAATACAACAATTTAATCAAGCCCATATGGTCACAAATCAAGACTGGCAGTGGAATCAAACAATACAACACCCTGCCTAAAGAATTTGTGTGGGTTGATGATGTCAGGAAACTTGTAGATAGGTTATTGGTGATAGCTGGGGAGGAAAATGCTGGGAACCACAATTTTTACAATGAAAAGGTTGGAATTATGGACATGATAAGCACAAAATTGTCTAATTTTATAGTGAATGACACTAAGGGGATTGGATATCTTATAAAAATTATTAATACTTTACCCCCCAAATTTTGGAATATTTCTGAGGGTCGGGGCCTTGTTAATGACATTATAAACAAGCTGCCATTTGAACTACATATTCCAGGCTATCAGTATTGTGGTCCAGGCACAAAATTGGACCATAGATTAAACAGAGGTGATCCTGGTGTTAATCCCCTAGATGCTGCTTGTAGAGACCATGATATTGCATACAACACACATTCTGATCTTGACAAGAGACATGTTGCAGACAAGAAATTAGAAGAGGCTGCATTTGGCAGATTTGTAAGCAAAGATGCATCTTTGAGTGAAAAAATAGCAGCATTGGGAACCACCATAGCTATGAGCACCAAACAAAAATTGGGGTGGGGGTTGTGAATATGTATATAATAAACCTACAATGAAGGCCAAGGGTGTTATGTATCAAATACCTTATGCAGGTCTCAAATCTCTTAAAACTATTGACAGTCTCTTAACCAAAAAGCAGCGCAAGAAGAAAAATTCTTGTATTGCCAAGGGTCATGGTATGAAATTGTTACTTAGCACCCCCCAATTAAAAAAATTACAGCAATCAAGAAAAAAATCACATGTGGGGGGATTTATATTTACTATCCCTGCCATCTTAGCTGCTCTCGGGGCTGTTGGGAGCTTGGCGGGGGGGGGGGGGTCAGCTGCCATAGCAAAAACAGTAATCGATGCCAAGAAAAATAGGGCAGAATTAGATGAGCAGAGGCGCCATAACCTGGCCATGGAGAAACAGGGCAAAGGTGTTAAGAGAGCCATGAATAAGTTTAAAAAAAACAAGAGCCGCTTACAAACCAAGATATTGAAGCTTTAATCAAGCCACTGGGCATCAAACATTTTAGAGGTGTGTACATGTCTGATTCTTTACCAGAGCAACCACTCAACAAAGAGTGTGGCATTGTAAACAAGCTGCCATTTGAACTACATATTCCAGGCTATCAGTATTGTGGTCCAGGCACAAAATTGGACCATAGATTAAACAGAGGTGATCCTGGTGTTAATCCCCTAGATGCTGCTTGTAGAGACCATGATATTGCATACAACACACATTCTGATCTTGACAAGAGACATGTTGCAGACAAGAAATTAGAAGAGGCTGCATTTGGCAGATTTGTAAGCAAAGATGCATCTTTGAGTGAAAAAATAGCAGCATTGGGAACCACCATAGCTATGAGCACCAAACAAAAATTGGGGTGGGGGTTGTGAATATGTATATAATAAACCTACAATGAAGGCCAAGGGTGTTATGTATCAAATACCTTATGCAGGTCTCAAATCTCTTAAAACTATTGACAGTCTCTTAACCAAAAAGCAGCGCAAGAAGAAAAATTCTTGTATTGCCAAGGGTCATGGTATGAAATTGTTACTTAGCACCCCCCAATTAAAAAAATTACAGCAATCAAGAAAAAAATCACATGTGGGGGGATTTATATTTACTATCCCTGCCATCTTAGCTGCTCTCGGGGCTGTTGGGAGCTTGGCGGGGGGGGTCAGCTGCCATAGCAAAAACAGTAATAGATGCCAAGAAAAATAGGGCAGAATTAGATGAGCAGAGGCGCCATAACCTGGCCATGGAGAAACAGGGCAAAGGTGTTAAGAGAGCCATGAATAAGTTTAAAAAAAACAAGAGCCGCTTACAAACCAAGATATTGAAGCTTTAATCAAGCCACTGGGCATCAAACATTTTAGAGGTGTGTACATGTCTGATTCTTTACCAGAGCAACCACTCAACAAAGAGTGTGGCATTGTTAATTTGGATAAGTTCAAAAATCAGGGCACTCACTGGATCTGTTATCTTAAATATTTAAAAGATGAGGCATTTGTGTTTGATTCATTTGGAGGTGTTCCACCTGAAAATTTAATAAAATATCTAAATTCAGCTAATCTTTATTACAATAATGCCCGTGTTCAAAATTTCAAAGATGTTAATTGTGGACATCTGTGTTTATCTGTTCTTAGATATATGTCTCAAATAAATAAACCATCAATTGAAGATTTTCAAAAAGCCTTGTGGTATCTGAAACATCATGGGGGTATTCCATCTCACCAGCCAAAATTCAATATTGAAACTCAAATTACATGATGACATTGTATATCCCAAAACAATAGCTCTCAGGGCATTTTATGGCATGTACTTGATCCCAAATATTACACACCACAACAACAAAATTGCAGTTGGTGATGAAAAAATTGTCATCACTCCAGGGCAATATAATCTATCTACTCTAAATGCTCAATTACCCAGACGTATAGTATTAACTCAAAATTCTGTCACTCACAGAGTAGAGATTGTATCTGCTACAGAAACAGTGGATCTGGGTACTATAGGAGAGCTGTTGGGCTTTGAGAACAACACAAAACTTGAACCAAGCATCAAACACACTGCTATGAATATACCTAAATTCTTAGCCATAGAAACTCTGAATATTCACTGCAATGTGGCTGAGGGTATGATTACCAAATCAAATGGTATAGGCACTCACAAACAAACAGGCATCATTGCAACATTCAAACCTAATTCTGAATTTATGGAGCCCATCATCTACAATCCATCCCCAACATTATATTTTCCTGTGTGCCATAATAGAATAGATAATATTGAATTGATGGTCACTAATGAAAAAGAAGAATTAGTTGATTTTGCTGGAGCCACAACAACTGCAATCATAGAGATTAATATTTAAATAAAAATACATAGAAGAAAAAAATGGAAAATATTGAGAGTTATGAGCTTCAATCATTCCCCCCAAACAGGAGGACATTTGCAAATTTAAATCAACCCAACACAGAAATTGAGGTTGATCTTGATGTAGGGGATGGATTTATACACCCCCACAGAGCAGATCTATACATCAAATTTGGTGTTGTAAAGCTCGATGGAACAGATTATCCGGCAAATTCAAATATAAGATTGGTAGATAATTTTGTGCCACATCTATTCTCTGAAATTGAGATCAGAAAGCATGGCGTTGTTATAAACAGAGTGGATTATCCCGGCATTACCTCCACAGCTTTGGCCACACTAAAATTATCCAAAACCGAGGCTTCTTACTACAAAATAGGTGGATTTGAGGCTGGTGAAAAAATTATATCCAAGAGCCACACAGTGCTGTTCCCTATGCGCCTGTTGCCAGGATTCTTCTCAGATTACAAAGATATTATGTGGAAGGGTGGTTTAAGAATCACATTTAGAAGAGCTGCAAATGATAATAATGCTTTGATGAGGTACAGTGCAATAAACTCTACAGGGGAAGCTCTGCCTAATACCCTACCTGATGAGGGCAAATGCATTATTCAGACTATGGAGCTAAGAATCCCTGTTGTTGAATATGAGGCCAGTTATGCTCTTAAATACAAAGCTGATATAATAAAAAATCCACAGATTCCTCTACAATTTTATACATATCAATGTGTACAGAAGCCCGCATCTGGTACATATTATGAGTTTGATGCTACAAATTCATTCTCCAGTATTCAATATGACATGCCTGATTTTGTAGTGGTACTGTTTCAGACTGGGAGACACAACAATCAGGAAAAAAATTCAAGTAAATTTGATAACTGCAACATCAAGAACATATATCTTAAAAATGGCAGAAATGAGGTATTTCCTAGAGAAAATTACAATTTAGACATGTCCAAGGATGATTTCCTCAAATTATATGAGGCATTTTCGTCTTTCAAAAGGGTCACTACTGGCAATACTGACATGTATTACACACCAGATGAATTCAAAGCACAGAGACCCATGTTTGTAATCAACACTTCAAAAAGAAAACAAGTTGTGGTGAATGACAGGACAAACATTAAAATTATCTGTGAATTCCATGAGGCATTACCTGATGACACCATATGTAGTGTTATTCTCATAGGAGAAAAATCATATGTTTATGATGTAAGAAATAAGAGAGTCACGGAGCAATTCTAGAAGAATTGCATTGTTTTAATATTGGATAAACAAATTGAAGCTGGTATCCAATTGAACTTAAACCAGAAGTAACTATGTGTGTGTATGTAGGTGTGTATGTGTGTGTGTGTGTGTGTGTGTGTGTGTGTGTGTGTGTGTGGGTTTGGGTGGTCTAGTTTTAAGTGTGGCCAAAAAACATATCAAGAGGGGCATATTTTTGACAAGTTTATGAACAACAATCTCACAGAAGTGCCTTTTGTAAGTATAGGCACATCAATCTGAGGGGGGTCATACTTTCTCATGGAGTCCATGAGGGCTTTTTTTACAAAAATCTTGGATTAGACAGGGTTCCACACTTGAGCAAAAACCTCATATGGCATGTTGAGCTTGTTTTAAGTGTAGGTAAATCTGCTTGAGGGGGGTTCATACTTTCTTGGGTTTATAATAGTACAAAATACACTACTTTAGTTGATAAAAAGAACGCAAAAAATGTTTTCCTGAAGACACGTTCTATTCTTCGAAATTGAGTTATTGTCAGCATTTGACATGACTCGTCCCAGAAGGGAACTAAGTGTCGCTTATTTCTCAGATTAATATATCTCGATGGGAGTACAAAAGCTTTGTTTTACTTGAAGAAAAGCTTTTTTGAATTGTTCAAGTTCGTTGGTTTAAACAATTCCCGTGTCTAGTACTAGTGATAGGAACCGTGGCGTACGCACGGTGGGGTTACCGGGTTTAAACCCCCCTTGAGCTTTTGAAATATTATGGAAAATGTTGTAGGAAAAAATAAAAATGGCTAATTTATCACAGTCAAAGATCTGCGACAGTAATAATAATAATAATTTGAATTATTATTTCAATGCAGCATGGAGATAAACAACATTCCAAACACAATCTAAGCGGCCACAAAGTTCAATTTTACAATTCTTTTGCAAAAAGTCGCGCAGTCTCTTGCTAGAATTGTGAAAATTCCTTGCTTCGTCGCAGTGTGCCGACGTTATTGCAAACGTTCTTCCCGGTACTGATTTTTCATCCCCTTGTGAACTCTCAAGTGATGCTGAGTCTACATCCACATCATTAAATAATGTTGAAGAAGTGCTTTCTGAATCACTTAGAAGTGATAAATGTGTTGAAATGTCTATAAACTTACTTTTGAACAAAAACATAGACTCAGTGGAATTTAGCAACATGTATTCTCGCGCCTCATCATCATCCTGGGTGAGTTCCATAGGTAAATTTCCCCGTGCATATAGCACCGTGCCATGAAGGCACATGTAGTGGTGTGCTGGGGCCCACACATTCTCGATCTCGGCCATTTTGAAGGTGATGTGATCAGCACCATGCTCCGGCAGCCTTTATCCACCAGGGTTGCTCTAAGGTACACATTGATATGAGGCTGGGTGCTGAGACAAGGCTGGATAAATTCCAACCAATTCCGGGAATAGAACTACGAGATTCTCAGACTAGACCACCGCGGACCCTTGAATTAGTTTCATATTTTTATTATTTCAATACATTTAATATATTTGTTTGTTTTTATGGATTTTCTTCACACTTAGAATGTCTCACCTATCATATACAAACAACAGTTGACTAGACAATTATTTCGTAACAAAGAAACAAAAAAAAGTAATTTTGTTCTATTGCTTTCATAAATATATTTATGAAGATCTCTACTACTTAATAATAGTAGTAATATAAGTAGTAACAACAGCTGCATTAGTAGTATTATTATTAGTAATTAAACTAATTAATTAATTGTAAGTATTATTAATATTATTATTATTAATTAATTAATTAAAGTATAATAAAACAATGGTAATGTGAATTTGTAGAAAGTTTTCGAAATAACTCCCCCACTTGATGAAATCCTACGTACGCTACTGGCTAGGAATGCAACCCCTATAAAACTAAAATAAGATCACCCAATAAATCTATTTAATAAACTACTTGCTGAACGATCTTTTTCATAATTTCCCCGAATTCACAAATTCCCAAGGACAGTAACTGAGAAGAAGGTGCTAAAACTGAAGTGAAAATGCAGAAGAGGAATTCTACAATCTAGTGATAGATGAATTCATAAAGAAGGCGTTAATAATAATAATAATAATAATAATGCTTTTTTTTTAATATCTTACGACATGTGCTTCCCTTGCTGTAAAAGTCACGGACCGCCCCTGGCTGGGAAAGCATAAGTGTAATCTAGCATCCAACGTGACCACCGTAACGACATCACATGATTCCACACGTTCTGCCAGACCGAGTGACGTCATGTCATAATCAGCCAAGAACAGCATGGAATGAGGTGGTCTTGCAAAGAAGAGCAAAGAGAATGGAATTTCTCTTTGATGTAGAGTTTGTGAAGTTGCGTGCGGTGAGCAGTTAGTCTGTGCCGAGAAGTTGGAAGGGTGTTCCTTCCGCAATCACAGGTTAGTGTTACGATTCCACTTTCAACTAATTCGATGAAATAAGTTTTGTTGCTTTATTATAAACAATGTTACCATGCAAAATTGTTATTTGAAATGTGACATTATTTTGTCAGAAAGCACGGAAAAATCAAACTAAATAATGATTGTTCTGGCTAAGTGTATGAGCACACAAAGGTGACATTGTAGGCTAAGGTTTGCCTTTCGACTGCAGTGAATTTCGATTAATGTAAATGGAAAAAAAAAGTATTTTTCATAACCTCGGGAACCCATAGGCTACTGTAGAACGTAATTTAACTATTCTTTTTTTTTAGAATATCTTGTTTATGTGTTTCATCTAGTTATGTGTGTGTATGTGTATATGCAGTGTGGTATTTATAGAAAATCCAGCTCATGAACCATCGAGATATTGTATAAATAATATATAATAAGTATTATATTTACAATATATACGTTTTATATAAATACAAATTAGGGTGGTCCAAATTAGAATAGTTTTAATCTTTCATAGTCACTGGCCTTCTTTTAAGAAAAAAACGCTTCACAGAATTGACATTGATATTTACCGTTCGCTCAACGCTATAAAATATTCAGTTATGTCATATGAGAGACAACAAAAATATTATACTTGAAATGGAAAAAAAAAACTTGCTCCTTACATTACATCGCTCACCAATTGTAACAACAAACAACTTCAAAAGATTGTTAGATTAGCAATATCTGTCTTCAAATATTCACTGATAAATGCTGAACCCAATATAGCCTAGTACCCAATATGGCCTATTTGCTATTCCCAAGTAGTTACATGGTTAATTCAACAAGTGACGTTAGTATGTCATTTAGACTATCCGAATGACGTGATTCAACCTGTTGGCTGTACTTATAGAAGTAGCCTAACTTCAGGACAAAGAAGTGAAATAGCTGGACCTCGTGATTATGTTCCACGTGATCTAATATTGCATATGGAAGTTACTACTTACTACATCTTCCAAGTGATAGATGTTTATATCTCTAGTACATATTATGATAGCTAATAATTTACACTTTCCAACAATGTACTTAGTTTAGACGTTAAAGTATTGTAACGAAGGAAAAAGTAACACTATGCAAGGTAGACTCAATATGGCCTACATAGGAATATATTGTGAAAGACATGCGCAAATGTGACATGTGTTACTCTTATGTTCACGTAGTGTGTCTGGAATTCACTAAGGACGATAAAGGATCTTTCATTTGCGCAGACTGTGATATGTAATCCATGGTCTTCTGGTAACAAATTGTGACATGCTATCCCTTGTTTATTGGGTTGTGAACAATATTATTTCTTTGTGCAAATCTCACATGTCATTATGTAAATATAGTGTAAGTGTATCAATATACGTATCTACCTATAAAAACAACATAGTTGTACTTCCTTTACAATTTGTGCTGCATATTTTGATGTGAAAGAACAAAATATATGACTATATTAACTCTTTAATAAAATCTTCCCTGCAACCATGTTATTATTTTGAATTGGCTCAAATTTTCAGTAATTCTTCTGAAACGTTCCCTCTTTTGAAACTTGCCACTAGTTTTACCTTTCTGACTTTGTACACCACTAGAAATAATAGGTAGGCCAGGCCATATTGGGTTCAGGTGTGTGTGTATGTGTGTATATATATATATATATATATATATATATATATATATATATATATATAATCATATTGATTTCACCAAACACTATTGGGCCTATTCCGGTGCGAGTATTTCCTCTTACTTTTTTACTTTTTTCGTGTTTGTTTTTTCATTTGGTGTGCCTTTCTTGCTTCTTTCCTTTTTGTGTATGCTTCCTTTTGTCTAGTAATTTATTGATAGATTAATTTGCTTTATTTTACGTCGCCTTTTGTGCCACTTGTGGCTAATTTGCGAAGATAGGGATCAGTGATAATATGATGAAATTGATGAATGGACACTCAAAAACACCCACGCCCAGGTCAGGATTCGAACCCGGGACCCCTGACGTCGTAGCGCGATGTGCTAACCACTCCGCCACGGAGGCCCCTGTCTGTCGTTATATGTGTCCCATGTGCGTATAGTTCACGTAAGTAAGGGGGGCGGGGGAGGTTCAACTTTGTGTATGATCAAAATACAATCTGCCACCACATGGAAGGCCACAGCTATAACTATTATATTAGGTCTGTGTATGAACTTCTACCTCCATTACACATAATGAACAGAATAATGCTTTTTAAAAAGCTATTTCCACCTCCACCTTCAAAGAGAATTACAATATTAGAATTACTCTTTTCGTCCTTCTGCAGGGTGGAAATGACACCATCAATGTTGATTTGGGTATTCCTGTGCACGCTTAACAGAAATCCATTAGTCGAGTATCTCTTGTTGAAATTTGAAACCATGATTTTGTCACGTGCCAGTTTCACACGACACAATGAATGTTGCAAGGAGGAATGGTTTCTCGGAATCGACAAGAGATGGCAGCACGCTATATAAATAGGAGCGAAAGAGATTATAAAAAGCTTAGAGCGGAGAAGATGGATTATATATATTATAGTAAATTGAGAAATATATAAAAGAAGAGTTCAAATACTATAATAGAAGTAAATAGAATGATGTATGTAGTAATTTAAAAGAATTCAGAATATAGCCGCATATGAAACGTTTAGGAAAGTCATTAAGCGAGCAAATGAATTCAGAAATGTATCTCAATTTCTTTTTGATTCTCTGACGAGGAGAACATCGTCAGCTTTTGCATTTGTCCGTTCCCCGGTGGCGCTGTGTCAAATTAGACGCCCCGAAGCACTTTTCGGTTGCGCTTTTTATTAGTCGCACTGGGCCATTGGCAGCGCTCGTTATTAGCGATCCTGGTTATTCCCCTTTGGTCGTCAAATAGGAGGTGGCGCTATTGTCAGTTTAGTCGACCCTACTCTTTCTACAAGTATAGCTTGTATTGTTTGAAAAAGAAGCGGGGGGAAAGCGAGCACATAAATAAGATTACGCTTTAATAAAAGAAGAAGAAATTCAAAGAAAAAGAAGAAGAAGCCATTTCCATATTAAAAGAAGAAGAAGCCGTTTTCATAATAAAAGAAGAAGAAGCTTTTTCCATATTAAAAGAAGAAGAAGCCTTTTAGAAGAAGAAGAAGCCTTTTTAAAAGAAGAAGAAGCCTTTTAAAAGAAGAAGAAGCCGTTTCCATAAGAAAAGAAGAAGCTTTTTCCATATTAAAAGAAGAAGCCTTTTAAAAGAAGAAGAAGCCATTTAAAAGAAGAAGAAGCCTTTTCGATTATACATATATATATATTTTCTCTGTATTTTGTCAAGTTCTCAGAATATAGATCCGCATTTTACTATATCCTCTTGGCTATAAAACGCTTTCTTATTTGGAATTCTCAAACAAAGAACCTATCCTCCTGAGATTAAGATATCTGTAGCCGTGGTAAATAACATTTAAGTACGTACCCACAAGGGGCGTAGCAATTTCAACCTCTTTACTGTTGAAAACATCATCTCGGCTGTTGCAGTTGAAAGTGGCAATGTAGCCAAGATCAGCAACAATGTGTCCATTTGGGTAAAAAAATCTTGTCACAATTTTCTACTGCCTCTAATGCACTCCCTGGACGTGCTCCTTCAGTTACTGTTTACAACTTCTTTTGCCACATTTGTAATTCAGAAATAAAAATATAAAAATTTTCAACCAGGTCATCAAATATTTTAACACACTGTTCCAATAAGAGATAGCCATTTCACATTCTTGGAAGAGGTTATTACAATTTTGCTTAGTTTTTCTGTGTTCAGAGAAACGTGAGTTCATATCTGCTATTAAATGGTCCAAAAATGGGCTACACGTTGTAATATTTTTTTGTGCTCTCAGTTTGTTCATTGTTTTTTCCTTTTTGAAGGCTGGGAGTTAGTTCTAGGTCTCTGAATTTCTTCTCCACAGTCTCTAAGTAGTTTCATCTTTGGAATACATCTCATTAAAGTTCTATTAGCTCTCTCTTAGTTTTTTAATATTAAGTTTACATAATATTAATAATTTTAGAATACTGACATGTTCACGGTACTGAACAAGATCATAGTCCACCTTTTGAGGAGCTCAACGTTGCACTGTATGAAAACACTTGGAGATATCACCAACTTCCCGCAGGCTACACAGTGAAGAAACTGAAAAGCTTGCTGGAATGTTTCTCTTGTTCTCGCAATTTGTAAACGCTGGAAAGTTCCTACAATTAGTGAACATAATTCCAGAAATCACGCTACTTATTGATACTTTTCTGTCCATCTTGTGTCACATAACTTGAGAATATTAGGGGTCTGATATCCTGGTTTTCTTGCACTGCATTTTTAAAACCACATTCCTTTGAGAGGACTCGCGGGGAAAAAATATAACTGATTTGATAGTCACAATGTTATAATTTCACATGTATGTGCATCAACTAGATTCAAATTCTGTACTGCTCAATGTTTTTGGATACTTTCTAAAATTATTGATCTCACTCTATTAAATCTACCACTCAATACAGCAACACCATCATATCCTTGACCACTCATTATTTTTTCTAGATCCACACCCAACCCAGAGAGAGTAGAAGTAATAGCTGAAGCTAATCCAGGAGCAGTTAAAAAAAAAAAAAGACTTTGGGAAATGATTTATTGACTTTTGGGAAGAGTCGAGAAATTTCAAATTGTCAAAAAATGAGAACTTGAGGAATGCTTAATTCTTGTACTTACAATAGAATGATAATATCCGTGCTACAAGTTCAAAAACAACTCGATCTGGTAGAAAGTATGCTGCGTGTAAGATTCTAGAATTTGCGAAATGTCAGGAATGTTCCAGAGAAATTTCGAAACTATTAGGAAATCTCAGACATTTCCGTCTAGGGTGTCTGGAATTAATTTCTTTCCCATTCGTATCCCGTCATATACACCTCTAACTTAGGAGAATAAAATAAGTTTGAAAAAATAATACAAACAGGTCTCTGCACAGAGGGAATATAACAGGTAATCTGGGAATTTTACTAAACTACAGAGGGGAGCGAGTTTCCGCCTTAAATACGCCCATGATGTATCCACTGCTATTAGGTGGCAGAACAGCCGCAGACGGAACCTCGCCCATTATTAAAGAATAATTGAATTGAATATGATGATAACCACAGACAGTGGAGCAGGAACGGAGGGTACAGGAGTACATTGCACCACCCAAAAATTTTGGAGGAGGTACTCCCAAAATCCGTAGATTCAATTTGTACGCCTTGTACTCACCCTCAAATAATTTGACAGACGCAAGGTGCTGCTGTGAAAATAATTTTTCTAATAGCTGGACACAAATAGTTTATATTTTTTACAGACATTATATTCCTTTTCACATGAATTCAAACTATTGTAAACTTATTTTTACTACATTATGCTACTAGTTAGTTCACTTCATCTGTGCTCTTGGAAATCTTCATAAGGAGATGAAAATTGTTTAAAATGTGTGTGAAACGCAGGAATAAGGTAAAGTTTAGTTTCAGGAAATGACAGTGCAGGCTAATGCTCTTTGTGTAGGGGAAGGGGGTACACTTTTCTTTTTCTTTTTTTACACTTTTTTCTTTTTAATGTAGTCGATTGGAAGATAAGATATAAATCTGAATCAGGAGAGTAGAGCAGTGGGCCGGGTTCACAAACCGAAAATGAGGCTCGGTGAGGCTCGCCTTAATGGATTTCTCTCGTAAGGCATGAGCCTCATTTTCTCGCAGTGTTGCCAGCTCACCCCAAGAATATTCCACCATGTGATATTTTACAGGCGAAGCTAACCTACAAATGGGAGTTGGCAACACTGGCAACATCAATTGCGGTTCAGTGTTGCCAACTTACCTCAAGAATATTTTACCATGTGATATTTTACAGGCGAAGCTAACTTATAGTAGTAGGTGGAATGGCCGGTCCTGGCTGCGCCCTTTGACCTACTTTCTCGGAGCAGTGTTGCCAACTCCTCACTCGAAAAAATCACCAAGGTTTTTGTTTTTGGGTATAACCTAACCTCAAGCAAGGAGCTGGCAACGCTTGAGGCTTGTCTCGCAGTGTTGCCAACTCACCCCAAGAATATTTCACCATGTGATATTTTACAAGCGAAGCTAACCTACAAATGGGAGTTGGCAACACTGATTAGTGGAGGTAGCCGGGTTCTGCAACATCAATTGGCGATCAGTGTTGCCAACTCACCTCAAGAATATTTCACCATGTGATATTTTACAGGCGAAGCTAACCTACGAATAAGAGTTGGCAACACTGATTAGTGTAATCAGCTCAGTTGAGCGCCATCAATTGGCGATCAGTGTTGCCAACTCACCCCAAGAATATTTCACCATGTGATATTTTACAAGCAAAGATAACCTACGAATGGGAGTTGGCAACACTGACTAGTGGAGGTGCACGGGTTGAGTGCCATCAATTGCGGTTCAGTGTTGCCAACTCACCCCAAGAATATTTCACCACATGTTATTTTACAGGCGAAGCTAACCTACAAATGGGAGTTGGCAACACTGACTAGTGGAGGTGCACGGGTTAAGTGCCATCAATTGATGTTGCCAGTGTTGCCAACTCACCTCAAGAATATTTCACCATGTGATATTTTACAGACGAAGCTAACCTACAAATAGAAGTTGACAACACTGGTAACATCAATTGCGGTTCAATGTTGCCAACTCACCTGAAGAATATTTCACCATGTGATATTTTACAGGCGAAGCTAACCTACAAATAGGAGTTGACAACACTGGTAACATCAATTGCGGTTCAATGTTGCCAACTTACCTGAAGAATATTTCATCATGTGATATTTTACAGGCGAAGCTAACCTACAAATGGGAGTTGGCAACACTGACTAATAGAAGTGGCCAGGGTTGCGTCCGAATCAGCAGCAGATGTCACCTAGAGCGCTGTTCCATCCGGGACTCAGCCAATCTCTGTTGTCCGAATTTGCGGTAGACGTGGAGTCGGAGGGAAGAGCAGAGAGGCGCGACAGATGCACGCTTGAACTCGCTGTGACGCTGCGCTTGGCAGCCATATTCTAACTTTCACTTTGTACAGACAACATTTACTGATTAGAGGATGTAAAACTCAGTTATATTTTAATATTTTTTCGATAATACTGAATGCAGAAAACGTAAATGATGAAATAACGTGTTATATTTTTAATGTGAGTAGTTAGGTGGAAATCATTGTCATGTTTGTTTGCGCCCCAGAGCGCGGTGGGTGAAGTTCGGGCTGACACCTGGCGGGAAAAGTGACAGCCGTACTACAAGGGGACATGCAGATTCGAACGACTTGGACGCGACTTCGAGTGCACGCGAGAGCAACGGGGAAGAATGGGATGGAGCGCTTGCCAATCCGGACACGGCTTTTGTAAACCTCTCTCGGGAACGATGTGCCACACACGCGCGCGCGCGCCTATCGGTAGATTATGTTTCGCGTATTTATTTGTTGCGCTGACACAGCGTGATGAGTAAATAATGCATTTTCTCATTTTTGAAGTACGAATGCACTTTATCGTAATCTTCCAAGTCCCGGGGACACTAATGTTTGCATATCGTGACTTTTGTAAACCTCTCTCGGGAACGATGTGCCACACACACACGTGCACGCGCTGGCGCCTCTTATTATTTTTGTATTATGGCGCAAACACATCTAGAAAAACTACAATTTTGCTCCCTCTCCTCTCTGCGTGTGCTATCAACAATACGTAGGCCTTGGGACGACGAAAGTTACACAACAGTGAGCCTCGTCAGTACATCTACCCCGCAACATCTGGAGCGTGCAAGTACATAATAGCGGGTCGCTTGGGTGTATATAATTTGTTTTGTTTATATTTTGTTTCAGAGCGAGCGAGATAACCGGAGCATGCAGGCACACAACAGCGAGCTGGGATGGAAGATCGTCAGCATATCCGGAGCGTGCAGGTACATAATAGCGAGCTGCTTGGGCGTTAGCGTGGCTTCGCCGGATGCAATACACACGATGCTTAGGTTACAACAGGTTGTTAATATTAGCTTTGGGGAAGAATGTTCTAGAGAAGATTGTCTCAGAATATTTTCATAGTTTCATACCTCTATTAGATTGGTAGAAAAATATATTAGTGGGCAATAAAATCTGAAGAAGATTTGTGTCTAGCAAAAATAAGCTAAATAGAATTACACATGCATACAATATTTATTTTTTTCTATCTACAATCATATTTTTCTTATATATTTTTTCAATTTTTTTATAGGGTTGATTAAAGCACATATTTGAGGAAGACAACACTCTGCCACCAACCGATCACATATAAATAAACATACCCCGAAAAAAATGCGCTCCATGAAAAGTTGCCCTGTGTGCAAAACAACCATATCAAGCAAAAATTTTGCAAGACATTGTCGCACCTGCGTGCCAGGCAAGCATTTGGCTGCCACCGAACTGTGTTCCGGATGCAATAAACACATTACAATTGCGTATGCCAAGAAGCATAAGCTTATTTGTCTAAGCAAAAATACATCTGGGGCCCAGCCTTCGACCTCCACCAAGAGGAAGGCAGAAGCAGCCTCCATCAATGCACCACCCGCCAAACGCGTCAAGCCTGCGATAAAAGCGAGCCAGTCTGCTTTCGAGCGCTTGTTAGAGGATTTTCCCCTTACTTCGGAGGACTCATGCGACGTGCGTAGCTTTTTGGAGAACGTGCAAGCCCAAATTATTTCCATCCTCGGCGATGCGCTTGCAACGCACTCCATCAAATTCTACGCATCGCTACGTTGCCAGTACAAGAAGCCGTCTGATGAAATTTACAGCTTCTGCCACAACACCAAGGCGAAGACGCTGCATCTGGCGGATGTCGACAACCTCGAGGTTATTTACAACAAGTTTGTCGAGGAGCTGGTGGCAAAGCAGGAGGAACATCAAGCCAAGGGCTCGGGGGGTTCGCTGTGTGGTGAGCCTCACGAACTGCGCGTCAAACTTTGCAAGTTTGTGCCTCTCTCCGCCTCCAGCTACGTCCCCTTACCAAAAGCAATTGAGGCAAAGAAGGCCGTCCTGAACATTCAGAACAGTGACGCCAAGTGCTTTCTCTGGTCGGTGCTTGCAGCGTTGCACCCTGTCGACTGGAAAAAACAACCACGCCGAGTTAACCACTACCTACCCTACGAGCCAGAGCTGGAAGATGCGATGGCTGGAATCGACTATCCGGTGGCGCTTTCGGATATTCGCAAGTTCGAGACCCGTACACACAACCCTCGGTTGGCCATTAACGTTTATGGCCTCATCGACGAAAATGTGGTGTACCCCATCCGGGTGAGCGACGTAAACGACGATGGTGCGCAGAAAATTCACCTTCTGCTCATCAAAGATGAAACTCACCATCACTACACCCTCATCCGTTCTCTCTCTAGACTTGTTTCGAGCCAGCTGAGCAAAGACAAAACCCACATAGAAGTTTGTCCCAGGTGCTTGTCTAAATTTCGTAATCGAGAACGGGGGGATTATCAACGCATCAGAGGTCCCAACATTGCTGCCGAGAAGCTCGCTCACCACAAGCTCTACTGCAATGCCAACGAACCGGGGGTGGCAGACTTGCCCAAACCTGGCACCGTGGAGCGTTTCCACATGCACGGTGCCATGGTGGAGCACCCTGCTATCATCATCGCGGATTTCGAGGCCTTCCTCAAACCCCTGTCTACTTGCGATCCCGATCCCGAAGTTTCCTCCACCACCCCTTACCAACTCCACGAAGCATCCAGTTTCGCATACGTTGTGGTGCGACGAGACCTGCACATCGCCCCCGAGCCTTATGTGTACCGTGGCCCCGACGCAGCCAAACACTTCCTCGAGAGGATGGTTGACGAGGCCATCGAAATAAGAAAGTTCCTGTTGGCCCCCAAGTCTATGCTCCCGCTGTCCACCGACGATCAACGTAGACACGACGAGGCTATTGCTTGCCCTGTCTGCGTCAAGGAGTACACCACCAAAAACTGTAAAGTCCGACACCACGATCACTTTAATGGTAGGTATGTTGGTTCTTGGTGCAACGACTGTAACCGCTTGGCCCGGGACCCGCGCTTCATCCCTGTGTTTTTTCACAATGGCTCGGGATACGACTTTCACCACCTGATCAAGCATCTTGGGTACAACGACATGCGAATTAACGTCCTGGCCCAGAACGAGGAGCGTTACATCAGTGTGAGCAAGCGAGTGTCGATCCCAGAATCCGGCTCTACCGTCGAGCTTCGCTTCCTCGACTCCCTGAGGTTCCTCCCGGCCAGCCTCGATGCCCTGACGAAAAAGCTGAGCAACGAACAAATGCGCATCACCTCTGCGAATTTTCCAAACTTGGACCCCGGTCTCTTCAGGCGTAAGGGGGTCTACCCCTACGAATACATCACCGACTCTACCAAGTTTGCGGAGACGTCGCTACCTCCCCAGGCGAAGTTCTACAGCCAGCTACGAGGCTCGAACATCACCGACGAAGAATATCACCACGCCCAGTCCATGTGGCACGAGCTGGGTTGTCGAACTCTCGGAGACTACCACGACGCCTACCTCAAACTTGATGTGACGCTCCTCGCCGACGTGTTCCAGACGTTCCGGGCGACCGCAATGAAGATCTACCACCTGGATCCCGCCTACTTCTATAGTCTCCCCGGACTGGCGTGGTCAGCCATGCTTCTGGTGACGAAAATCGAGCTGGAGCTTTTTTCGGACGTGGACATGATGCTGTTTGTGGAACGCGCCGTGCGGGGTGGAATGGTCCAGGTGTCGCAACGGCACGCGCGCGCCAACAACCATCACATGGCTACTGGCTACGACTCCTCCCAACCGTCGAGCTACATCATGCACACGGACGTGAATAACTTGTACGGGCACTCCATGATGCAGCCACTCCCCTTTAGAGGGTTCGAGTGGGCTGACCCTTTCAAATTCGACGTCGAAAGTTTCGACGATTCGGAACATGGGTTCTTCGCCGAGGTGGACCTTGAGTTCTCCGAGAAGCTACAGGATTTGTTCTGCGATCTCCCCCCTGCACCCGAGTTCAAGTGTCCACCCGATTCCAACCAGAAGAAGCTCGTCATGGATTTCGAACCCAAGAAGAATTACGTCCTTCACTACCGAAATCTCCGGTGGTTGATGCAGCAAGGGGTCACGGTCCACGCAGTTCACCGCATCCTCAAGTTCGAGCATTCTCCGTGGTTGCGTCCATATATTGAAGTCAACACTGAACACCGCACCGCAGCCACGTCCGAGCTTGATAAGGATTTCTTCAAGCTCATGAATAATGCGGTGTTTGGCAAGACCATGGAGAATGTACGGAATCGCGTGGACATAAAATTGGTGACGAGGAAAGAGCGATGTCGTCAGCTTGTCGCAAGTCCATTGTTCAAGTCTCGAACAATCTATAACGAGCAGCTGGCTCTGATTCACATGAAGCAAGGTGTGGTGAAACTCACCAAGCCCATCTACGTCGGAGCTACTGTTCTGGATCTGAGCAAGCTTCACATGTTCGAGACATACTACGACATATTACGTCCACACTACGGCCACAACATCTCGCTTCTCTACACGGACACGGACAGCTTGGTGTACCACGTTCGCACAGCCGACGCATACGGGGATATAGCCACAGTTCCAGCTCTTAAAGAGCTCTTCGACACCTCGGGCTATCCCCAGCCGAACCAGTACGGCATCCTGGCCCGCAACAAGAAGGTGCCTGGCAAACTCAAAGACGAGAAGGACGGAGACGTGATTCTCGAGTTTGCAGGTCTTCGCGCCAAGGCCTATACCATCAAAGCCGAGGGCAGCGTTACCAAAAAGGCCAAGGGTGTCGGCAGACAGGTGGTTCGGGAGCATCTCACATTCGAGGACTTCGTGGATTGCCTCAAGACCAGGTCGTCGGTTCTAAGAGCAGAACAGCGTATCCAGAGCGTCGACCATGTGTTGACCACCAACAAAGTGAGGAAGATTGCCCTGGATCCCAACGACGACAAGAGGTGCGTCCTCCAATGTGGAATCCACACACTGCCGTGGGGGCACTATCGCTTAGCAGAAAGCAAAACCTGCAACATATGCCCATCTTCAACAGAAGATTCATAAAACAAAACAAACAAAAACAAACAAAAAAAAAACAAAAAAAAAAAAACAAAAAAAAAAAAACACTGACTGTTATTACAAAAAAAAACTTTGACCGTATTTTAAATAACCAGCATACCTATGAATCTCTTTGGTTTCCGAAAACAAACCAACATGGAGACTGTACATCGCGCGACGACAGATCATGAATTTCTACCTTCCATGTTAACTAAACTCAACGGTCTACTGATTGTTCACCTTAACAGCATTTGGACGAAATTGGATGACGATGTGGGCAAGATGTTTTACGTCTTCAACAACAATTTACATTTTTACAAAATTCCGATCGATGGAAAACTTCAAATCACCGTGAATCCGGAAAACGTAGGCGAAATCAAAATATCTACCGGCAAGAACATTTTTCGAATCAAGCACGACAAGATGCTTTCTAACATTACGTACGATGTTTCTGCAGGAGATTACCTGTACGTGGAACTCCTAGGAGATTACGACAAACTTATTCCTCTCTTCGTAGAATTACGAATCGTCTATCCTATTATAAATAACCGTTAACCAAAATGCCTAACGATATTTTCGGCAACACCAAGCGTGTAGACCACGCAGAAGAGATTCTCATGTTAGACGTCCGAATTAAAAAGTTGAGGAGCGATTTGATCGCTTTGCAGGAGACCTTAAACAAAAGTTTAGAGTCGGAGATCGCTACGCTCCAAACGCAATGTCTCGACCCCATTCTGAAAATCGATTCCGAACTGAAAACGCTCATAAAAAATTATGTCGACGTACCTTCTTACGACAATGTTCAAAATATACAGTTGAGCGTGGATAACCTTCAAAATGATTTGGCCAAATTACAACAATTTCAATCGAAAAATGAAGATTTGGAAAAATTGAAACTTGAAATCGAAGAACGAACTTCGGCAATCGAAAAGAATTTCTCTGAACTTCAAACCGTCGTGAAGGATATTGATGTAGAACGCTTGCATGTTGTTGTTTCCAAATTACAAGAAGAATTCGCCAGCACGTTGGAAGAAATTAAATCCAAGTTACAGACTTTGGAAGATACCATGACCAACCTACCATCGTCAGACGAACTGCAGGTCATCGGCAAAAGCGTCGCGAACATAAAAATTCAATTGGAGGCTTATCAAGATTTTGAACACATTCAAACCACCATCGCTACGCTTCAGGCATCTCTGGAGTTGATCAACGAAGAAATTAAAAATATTCACGCTGAAGCGAGCGCGTTGACGAGCATACAAGACACGTTGAGCAAGGTTCAGCAGAAGATCGAATATTTAGAAAATTTGAACGTCGAATCGAACCTTGCTCATTTTCATCACGTACTGGACAACATACAGGGTGACTTGGAATCGTTACGGACGAGCGTACCTTCGAGCGAAGATTTGGAAAAATTGAAAACGGCGGTGACGGCACTATCCGATTCGAGCGACATCAAAAGTTCGTTGAGCGATCTCGAGAGTAGGGTTGCCAATCTCCCCACCTCCAAAGAATTGCACGCTTTGAAAAGAAGCATATCACGTATGCTGAAACGACTGGAAACGGAAACGGCGAACGTGGAACAGATTCGAGACGAACTTGCTTCGCTGGTGTCGACGCTGCCCACTTCGCAGAGCGTCGCCGACCTTCACACGCAGTTTACCGAGATGCGAAGCATCGTGAACGATCTTACCGAGAAAAGTTCGAAATTGAATCAAGTCGAGAACCTTCAGAGTATCGTCGTCAACATCAGAGATCAAGTTGGAGTGTTGGAATCCACGCAGGAATCGACGCTGGCCTCTTTCGGTGCCAAATTACAAGAACTCAACGAAAACTTCAAGCAGTTGAACGTGGAAGTGAAAATCAAGCCGTCATTTTCTTCCGTAACGGATACTATAGTCGAATATTTGTTGCCCGTACAAAATACACTGGGGCAGCTTCACAGCAACCTCGTTAGCGTCGATACTAAATTTGCTAAACTGCATTCTCTGCAAGCCATCGAAATCAACAGCGTACCCAATCAACAGAGAATCTCCACGTTCGTTGAAGGTAACAAACTGTACATGTTGCATCCTTATCATCCGTACTACAAGTTTCTCCTCGATGGCACGATTCAGATAAACGAATTTTCGTACTGGTCTCACGGCAGAAAAGCTAGCGTTCCCACCATGACCTTGATATCGAATCGTGGTGTCCAGAAAGCAGGAAACATTCCTCTGGCACGTTGGAACGAAACGCGCAACATATATGAAATACACGAAGACGAAGATCTTACCGTTTTTGACGTGAGTGCCGGCGATAAGCTGATCATTCAAAACACGAGTGAAGTACCACCCTCTTTGAATCCCATCACGCTGGTGCTTCTCTTCAAACGTAATCTCTAAAAAAATGTCTAGGCAAGCCATCGTCCAAGAATTGCATAAACCCGCACGCCGCAACTACGAACGTTTGTCGGTGGTGACCAAGGGAATCGATGACCTCTGGCAAAGTGACCTCGTGGAGATGAGTAGCGGCAATCTAAAAAATGTGCATAAATTGAACAAGGGCAACAAATACCTCCTCACCGTCATAGACACGTTTTCGAAATTCTCATGGGCTCTACCTTTGAAAGCCAAAACAGGAACGTGCGTCATGGAAGCATTCAAGACAATTTTTCGCAAAAGCGGCAGACGACCACGGTTTTTGCAAACAGACAACGGTAAAGAATTTTACAATGCCGTATTCCAAAAGTTTATTCAAAAACATGGCATTCGACATTATTCAACCTTCAGTCACATCAAAGCCAGCATCGTGGAAAGATTTAATCGAACCTTGAAAACACACATGTGGAAACGATTCACGCTTCGAGGAAATTACAAATGGGTCGACATACTGCCGGAACTCGTCGACACCTATAATGATACGGTACACAGAACGATAGGCATGAAGCCAGCTGACGTTACGAAATCTGACGAGCAGCGTTTAATTTCTACAGTTTACTGTCCAAAGTATACTCCCACAACTACCAAGAAATCAAAATTCAAAATTGGAGACCAGGTGAGGATCAGCAAATTCAAACGCACCTTCGAGAAGGGGTTCACAAAAAATTGGAGCACAGAACTTTTTACGGTGGTTCGAGTTTTACCCGGAAACCGACACACGTATATAATAAAGGACAGTGGTGGTGAAATTTTATTGGGGCGCTTCTACGAGGAGGAACTCTCTAAAACAAAATACCCCGACACGTACCTTATCGAAAAAGTTTTGCGTAAGAGAGGCGACAAACTTTTGGTGAAATGGCTGGGACTTCCGGACACGAGTTGGATCGATTCAAACGAAGTGATTCTATGAGTGCGTGGAATGTCGTGAAACGTCTACCTGATTCGGAAAATCGAAAGAAGAAAAGGAACGGTGAGTTGCTTCCCGACAGCATCCGCTGTCTGATCGTAGGTCCTTCGGGGTGTGGGAAAACAACACTGCTCGTGGACAATTTTCTCCTCGCACCGAATTGGTTAGATTGGAAGAACAGGCACCTCTACGTATTTTCGAAAAGTTTGGAGCAAGCGAAATACCAGCAACTGATGAAACTGTACGATGGTCTGGACATTGCAACGTTCGCTTCGGAAATAAAACCCCTCGACGATTGTCGTGAAAATTCAGTTGTTGTGTTCGACGATGTTATCCTGGAAAATCAAAATGAAATTCGCAATTTTTTCACGCAAGGTCGTCACAAAGGAATAGATTGCTTCTTCCTAGCTCAAACGTTTTCCAAAATTCCAAAACAGTTAGTACGCGACAATGCTAATTTCATATGTTTGTTTCGTCAAGATCACACCAACCTCAAGCACGCGTACGATGACTACGTAGGCGGAGACATGAACTACAATCAATTTTCGGAACGCTGCTGCTCCCACTGTTGGAACAGTGACGATTTCGGATTCGCGACGATCGACATGACGAGAAAACCCAACGACGGAAAATACAGAAACAAAATCAACGACTTTCTAAACGTTGCAACGTTGTGAGAAACGACGTGTATAAATAACGCTATGACGAAACGAAAAATCGAAGACGAAAATCTCAAGTTGCGAAACTACCTCGCGAAACGCTTCAAAGGTTGGAAATCCGAGAATCGCGGATTCTACGAAGAGAAGAAACGTCAAGATCAACCTGTGATCGACGCCATCAGCGATCTAGGTAAAGAAATTAAAGGCGTCACGGAACAAAATAAAAATTTGATCAACGAACTCGTACCACTTGCAGCTAAAAGTTACGCCGTACCCACGCCTATTTCGAGCATTCCTTCGACGCCGTTCGAACTAAGAGACGTACCGGCAGGACGTCAAGCCATAGGTAGCACGTCGTCGTCTTTGGATAAGATCGAGTTGGGACCTTTGGCACGAGACTACCTGAGCACGGGGAAATTCGACAAGGATGAAGTGTTCGGATTGTATCCGAGCATGGAGAGCAACGAAGGCGGCGGTGTGGTTTGGAAGATTGGAAAATCGAAGGTGACCTTCGAAGGCAACGACATTAAAGTTAATTTAGGCGATAAGAATAGCTGGAACAGGTATCCGGGTACGGTGGGACTGTGGGAACTCGTTGCCAAAAAGCAGCCGAAAGATTACACCGACGAAGATTACCAGAGTTACAAGGAAATTCTGATCATGACGGATGCCTTATACCAGAACAACGACGCCTCGCAGAATAGGGTGAAATCGAGCAGCGGCGAAAAATACAGGAATCTCATCAAACCGATATGGAACCAGGTGAAAACAGGCAGCGGCGTCAAACTCTACAACACCCTACCCAAAAAATTTGTGTGGGTGGACGACGTGCGCAAGCTCATAGACAGGTTGTTGGTTATTGCAGGAGAGGAGAATGCAGGCAATCGTAATTTCTACAACGAGAAGGTAGGAATTGTGGACATGATCAGCACGAAACTTTCCAACTTCATCGTGAACAACGACAAGGGCATAGGTTACCTCATTAAAATCATCAACACGCTGCCTCCGAGATTCTGGAACGTGGCCGAAGGAAAGGGACTAGTGAACGACATCATCAACAAGTTACCTTTCGAGATGCATTTACCCGGCTACCAGTACTGCGGACCAGGTACCAAACTCGAGAAAAGATTGGAGAGAGGAGACAGGGGTGTGAATCCGTTGGACGCCGCATGCAAAGATCACGACATCGCTTACAACACCACTCGCACCGATCTGGATGCACGTCACGAAGCAGACAGAAAATTAGAGCACGCAGCTTTCGAAAGATTCGTCAGCAGAGACGCTTCGCTGGGAGAAAGAGTTGCGGCACTGGGCACCACCATAGCCATGAACACAAAACAAAAACTTGGGTGGGGTATATAAATAACATACAGTAAAAAAAACATCATGTCTGGTATAACCGACTTGCCACACGAACTACTGTGTAAAATATTCAAACATGCAGTAAACGGAGATTGTGAGGATATAAGAAAATTTTTGATCATAGCGAGATCAACGCCGGAATTTCGCATCCCTTGTGAAATGGCTGTCAAGGATTATCTTCGGGAAATTAGCGGCATGAGGTGCAGCAATCTCGACACTCTTTTTTCGTCCGCAGGGGAAAAATTAAACAATAGGTTAGATGAACTGCACGAGGCGAGGCTGGGGAGAAGACGATTCACAGATGATTGGCATAAGTCGAAACAAGAGACGGAAGATATCATCACGCACATCATTGCGTTTTCCGAAGCACAAACTTTCTTCCTCTAACACAGACAAAAAAAATCTTCGATACAAATCGTGAAAAAAAAATATATATATAAATAACACACATCGTGAAAAAAATCTTCGGTATATATAAATAACACACATCGTGAAAAAAAAAAACTAAATTTCTCTAACACACACACTGAAAATTTCTCTTCGATATGACAGCTGAAAAAATGAGTGACCTCCAAGCATTAAAACAAATGCTAAATTTGTCAGTAGAGTATGTAAAAATTCGGGAATTGGAAGTGGACAAACCTTACACGATAACTTCCGGTTCAATTGTTTCTACCCAGTATGGTCCCAAGGCGCGTCTGTTGCTCAACGCACAATACAGTCTATTTTTACCAGATCGATACGCTGACATGTTATCCAACGAGAAGCTAGCTATTTTAATCGAGAACAAAACTCGAATCGTGTACAAGGGTACAAAAGAACTTCTTGGTAAAAAAACAAAGCACGTAATAGAATTTGTGTAACGACTCTGCGCGAAGTATATCCTTGAAAAAAATTACACGGACCAAAAAAATCTCAGAATATTTATATATAAATAACATACCGAAAAAATTACACAAAAAAATCCTAGAACATATATATAAATAACATACCGTGAAGATAACATATAGAGCATCAACATGAAGCCCAAAGGTGTCGTGTACCAGATACCATACTCCAATCTGAAAAATCTAGGTGCCCTCGATGGGTTACTCACCAAGAAACAACGTGAGAAGAAACGTTCTTGCTTGATGAAAGGACACGGAATGAAATTACTTCTCAGCACACCTCAATTGAGACGCTTGCAGCGTTCGCGAAAACAGCAAAAGATCGGAGGTTTCATATTCAGCATCCCAGCCATCCTGGCAGCATTAGGGGCCGTTGGAAGTTTGGCCGGCGGAAGTGCCGCCATTGCAAAAACCGTCATCGACTCGAAGAAGAACAAGGCAGAATTGGAAGAACAGAAACGTCACAACCTGGCTATGGAGAAAAAGGGGAAAGGTATAACCAAAAAACAAAAAAGCAACCTCGATGCTTTGAAGAAATATAAAAAAAAGAAGAAGCCCTGTCCAACTTCGATATTGAATCTCTGATCGAACCGTTGGGAATAAAAAACTTCAGGGGTGTTTTCATGTCCGATTCTCTACCCTCTGCTGTGAAGAAAAAAGAGTATGGCGTGGTCAACCTGGACAGTTACAAAAATCCTGGTACACATTGGATATGCTACCTCAAAATTGACGATGACAAAGCATTTGTTTTCGATTCGTTCGGTGGCACACCGCCTGCCAGGTTGGTGAACTATCTCAGTGTTGCCAACCTCTACTACAATGACAAACGCATCCAGGGTTTCACTGATGTTAACTGCGGCCACCTATGCCTTTCTGTTCTCGCATACATGTCTAAAATAAATAACCCGTCGGTGGAACATTTTCAGAAAGCATTGTGGAACCTGAAACACAATGGGCGTGTTCCATCTCACGAGCGAATCTTCGATCCTGAAACTCACGCTGCACGACGACATCGTCTATCCTAAATCCGTAGCTCTCCGTGCATTCTACAGCATGTACCTCATACCTAACGTCACGCAGCACAATAATAAAATTAGTGTCGGAAGCGAACACATCGTCGTCACGCCAGGCCAATACAATCTTTCCACTTTGCAAGCTCACTTACCCAAAGGCACGTACCTTTCTCAAAATTCGGTCACGCACAGAGTGGAAATCGTGTCGGCGACGGAGACCGTGAACCTGGGTACCATAGGAGAACTTTTAGGTTTCGAGAACAACACCAAACTCGAAGCTGGCATCAAGCATACGGCAATCAATATTCCTAAATTTCTAGCCATCGAAACTCTAAACGTTCACTGCAACGTGGCGGAAGGCATGATCACGAAATCCTCGGACGGATTGTTAGGAAGTCACAAGCAGACAGGAATCATAGCCACATTCAAACCCAGTTCCGAATTCATGGAACCGATCATCTACACACCCTCTTCGCCGATCTATTTTCCAGTATGCCGTAACCGCATAGACGACATAGAGTTGGTGGTGACAAACGAGAAAGGAGACGTGGTGGATTTCGCAGGTGCCACTACAACGGCCATCGTGGAGATCAACGTATAATAAATAACCATACATAGTAAAAAATGGAGCAAATCGAAAGTTACGAATTGCAATCTTTCCCTCCCAACCGTCGCACGTTCGCCAATCTCAACGAAGCAAACAGGGAGATCGAATACGACGTGGACGTAGGCGATGGGTTTGTTCATCCTCACAGAGCAGACCTCTACCTTCAATTTGACGTGGTGAAGAAAGAAAGCGGAGAAGCGTTTCCGCCCAATGCAAATTTGATACTCGTGGACAACTTCGTGCCTCACCTGTTCTCGCAGGTGGAGGTGAGGAAACACAACACCGTCATAGACAGAATAGACTATCCAGGCATCACGTCGACGGCAATGGGAACATTGAAATTATCCAAAACGGACGCAACATACTATCAAGCAGGAGGATTCGAAGCAGGGACGAAAATATCGACTAGAAGTCACACGGTGCTCTTTCCCATGCGTCTGCTGCCGGGATTCTTCTCGGACTACAAAGAGATCATGTGGAAGGGTGGATTGCGCGTCACGTTTCGAAGAGCGGCCAACGACAACGACGCACTGATGCGATACACCAACTTGAACGCCGACGGCACGCCGATAGCCAACACATTACCCGAAGCGGCCAAGTGCGTCATCCGGAGCATGGAATTGAGAATGCCGATCGTGGAATACGAAACAAACTACGCCCTCAAGTACAAAACGGAGATCTTAAAGAGTCCGCAGGTACCGATTCACTTTCACGGTTACCAGTGCGTGCAGAAGATGGCATCGGGAAGTCACATGGAATTCGACGTGACGACACAGTTCAACAACATACAGTTCGACATGCCAGATTTCGTCGTGGTGCTTTTTCAGACCGGGCGCGATAACAACCAGGAAAAAAATTCCAGCAAATTCGACGACTGCAAGATCAAAAACATTTATCTCAAGAATGGACGCAACGAAGTCTTCCCGCGCGAGAATTACAACCTCGACATGACCAAAGACGATTATCTCAAACTTTACGAAGCTTACACCTCTTTCAAACGCGTGACCGAGGGAAACGTGGACATGTACTACACGCCCAGCGAATTCAAAACCCGCAGACCCATGTTCGTCATCAATACCACGAAGAGAAAGCAGGTGGTGGTCAACGATCGAACCAACATCAAGATCGTCTGCGAGTTCAACAGTCCGTTGCCCGAGGACACCGTGTGTAGCGTTATCCTGATTGCAGAGAAGTCTTTCGCGTACGACGTGAAGAACGAGAGGGTTACAGAGCAGTTTTAACAGGTTTAACATCTTTTTCTTGCACAAATAATAAGAGGCGCCAGCGCGTGCACGTGTGTGTGTGGCACATCGTTCCCGAGAGAGGTTTACAAAAGTCACGATATGCAAACATTAGTGTCCCCGGGACTTGGAAGATTACGATAAAGTGCATTCGTACTTCAAAAATGAGAAAATGCATTATTTACTCATCACGCTGTGTCAGCGCAACAAATAAATACGCGAAACATAATCTACCGATAGGCGCGCGCGCGCGTGTGTGGCACATCGTTCCCGAGAGAGGTTTACAAAAGCCGTGTCCGGATTGGCAAGCGCTCCATCCCATTCTTCCCCGTTGCTCTCGCGTGCACTCGAAGTCGCGTCCAAGTCGTTCGAATCTGCATGTCCCCTTGTAGTACGGCTGTCACTTTTCCCGCCAGGTGTCAGCCCGAACTTCACCCACCGCGCTCTGGGGCGCAAACAAACATGACAATGATTTCCACCTAACTACTCACATTAAAAATATAACACGTTATTTCATCATTTACGTTTTCTGCATTCAGTATTATCGAAAAAATATTAAAATATAACTGAGTTTTACATCCTCTAATCAGTAAATGTTGTCTGTACAAAGTGAAAGTTAGAATATGGCTGCCAAGCGCAGCGTCACAGCGAGTTCAAGCGTGCATCTGTCGCGCCTCTCTGCTCTTCCCTCCGACTCCACGTCTACCGCAAATTCGGACAACAGAGATTGGCTGAGTCCCGGATGGAACAGCGCTCTAGGTGACATCTGCTGCTGATTCGGACGCAACCCTGGCCACTTCTATTAGTCAGTGTTGCCAACTCCCATTTGTAGGTTAGCTTCGCCTGTAAAATATCACATGATGAAATATTCTTCAGGTAAGTTGGCAACATTGAACCGCAATTGATGTTACCAGTGTTGTCAACTCCTATTTGTAGGTTAGCTTCGCCTGTAAAATATCACATGGTGAAATATTCTTCAGGTGAGTTGGCAACATTGAACCGCAATTGATGTTACCAGTGTTGTCAACTTCTATTTGTAGGTTAGCTTCGTCTGTAAAATATCACATGGTGAAATATTCTTGAGGTGAGTTGGCAACACTGGCAACATCAATTGATGGCACTTAACCCGTGCACCTCCACTAGTCAGTGTTGCCAACTCCCATTTGTAGGTTAGCTTCGCCTGTAAAATAACATGTGGTGAAATATTCTTGGGGTGAGTTGGCAACACTGAACCGCAATTGATGGCACTCAACCCGTGCACCTCCACTAGTCAGTGTTGCCAACTCCCATTCGTAGGTTATCTTTGCTTGTAAAATATCACATGGTGAAATATTCTTGGGGTGAGTTGGCAACACTGATCGCCAATTGATGGCGCTCAACTGAGCTGATTACACTAATCAGTGTTGCCAACTCTTATTCGTAGGTTAGCTTCGCCTGTAAAATATCACATGGTGAAATATTCTTGAGGTGAGTTGGCAACACTGATCGCCAATTGATGTTGCAGAACCCGGCTACCTCCACTAATCAGTGTTGCCAACTCCCATTTGTAGGTTAGCTTCGCTTGTAAAATATCACATGGTGAAATATTCTTGGGGTGAGTTGGCAACACTGCGAGACAAGCCTCAAGCGTTGCCAGCTCCTTGCTTGAGGTTAGGTTATACCCAAAAACAAAAACCTTGGTGATTTTTTCGAGTGAGGAGTTGGCAACACTGCTCCGAGAAAGTAGGTCAAAGGGCGCAGCCAGGACCGGCCATTCCACCTACTACTATAAGTTAGCTTCGCCTGTAAAATATCACATGGTAAAATATTCTTGAGGTAAGTTGGCAACACTGAACCGCAATTGATGTTGCCAGTGTTGCCAACTCCCATTTGTAGGTTAGCTTCGCCTGTAAAATATCACATGGTGGAATATTCTTGGGGTGAGCTGGCAACACTGCGAGAAAATGAGGCTCATGCCTTACGAGAGAAATCCATTAAGGCGAGCCTCACCGAGCCTCATTTTCGGTTTGTGAACCCGGCCCACTGCTCTACTCAGGAGAATATATATTTCATATATTTGAAGCGGAATTTTCCGAAATTAAATACTTGCACAATTGGCACAAGAGAAATTGTGAGAAAATTTACTACCTATGAAATATACGTATAAATTATAACGTTTCATATTCCATAACTTTAATATTTCCTAAAATTTATACATAAATAAATGACCCTGCACACTCTATTTTTAACTACGTAGGAATAATGAAAATGTCAATTGTGAGGGTCGACCATTTTTAGGGTCTATAGTGTATCACGAAGTACTTCTCAAAACTAACTGAAAATAAATAATTCAATTTCCTGGAAAAGCAATGGATTAAAATACTCCCATATTACTCACAGCAAGTTATTTCTTTAGTTTTTCTGAAATAGCGCATGATTATTTTCGTAGCTTTGTTACAGGGTGTTCGGAAAACTATACTTAAACCAGTTTAGAGAGAGATTTTGTTGAAAATAAGGATGGTATTGAGACCAGACAAGTCTCATAAAATATCACCACGAACTTTGCTTCTCATCCACTAACTCTACATATTTTATTGTAGTCCCTTACTGTGATTCATTTTCTCGTTTCAGCAAAAAAAACATTGATGCTCTTCACATAGAGTTAGTTACATGTAGTATTTATACTTATATCCAGAGAGTTGAGAGTGAGTGTACACATAGTAACCAAATTTGATTATTATGTGCAAGAGAATGAATCTTTGAAGCACATCTAAAACTATTGATCCAATTCTTGTCAGTATTTATGCATAAAATATTCTGAAATAAAATTATAATCTTTCAGCAGTTATTTTCACTAATCAAAATGCCCAATGCAAGAATTTCAAATGTAGTCATTGCTTTTTACGTAAATGTATTTGCCTCCTAGTGGAGTTAATTTTGTAGTGAAAATATGTTTGTTCATTGAGAGTGGCACCTCCTAAATGGACGGTATTTCCGCATCATCCCCAATTTTAGCCCTAAGTTCTGAATTCCAGTCGTTGAACAAGAAAACGTAAAATATTTCGTCATGGCAGAGAAAGTGGTATCATTAACACACTTTCTATTTAAGTATGGTATTGTTTATTTGATGTTTAATTAACTTTATTCCTCTACGTTATTAAGTTAATGCCGCTTTTCTGAAGCAGGGAAAGCTGCAATCTTCTGTCACTCCCAACGCTGTTAAGAATTGGACAGCTTAGAGTTATGACACAACGAGCCAGAAAGAAAACTCAAAATAAAGACCCTTCAGCAACTGCTTGTGATGGCTAAAACATTAAAAATTGTATTTTACGAACTTTATAAGCTTTGTGTTTAGTGTTGCCCACGGGACGAGACGGGACAGGCTTTTAAAAATTCGAGACGAGACGAGATTGACCATGTGTCATGAGACAAACGAATATTTTCGAGACGAGACAGCATTTCCACTAGACGAGACAGGCCAAAGTCTCGTCTCGTGGGCAACACTATTTGTGTTATTGTTGAAATGTGCATACCTCCGTCAAAGACTGCTTTCGGCAAATCAAGTGTTACCTTAGTAATCGAATTGGTAACGAGAGGTTGAGTGCTCGATCTATTATGTCCTTTGAGAAAGAGCTTGCAAATATTCTGCTTGTAAAAACAGATGTATCTTATCGGAATGTCTTGCTGTGGTTTATTTTCTCGTGTTAGCAAAGAAGTTTTCACACTCTTTACATAGAAATAGTGTTAGGCATAGTACATACGTAACACTGATACGTATATCCAGCGAGTTCATAATGAGTGTAGTTTTAAAGTGTATTTTGTACTGTTCATATGAATAGTAAGTGTGCGATATGATTCCACTCAGTAATAGCTTAGGAAAAGAAAACAAAGGAATACATAATTATTGCATTTTATTTGACATAAATGATTCGTGCTTACTTTTGTATACGATGGAACAAAATGCAACATTTCAGTGATTTATCTTTGCGTCTGACTGTAAAATATGTCACTGGCAAAAGTATACTGTAATAATATATAATACCTTTTAGTAGAGGCAGGAACTTAAAATAAATTTTTGGGGGCAAGGTTGGCATAAACAATATTTAATATATGTAAATATTTATATCTGGCTCTCTACGTGATTTTTTTTGTGGGTGGAGGACAGATAGTCCCTTCCCCCCCCCCCCCCACCAAGGTCGTCGCCTATGCCTTTTAGCCGATATTAGTTAGCCACCGAGAATTTGACTCAGAGATATGTACCCCCCCACTTATTTCAGGCGGGCGCCGTCACTGTCGTTGGCATACGAACGTACAGTTCTACCATGGTGCTACCTGTACCGACGAAACCACGAGAATCAGAAACATCAGCAGCAGACGCCACTGAGTAAGGTGACAACTCTGACATCACCATAACCAACGAAGAAGAGCCAGGTACAAGCCATGACGATAGTGCAGTTAAGAACCCAATTACAGGAAGTGAGGTGATTAGCGGATTCCTCCGACCACATCAGAGGAGTCCACTCTCATACTTCCCCTCCCTCCCAGTGCTTTGTTCACGGAGACAGAGTTTCCTGTCGTTACCTTTCCCCGCAAATCTGTTCGAGATCTGCATGAAGGTTAACTTTCCGGCACTCGCGCTTATTTCTGTCACATGCGTACTCGCGCGTTGTATTTTTTACAACACTCACTATTTTCAGTCATACAATTGTAATTCTTCAATAAAGTAGTTTTTTATTTTCTTAATATTTATTAATGCTTTTTACACTAATTCTATTAATCATGAATACTAGTAATCATTGAATAAAATTAAAAGGTGAAACAAAATATACTCTAAAAACTCTAAAAAAGAACACATGAGTACTCACGCGTTGTAAAAAGTACAACAGAGACACATTCAGTGCTTCATTCTTCTGTTGCAACTAAACGAGTGACTAACAAAACCACATACACGTATTTAGCAGAAACTATGAGGAAGGACAAACAATCGAATACGTTGGTGGAATCCATTGTTGGTAACCAAGCTTTTCATTTTATTTTTAAAAATTATACATTGTTGTACTTTTTACAACAACGCGAGTGCCGGAAGGTTGGTCTGTGGCGGAAGAGTCAATGGTCTTACGTCGAGGGAAGAAGAAAAAGAATGAATACGTTAAGTTCCACCTTAGTTAACAAAGAATTTAGAGTAGAAACCGGTATCCCAAACAAGATTCTCAAAAGGCCAATACAACAAATATTTCAGAAAATGCAAGCATAGAAAAACATTCAAATAGTGACAAACTTACCCCAGATATATTTAATGAAAAGCATAGTTAATGTACTATTCTAGAAATAAATTGGAGAGAAAAAAAGAAAAAAAGTTATTTAGATAGTAATCGTGGAAAAAAATAACATAAAAGTTAAATATTGTAACAACACGACCTGTACATTTTCCAAAGAAAATTACAAGAAAGGATAAAAATCACTTATGTTGAAAACTCCAATTAAGTTTTGTGTTCAGTTGTGGACAGTAACAATCATGCAAAAATTTACACCGGCAACCATAAACTTGAATCAAATGAAAAGTACGACAAAAATAGCTGCACTCAATGATATTCTAATTCAATCGTCTATAGATGTAGCCCTATTTCAAGAGGTTGCAATTGACGACTTTTCCTTACTGAAAATGTAGAAAGTCTACAACAATTTCACCCCCTTAGCACAAGGGACAGCAATAGCAATTAGGAAGCACCTGGAATTAAGTAATGTGGTGCCATATCCCAATGGCAGACAAAAAAGTGGACAATTAGGTTCTGTTTTCCTTTGTAACGTGTACGCTCCGTCAGGAAGCCAAAACAGACGGGCACGAGAAGATTTTTTTTTTTTACAGTTGTAGGGCCAGAGTTAACATCCCACACATTAGACACTATACTTGTGAGAGGTTTTAACTGTGTAATTCGCACAAACGAGCAGAACCCAGGAGTATAAAATTTTTCACGTGCGTTATACGATTTAACACCAGGGCTGCAATTGCTTGACGCTTGGACACACATTAACGGAGAATTCCTGGTTACACACATATAACATCAAATACTGCGTCAAGAATAGATAGGTTTTATGTAGCAGTTAGATTAAGGGCCCATATAATTGATGTTCAAATTTTTCAGGTGTGCTTTAGTGATCACAGTATACCAATTCTCAAAATAAATATTGATATGATAAAACCCCGCCAAGGCAGAGGATACTGGCTCTTAAATAGCACATTATTACAAAATATGTAGTAGTTATGTACAGCTGATCAGAGAAACGTGGAACGAACTGAAGGTCTCCAGGCCAGTGCAAAAGATATTAATAGAATGGTGCGAAACAGGAGTAAATACCAAATTCCGTTATGTAAGTAAACTTTTCAGTGCAGAGGTTAGTAGAGATCAAAGAAACAAATATAATTTTTTGTATGCAGTCTTGAATGATGTTAATTGTTTAGCGCTGCAAGACAATTTCAATCGTCCTTACGTAAATTAAATAAAAGCACAACTACTTTCAATACATAGGAAACGGAAATCAGCAGTAAGAATCAAGAGCAAGGTTCTCCCTATAGACCCAGACGAGCAAGCCACATTCTTCAAGAGAATCGACACGCCAGGAGTCACGCCATTCTCAAATTAGCTTTAGATTACGAAGAAGTTGTAACCAGCTCGCATGGTATACACGACAGTTTTTTGCAATATTATAAAGATCTTCTTGGTCACGCAATGACATGCAATGTGATTTTTTGAACTACCTCCCTATAACACTGAGTGCAAACGAACGAACTGAGCTTACCAAACCGTTTAGTAAAATGGAGGTTCATAATGCAGTGTTCAAAGCTCCGAAGAATGAAACTACCGCCGAAGATTGTCTTCCATCCGAATTCTATCAGTGTTTCTGGGATTTGGTAGGACGAATTAACGCAATGGGTTAATGAAGTGCTAACAACTGGGACAATTGGGAAGACTAGTAGCACGGGAGTCATAGTTGTAACGAACCCGTCTCGTCACAATTTGTACGAGTCGCACCTGTATTTTTGTGACCTTTCTGATAAAAATATGTAATTCGAAATGTATCAATTTGAAAACAGGTTACACCTCTAATTTGGTAAACTAACTTAATATTGAATGTAAGAATATACTTTTAATAGTTTGTATTTCTTCCACTTGCTTACGCTAGCGTCGCCGACCCAATATAAAGGCGAGAGCGGGGCTAGCATCTCATTTTGACTCCGTCTGCGGACGAGAGAAGTAGGGCTCTGCCTATGGGCAAGAGGTAAACTCCTCCTAACAGGAGAGAGAAAAATATATCCCACTCCACCTTCTGGTGAGAGAAATTTACTCCACTTTAGTGTGAGAGGACCCACTCCGCTTTCGGGCGAGAGATATTTAGGTAACCAGATCTTTTTCTTTAATAAATCCCCGTCATCTCGACGTTGGGATGGTAACAGCGAAACCCCGTCTCCTCGATGCTGGGAAATTCGCTTCTTAGAATCTATTCCTTAGTTTTTGGCCTGTTACTTTTACATGGAAACAAAAAGCCGTTTCCAAGGTTACACTAATCTTACTCTTTACATTCTTTGTTTATAAACCCTTTATGATTGTTTTCTAACAAGAGTACTAGTTGTATGGGTTTCTTTAAGGGTTAAAAGTTTTTTATAGTTCAACTACAAAAGGCCGTAACTATATAGAATATATATGAATATATATATATATATATATATATATATATATATATATATATATATATCTGTATCTGTGAAACTATAAGTTGGATGTATAAAACTACTGTAAAAGGGTCTAAGTTTAGTTCTTGCTTAAGTTTGTGATGAAATAAACCTTTATATGTTTTAGTTAATTTTGAGTTGTCAATGAACTTAACTGGTCAACTACGTCATAGCCCACTAAGTGCAACATACACCCGAACCCTGAGTAAAATGGAGTCTCATGCCACCCCTGGAGAAAAGGTTAGCATTATGGGTAGACTTGAAACACTTCGCTAACTAAGCTATTGGTCCTTTTCCCCCTCCGACCGAGTGTTGCATAGTGTTAGTTCCAAAAAAGGTAAATCCAGTGTTAGTCACAGATTTTAGGCCTATTTAAATTTTGAGTAGTGATATAAAACTTATAAGTAGATGCATAAATCAGCGTTTAAATAAATATATGGACAAACTAATTGGAAACTTACAATTCGCTTGTAATAGTTGTAATAATAATAATAATAACCCATAGCTCTACAGCCCGATGAGGGCCTTGGCTTACCTACCGACTTGCTGGTCTCCCTCCCACACTGTTCCTCCGTCACCTGTTGTAGCGTGGAGATCTTAGACCAGGATCAGCCCGACGAGCCCCCAGCTGTTACAGGTCTTCTCGATCGGGTTACGCTCACTCACTCGGAGCTCCCCAATTTCCTCACGATGGTGGGTTGCCACCGGCCCTATACGTAGGCCGAATAAATTCCGACCAGAGCCGGATTCGAACCTACGCCGTCCCGCAGCGAACGATCTCAAGACGAGTGAACACCTTAACCCGCTCGACTACGGAGGAGGACAAATAGTTGTAATACGTCTCAAAATATATGTACATCACTTGCTGCAAACGATACGAGACGTAATAATTACCAAACAGAACAAGCAAAACAATTCTATCCTTAGATATTTACCAAGATTGATTGATTTGGTGTTTTAAGTCTACTTTATGCACAGTAAGGGTAATCGGAACTGGACCTACAGCTTAAAGTGGGATGCGAAACACTATGAACCTCCAACGGGTATCGAACCCGGGACCCCTTGATTACAAGGCGGCGACGCTACCACTGCGCCATCGTTGAGGTGCTATTTTCCCCAAAAGTATGACAGAGTGAGCCATGAATATATGTACAAATTCTTAGAACATATGGCTTCGGAAACACTTTTATTAATTGGATCAAGACGTTATATAATCACACGCTGCTAAAACTCAAAATAAATGGATTCTTGACGACTAGTTTTAAAATGCGACTAGGTGTACTACAAGGTATCCTTGGGTAGCACCTTGTATACGTCCTCACAATAGCCCCCTTTCTGTTTAGTATCCAGCACCATTTACAAGGCATTTCGATGGCCACCACAACATTAAAAGTAAGAAGTTTCATGAATGACGTGATAATTTTCCTAAAAGATAAAAGCGATCTTCACAGAGTTCAATGCCAAATAAATAAATTTGAATTTGAGCATACATCAGGAGCAAAACTTAACAGTCGAAAGTCATTCCTGATGCCCCTTGGCGATGAGAATCCACTCAATAGATGTAAGGAGATCCCTGTAGATAAGAAAATAAAAGTTTTAGGCATAAACGTCTATACAAATATAGAAGAAACGATAGAAGCAAATAGTAAACTCACGTGTCAGAGGGCAATCTACGTCATCAGAGCGAACAAGATGCGCCGTTTCAGTTTAAAAGCATGAGTACGATTCACTTCGTCCTATCTAAACTTTGGTATGTTGCGAAAATCTTGCCATTCAAAACACAGCACATAGCCAAGGTTAACAGAGCTGTTGGCACTTTTCTGTGGCAAGATACGATCTTCGGAGTAGCAATGAGCGAACTCACCTAATCAGAGAAGACGGGTGGGTTGGCACTAATACACGCGACCACACAGGCAAGAACAGTGTACGTACGTACAGACTGGCCTTGATACGTACAACATTCTCACTGCACTAGATGGCGAACCAAAAACGAATTCATGCACGTAACATCCCATAAGAAGCTCCCATCGATATCCAACGTATTCCAAAAAGGTACTTGTTTTATAAGGATATTGATATACAAGTATGCTATCAGTTATTAAGAAATGAGAACATCGCACCACCTGTAAAAACGTTATCCAGTGAAATAAATAGTCAGGGATTTTTCCAACCTTAATTGGACACGGATATGGGAAAATGCCACAGCCAAACACCTCTCAAGAGGTACAAAGTGGTCCACCGTGTTATAGTGACAAGAGAGGACATATCAATACGGAATCCGTGACTCCAGAATCTGCATCTCCTGTAAAGTGACAAGACTCCTTAGCCCACAGGTTAACGAAGTGTTGAAACTCCTCCACGGCATGGATCAAACTAAGAACAATGTTAAGTCGTATATGCCGTACATCGTCAACAAAGTTCAAGGACACAGATATAGTTTTCCCTGATTTCATTTCTTTCCTCCAACGAAACAACGAGCAGTACAAATGTTGATAACTCATTAGTTATTATATATATTTCCAAATGAACACAGCAGTCTTTTGAGAGACTTCCGTTTATTCTTGAAAGAACACTACGAAAAAATTTATCCACAAACCAGGAATAAATGTTACGCATATTTCCTAATAGTACTCTATACCTAATGTAGGATAAACAAAAAAGTTGTGTTTATAACAAGGTAGTATCATAATTCTGCAAACTGCAGCAATACACATATGTAAAAGATTAAAATGTAATCTTCTAAAGCTTGTACATTAGATTTAGTGCAATAAAGAAAATGGCGTAGTGGTAACGTCGTCGCCTTGTAATCAAGTGGTCCCGGTGGAGGCACATGGGGCAGTGGTTCGGATTCCACTTTAAACTGTAGGTCCAGTCCCGATTAGTCTTTCTGTGCATAAAGTGGACTAAAAACAACAATTCAATCAATTCAATCCAGTGAGTCCGTAATAATTATCCCTGGTTGGGATGCGTCCTACATAACCATTGGTTGGGTGGGGGAAATCGGGACCTCCCAATTACTACGGGCCTCAAATCAGCTTCCGTGACGTCACAGAATTAGTCCAGCATAATCCATTTACAACATTTAACACAACGCATTATAAAACCCTAATATTTAGTTTTCTGACCGAATCGTTCTTTCTTATTCATTCAGAATGTTGCCTTCAACACGAAGAACATTTCAAATTTTACATAACATTAGAAAATTCATATATAAGATTGATAGAAGTAATATCCAATCTTTACCGTTCTGCATAATCTACCTTTTTATAAATTACCAAGGGAAAGAGACGATGTAGATAAAATTTTATCCTATATTTGAAACTTACTCTAAATTCGTAAAGAATTATCATCGTTCATATATAATTGCTATTTGCTGTGTAATAAAACTTACGGTCCAAGTTGCGTATACAAGATAATTTTGTAAGTACAGGAGGATAAGGAAAGAGCTCGTAAGATTGGAATTTCATTTAAATAAGCTTTCCAACTTTGGAAACGCAATTCCCTGTGTAGTTTGAATAAATTTTTTAATTCTCTAGAAATCTGATAAACATTTGATTGCACAAGTTACCGTGGTTTGGTTATAGGTTACAATTTTTTTTAAAAGAATATATATTTCGTATTAAAATTTTACGTACACACAAGTGCAGGCGAAGAAAGGAAGTCCACAAATTCGAGTACTAATGCAACAAACGTAACTGGCCTAACCCACTCGAAATACCTGGGTAAACCGTAATTCTAACCTGCGAGAAGGGATTTACGATCACATGGAAAATTAAACTCGTTGGGAATATTAACGAAAGCAACTTACTTTAATTAAGAAGTCCAAAGCAAAGAGCAAGAGAGCACAATGAACTTCATGTACTATTAGGAGAATATTGTTAGAAGAATTTAGTATGCTAAAATCTCTACGATTTATATTCCTTTTCGATGGACAAGTGCTAGATAATGGTAAAAATTCAGGATAGGGTGTGTGTTTAGGAATATCAGCGTGTTTTTCCATAATGCATAACAACGACAATTTACTTCTAAGGCTTGATTCACATAAGCGCTCAGGCAACATTCAGGTCACTGTCCTATAACGCTCCGCTCACGGTCAGGGGGTATCCACACACTAGCGGTCAAGCTTCGCTCCGGTCAAGGTAAGATCAACGTGAGTCTGGTGTTGGTGTCTTCACAGAGTACACTGATTTGTCTGTATAAAAAGCCTACCGATTGTGCTAAGTAAGTTTAAGAGATTTTCAACGACAGACTTGTCTGTTACAGCACTGGCATTGATTAGAAGAAAATAAAAAGAAAGATAATTGCGAAAACGGGAATTGAATGATATGGTTGATTTACTTCGCTTTACTGCCAGTTTTGACTAGTTGCGAGGATGAGGATGCGTTGGGATATGACGAACTGGAGGAAGGGACATCACAAAGAACATCCATGCCCAGGCTAGTATTCGAATTCAGAGCACCTGGTGTCGTAGCGCGTTGTGCTAACCACTCGGTCATGGATTGATTGCTTTAGTTTATTTTTCTTCGCTTTTTGTTTCACTTTTGGCTAATTTGCGAAGACGAGGATGAGTGATGATATCATGAAATTGAGGAATGGACACTCACAAACACTCATACCCAGTCCAGGATTCGAACCTGGGACCACTTGGCCACGGAACTCGACTATTAAAATATAATACTGTTTATTGACATACTTTCGGTTTGAAATAGGCAAACGTTTATTTGCGGCTACAATGTGCAAAACTGTAAATGTCAACAGTGGTAAACACTACGTTTTCGGTCCAGGTTTGGCAGGAACATTTCGGCCTCTTTGTTTCATATCGACATTGTTTACCATTTCTTCTATCAGAAAGTTTCCGACTCAACACGTGAGATAAACATCAGGTTCTAAGCCTAGTTTCAAGGACCCGATTGTTACGCACATCGTGTGAAAAGTCGTCTTCCTCGACTAAAGAAAAGGAATAATTTTGTTTAGTATTCCGTAAACGAAGAACAAGTTCCTCTAGATATCAATAATGATTTTTTGCCTTGGCAGAGAGTTGACCAATACCTTCTTTCCCTTTGCACACACACACAAATGACAATTTTGTTGTCTGCAAAAATATGGCCATCAACAGGCTAGCTTTTTGATTTAAGGATCATAATTCATGCAAAAAAGGTCATTACAACTAGTGTTCATGGATCATATTTGTGGTTAGTCCTATTGAATGTTTTTCATTGGTTATAATTGTAATTTGGTTGTTTCGGTCAGTTTTTTCATAAATTTCTTTTACTCGGGTTTATGAAATCACATATTTTGACCGATGTTTTACAAACAGAATTGAGAGGAAAATACTTTGGGATTATTTTATCTATATTAGCCTTTCTCTGTGTTTCACTAGGTCTCTGACTTCTACCCACAAAACTGGGTTACGTATCCTCTGCAACGGGGCTGAAGACTGCTACTGAACCGTGGGTTGAGCGATACAGATGTTCACATCAATGATTAAGCTTCGGCAAAGTCAAGCTCTGCCCCCTCACGCTCCGGTCAAATAGTCTTTCCATCCGATCGTAACCGGACCCCGAGCTGAGCGATCCAAGCGAACCTTGATCGGAGCGCCAGGTGTGAATGCTTCTATTTAAAAATTATTCAAAAATATTTGACCACACCATGAGGGGAGGGTGATCTGTGCGTTACTTGAGTGTAGATGTGAATCAAGCTTAACTGTACCTGGACATGTATTGAAATGGTGTCATGCAAAATTCACTGGGATATAAGTTGAAAATTATATTTTCCCCTCGTACTTGTGGCATTTAGAACAGATTGAGATAATGCTTGCACTAACATGTAGTAATTGAATGTTGTATCAGATTATGACGACGGGAAGTAATAAGAATCAGTTTCCTTGACTTACTATTTATTCAATACAAACACGTAATTGCAGGTATTACACCCCGTACAAACGTCAAGCCACTGCTCGATACCCAGTCCGACGTCAAGCGATCTGCCGTTTCAACTGCTAGCACCGCCCCCTTTCCACCTCGCTCGAGCCGCGAGACATGAGGAGCTCTGAGGTCGTTCACCACGTCACAGCGACGTTCCTATCTCTATACACTCTAGTACAAAATTATTCACATAATAGAACTGTCATAACTCCCCTCTCTTGGGAGAAAAATTTCCTTCAAGTGAAATATTTACAAAATAAAATACCCATTTATAATTTGCACATTGTTATCATATCTACACTCATACTTTGTCTAGTTACAGTTAAACTGGTATACATCATGGTCAAATATACTGGGTATAATCAATACAACAACATTTATGTTAAAGAAAATATAAAAATAGCAAATAAATATAAATAATTTAAACAAAATCTAAATCTTTATTTGATCTACCCAAAACAAATGTTTGTACAATTTTGGATTTAGTTTTTCCAATTGACTTAAATAACAACTTTTTTTTCAATGGACCAATTCCAGATTTTTAGATTATCACTGTGATGGTTACCACTGATATTGCCAGTTTTCAAATCTATTACAATGTATACATTAGTTGCTTGTTTGTCAATTACCATATACGGACCTTCATAGACCTCACAGTACTTTTTAGTGCGATTTTCTAGGAGGCTGCTAAGATAATGGGTGTTTACAAATACCAGGTCTTTTATTTTAACTTCAGGTCTATTTTCTTGTTGCAAGTTGTACCTGTCATTTCTTTTCTTCCTTGCTTGGAAACCCTTTACAAAAGCCATGTATAGCTTATCTTTCCATAGAGAAATTTCATTAGGCGGTAAATTAAAATGATTCAAAATACATGAGTTAAGATCTCTATTTAGTTGTAACTCTGAGGGAGCAAATCGTAGCTATCATTTAATAAGTTTACAACTACATCTATATATTTCGGCCAATCTTTGTGGTTGTTTTTACAAAACACACGCATGAGCCGGTTGAGTTCAGAATGAATTCTCTCAACCAAATCAGAACTAGGGTGATATATTGGGGTATACGCCAATTTTATACCTAAGCTTGTTAAAGTGTCCACATATTTGTTAGAATGAAACACCGTGGCGTTATCACTGACCAACCTATGTGGAATGCCAAAATGCCTGACATATCCTTCTAGCATGGCTTTTACAATACTGTTGGCTGTACCTGACCTCATTGGATAAGCGAACAGATATTTAGTGTTAGCATCTTGTAAGGTTAGAAGAAACCTTTCTCCTTGCGAGCCTTTAATTAATGGTCCTTGTATATCTAAAAACAAAATAGTTTCACCCTGGTTACAATGTTGTTGGAATATGCCCTTGGACGGATGTCTACTCGGCTTCGTTCTCATACATAGTTCACAATCTTTGATATAACTCAGAATACATTTTCTCATACCAGGCCAAAAGTACAGTTTCCTAAATCTTCTGAGTACCTTTTCACAACCAAAGTGGCCCATATTGTCATGATAATTCCTGAGTATTACAGAAACTAAAGATTGAGGTATACATATTTTCCAGATGTTCTCTAAGTGAAAATCTCTTATCATCAAAATTCCATTACATACTTTATAAAACTTTTTCCAATTTCTACACCTTTGGTAAAAAAAAGGTAAAGTGCTCCCCTGTGCATAGCACCACGCCATGAAGGCGTATAGGGGGTGTGGGGATAACGCCCCACACTTTCTTGATCCGGTCGTGAGTGGGGGTGATGTGATCAGCATCACGCCCCTGACCGCCTTTACCCCCCAGGGTTTCCCCCAGGTACCCATGTTATTCGACGCTGGGTGGGCGCCGGGGCCGCTTCCATCGTTAGAAAAGTTCCCGGATTTGAACCGGCCGGGGATCGAACCCGGGACCTTGAGCATGGTAGTCAGACGCGTTACCGACTTTTTTTTTTTTAACAAAATTTTATTTTATCAGCATATATACAAAATATGTCTGTTTTCTTACATAAATTCTGTTAAAGTATTGTATAGAATTTTTAACATAGTAAGTATTATAGTAAGAGTCCCATTTTGGCTATCTGATGCAATATTTTTGGCGTAAACATGCATTTGTACCTGTAATATAAATATACATTTCTTCATATATTTAATACCTGTTTACACTTTCACACCACAAGTACATAATTATTGTTTTCTAAACAACACTGAGGTAGTTTCCAAAATACTCATACATTTTTGGATATTGTAACATTTTCCATCTAGTTCTTTTTAAATACTGTGTGAACAAAATGCTATTGCTCTCATACTTTTTACAAAATACATAATATATTGTATTAGCTATTAACCAAATTACTGCATTGTTTTTCTTTTCTGGAAAATATTTGAAATCTGGTCTTGTACACATCGACGGTTGAAAGTATTGGGGTGATGTTCGACGTATTTGTCCTAGATATGTCGTTAGGCATTTCCAAATTTCCTGTACTCCATTACATGTTACTATTCTATGCTCAATGGTGTCTATCTCTCCACATATGTTGCATTTATCAGTTGTTAGTCTATTGATATTATGTAAGCGTTCATTAGTTGGTATAATATCATGTATTACATTGTACCAAACGCTATACACTGATGTATCCAGAAATTTCTTATTTAAATTTTTCCAAATATTTTGCCATCTGTTATTGGGAAAATGTTTTTCAATGCGGTGAGTTGGTATCTGCAACTGTTTGTGAAACAGTGTATACAAGTATTGAGAGATTTTTACATCTTCACCTTTTGGCGGAAGCACCACATAACTGAATTCTTGCATCAAACTTCGGAGATATAACGGTCCTTTTTTCAATCTCCGTAGATCTGGCGGATTTTGGGGTGGAAATTCCTCCGTCCATAACTGTATCCATAATGATGTAATGGAATCTTCGATGCCATATAGCGTATAGGATCTTGCCAGGAATAGGGATTTGCATTTGATCTCAATATTTGTGAGCTCCAATCCTCCTTTTAGTTTCATTTGCCATAGATTGGATAGTGGTATTCGAAAAAAAATGGCCATACCACATAAACCAACCAATTGCTGAATTCATTATTCTGAGGTATTTTTGATTGATTGGGATCACTTGGGCCGTATAGTTTAATTTACTAAACATATATGTTTGCAAAAACCACACTCGTTTTATCATGTTCAACTGTCTTCTTCGCATTTGATAACATTGTATGCGAATGTCTCTCGCTATCTTTTGCCAATTGGATTCTAACATTTGTTCCTCGTCCCTCTGAAAAATTATTCCTAATATTTTAATTTCCTGTACATATGGGATCCCTATATCTGGATATTTTTGATCCCATGGGGCAAAGGGTAGCGCCTTTGATTTTTCCATATTTATTTTGGCGCCACTAGCACGGCAGTATATATGTATCGCTGCCATCATTTTTTCCATTTGCTCGTTTGTGGTGATACAAGCGGATAAATCATCTGCAAAAGCAAACACTTGGTTTTCCTTAAAGGCGTGTATCGCGTCGGGAGTAGTTTTCCTGATATATTGCAGCAAAGGATCCAGGGTTAAAGCAAACAAGAGCATACTTAGTGGACATCCTTGCCGAATTGATCTTGTTATATTTATTGGGGACGACAGGAATCCATTTACCATTATCCGAGATGTTGCCTGTTGATACAAACCTTTCAAAATATTAATAAATTTATCACTGAATCTACATGCCTTTAGCACCTCAAACAGGTAGTCATGCGACACTAAATCAAACGCTTTTTTGAAATAAAAAACAAGCACACATGCATCAAGTTTCTGCACCAGATAATAGGATATCAGATCGCGAATCCCTCCAACTGCACTGAATATGTTATGCTTTTTGCCAATGCATGTTTGTTTCTCGCTGAGTATCCGTGGTAAAATTAACTTTAACCTATTTGCTAAGATCTTTGCCATTATTTTATAGTCACAATTTAGTAATGTTATTGGTCTGTAGTCGTCTACTTGTTTTGCATGTGTTTTTTTCGGTATCAATATGATGATGCCTTCATTTTGTAAAACTTTTCCATTTTTAAAGGCATCTTGTATGATTTTGATTAGTTCATATTTTATAATCTCAAAAAACTGCAAATAAAACTTGCAACCAATACCATCTTTTCCTGGTGCTCCTTTAAGATTGCATGTTTGTAACGCTTCATATACTTCTTCTATTGTTACTTCAGTATCTAAAAGTTGTCTATCCTCTTCTTGCAAACCATTAGTTAAAGAATTCAGTATTGTCTCTCTTGCTTCTGATTCCCCCTCCCCGGTTTGATAAAGCTCCCCATAATAGTCATAAAATGTTTGCATGATTCCTGGCTGACTCGCATGCGATTCTCCACCTGAATCCACAAGATTGTTTATCATGAGTGTTTTTTGTTGTTTTTGCATCTGTACATAGTGATACATCGAAGTTCTTTCATCTTGAATTAAATTCTTGGAATTGGTTCTTATTGTTATGCCTTCCATTTGTTGCCTCTGGAGTGTTAAGATTTTGGCTTTATACTGCTGTATGGCTTGGTAATTTTTGGTGACATCTCTCCCTTGACATGCCTCGTGTAAACACTGGTAATAAAAGTTGATCAATCCATTTCTGTCTTTTGAATTTTCTTTTCCATACCAGCAGAAAAATGTTTTTAATTTTGGTTTTACATATCGAACCCACCAGTCATTATGATTACTGTAATACTTTTGTTGTTTACACCAGTCGGCCCATTTTTTGTGCAAATATTTCATTGATATGTGGAAGCTCTAATAACTGTATATTTAGCTTCCAATATGAAGGACCCCTGACTAGTTTTGTTTCTTCCAGGTTTATTGCCATTTTTACAGCCATATGATCAGTAAAGGGCGCTGGCAATGCTTCTATGGATGTTATATTTTTTATTTGATCTGTATTTGTATATAACCTATCGATTCTCGATCCAGATTTATTATTAAAATATGTAAATATTATATCCTGTCTCTTCTGTAACCAAATATCTTTCAAATGCAATTCTTCAATTAATGTTGCAAGGGCTGGACTCTTTTGATAAGCTCCTAAACAATCGCTGGGATTTAATACCTGATTAAAATCACCCCCAAATATTATTTTAGATTCATTTAACGGTAGCAAATATAAAATGTCCTGATTATAAAATTGTTCACATAACTGTATATTTTGATTGCCTGATGGGGCATAAATATTCACAAAAGTATAGTTCTTACTTTGAAAGCTAATGCCTCTCCCATCTACTAACTTTTTTACATTAGTAATGGTACGTCTATGGAGTGTACCCGTACAAATTCTTCTAACATTTTACATTTTACAGGCGAAAAGATTCCATTAATATTAATAGTACATATTCTAGTGGTATATACCATTAATAAATTAATAATATAGCACACAGTTAATAGTACTTTCCGTTCGTCCCTCATAACGTTGAAAAAAAAATGCAAACAACAAATGAAATATCAAATTAAATTTCCCTTTTTAGGGTTTACTTCTTCTGTTCATTACTCTATTCATACCTCCTACCTCTCTCACTGATCTCCTCTTCGCTACTGTGTTCTCGCTACCTTTCGAAGTATTTTTCGTCCGTTTTTTTGCACCCACCTGCTGAGATTTTTTCCACTTTGACACTGAAGTGACACTTTCGTCACTTTCTTCTTCTGTATTCAATTCACTTTCCAGCTCACAGTCTTTTGATGGTCCCTTGTCCTCCTCTTTTGGGACGTTGTCCTTTGCAGCTGGGATGGGAGGAAGATCAACTGAGTTTCCTTCGTCCTGCATCTGGTCATCCTGCATTTCTTCACTTCCTTTTTCCTCTTGTTTGTCTAGGTGGGAAGTTCCCGGTTGTTTTGTGTCCATCGGTAATATTTTCTGGTTGTGTTCTTCCTTTGTGGTCTCCGTATTTGCCGGTGGGAACATTTCCACCGGGCGGGTGTCACTTGGCACATTCTTTATCCCCTTATCTTTCATTTGTTCTTTTATCACATTTTGTAGACCTTCCGACCTGTTTTGATTATTATCTGGTTGGAACTGATTTTTCACGTTCGAGGAACTCCCCCTTTCCACTACTATATCACTATAATTTCTCTCTCGGTTTTTATTCACACGAAGCGTTGTTATCTGACGACTATCACATTGCCAGCTATCGTGTCCTTCTTTTCCTCACACCCTGCACGTTCTCGGCTGTAAGTCGTATATCACATGGCATTGATGAGATTTTACTGTAATGAACGACGGAATCGGTTTTTTCAGTTCCATTTTTACTATTCTCACCCCGTTGTAAACTTGATATTTAAAGTTTTCAGACCACGTTTCTTTGTCTATACATTCCACCTTCCCAAATTCCGTCATTTTTTCTTTCACACAGTCATCATCTAGTTCTAGTGGTAAGTTAAACACTCTTACCGCTTTTCTTTCCCTCCCCGCATCACTCAAAAGCACTTTTACAGTTTCACCATTATCATAACAAAAGTTTGTTTCCGGACCACATTTCTCTAATATTCGCGTCATTATAACTTCTCTGATACATTTTACGAAAACACATCGAAAATGCGTAGGTATTTGTATTCCCAAAATCTCATCTACGTGGAGTTGAAATTGTCCATGAATAAAGTCATGAATTTCTCGCGCCGACGGCCTCGGTGCCCCGAACGGAAAACGTATCTGGATGGTATTTTGTCTAATAATATTCATCTTTTTACTATTATAAAGTACTTTTCCAATTCTACTTACTCGCCAGCCAACTGCACCAAACACCACAAGCAACACGCACACGGCACTCCCGCTCGTTGTTTCCTGAAGGCAACTTTTCACTGACCTTCACGGAGCAACTAGTTTCCGCGTCCGCTCTCTCTGAAGGCTTCCACGGAACCTCACCGACTGAGCCACCGCGGCCACCTTTGAGGTAAACTTACACTTACACTTTCACAATTGTTCAAATAATCAATAATAGGTTGAAATAGCTTATCATTGTACTGTTCTTGGACTAACAACTCTACAGGTATATCTAATACTTCATTTTTAAACCTTACATTATAATGATGTGCATCAAAATCGGCTCTGACTGAAAATTGTCTGGACAATAAGTCCGCTAGGCCATTGTCAGATCCTTTGCAGTATACTACAATGAACTGGTATTTTTGAAGTTGAAGGGACCAACGCAATAAGCGAGGGTTCCAAATCTTCGAATGGTTCAGCCAAGTGAGACACTTATGATCACAAACTAAAGTAAATTCTTTACCCAAAAGAAATTGATTAGATTTCTCAATACAAAATAAAAGACAAACATTCTAGCTCGGTTATGGTGTATTGTTTCTCATAACCTTTCAGTGTACGACTTACATAACTTATTATTCTTTTCTCATCATCAATTATTTGATACAAATATCCTCCGATGCCAAGTAAAGAAGCATATCCTTAGACATAAAACCTTTGATTAAGATCAGGATGGAATAGTTTAGCATCATTAGAAATTTCTTGCTTGAGCAAATCAAAACTCTCTTGTTCCTTCTTAGTCCATATCCATTTCTTACCTTTCCTTAACAATTCATATAAAGGTGCACATATGGTAGCAAAGTTTGGAATGAATCTTCTCATCCAAGAGAAACAACCTATTATTTTTTTAAGTGTCTTTACATCCTTCGGAGTAGGAAGATTGAGAATAGCCTCTACTCTCTCTGGATTTACTCTTATACCTGTTTTGTCAATAATGTCACCCAAGTACAATAACTTTTCTTTACAGAGGAATGTCTTCTTGAGACGTACAGTCATACCAGACTGTCTTAATTTAGAAAATACACTTCTTAAATGTTCTATGTGACTTTCTAAAGATTCACTTGTAATGCATAAATCATCAACATAAATGATAACATTCTCTGACAGAATGTCGCCTAATACCTTGGTCATTGCCATCGTACCTTCAAACAAAAATGCAGTATACTTTTTAGATGACTCCGACAACAAAATCTGGTGAAATCCAGAGGACATATCGACCAGTGATACATAATGCCTCTTCAATATTAATTGGTCTAATTTGACTAACTTTTTGGTGTTGATTAATATTCCTGAAGTCAGTACATACTCTTACACTTCTATCAGACTTAGGATCTATTACTAGTGGATTTAAATAAGGTGAATCAGAAAGTTCTATAATGTCCCACTCAAGTAATTTTTGAATATGATCTCTAACATTTTGTCTGTAATGATAAGGTATTCGATATGGCTTAGAAACTAAAGGTTCTGTTGTATCTAATTCAATATGATGTTCATATTTAGTACATAAACCAGGTTTTTCATCAAACAGCATCCTAAATTCAAGTAACAAATCAAACAGTTGCTTCTTTTCATCTTCATCGAGTATTTCAGCTTGCATAGCTTTTAATTTAAGATCTTCTACACTAGCAACAGTTATTTCCTCTTTTGACTTTTGGGTTACATTAAGACAACTACTCTCTGTCTCTTCACTCACATCAAAAGTTGGACAAGATATAGGTAATAATTTAACTAACCTTTCACCTTGTTTGGTGTGTAACAATAAAGATTTTTCCTTGAAGTTTACAAGAGCCTCTACATTATACAAAAAATCTAAACCTAAAAGAATATCTACTGTCAAATCTTTGACGACAACAAACTGAACAAAAACATAATATCTTCAAATTCTATATCCACACAAAATTTTCCAAGTACTTTCTGTTTTCTTTTCCCAGAATAGTCAACCAAAATAATATCTTCTATTGGCTCTAATTTAGGTCTGGTGACTTCGCTAGTAATACTTTTCCATTTGTTCTCTGACATCAAACAAATGTCGCTACCACTATCTACTAAGTATTTACTCTCTATCCCATTAATATTTGCAAAGATAGAAGTTGTATTCTTGACTTTGTTCCTGAGGTTTACAGGTAACATTAAGTTATTAGAACTATATTTCGCTTCATCTTCTAACAAGTCTTCATAAAAATTAATATCTACCCTACATACATTTTTAAGGCATGATTCAGGCACAAACCAGGGCGCATTCACTCTAAGTGAAGACCCACCATTACCATTTTCTATTTCTTCCCTAGTACTAGATCTAGGCGGCTCACTTCTTTGAGGATTGTTTTGAACATCATCGTGTGACACAGTGTTTGTACTAGTATTTCTATATCTAGGCCTACTATTATCAGCATTTATACGATTTTGGTTACTATAATTGTATCTACCTCGAAAGTTACTATTTCTATAGTTATTACCAGAATATGGAAAACGGTTTACTCTCCAAGACCTTGATTAGATCTACTATCATTACTACTATTATTATCAGTGGCATATCTCCTGAAATTACTAGAATTCCTTATATTAGTCTTATGGCTTGTATTAGAATTTTGCATATTGCTTACTCTAGATTGATTATTTCTTTTAGTTTCATTAACAACTTGTACTTATCTAATACCAACAGGCCTTCCATCTCTCCTACTTTCACCTTCAGCACTTGCATACAAAGCTTCATGACGCGCAACCAATTCCGCAGCGGTACCAAGACTAATATTAGGTTGATTTAAGATTGCTTCTCTAACTCTATTTGGTAACTGTTGGGCTACTAAAATAGTTTTTTGCTGTTCTGGCATGTCTGGCTGAATGGAATTTAGTAAATTAATCTGTGACCAGAAATAATTTAACAGAGTTTGTTTACTTTCTTTGCTGTACCTCTTGCACAAGACATTTGCAAGACATGTTGACTTCCACGATGCACTTTCAAAGGCATTAAGGAAAATAACCTTAAAAGAACTATAATCTACAATGTGTAGTTTCTCTTGAGAGAACCAATTTTTAGCAACACCTTTCAAAAGCATTGGTACATACTTCATGTATTTTTTTTTTTTGGAACATTTAACATATCCAAGCGATCCTCAACCTCTTGAAGAAATTGTGACGCCAAATAATCCATCCTAGTTGCAGTAAATTTAGGTAACCTATCTAGATCAGAGTACTTAAGTGTACTGTGTACAAACTTCCTTCTGTAACTACTACTTTTGTGATCAGTTCCACTTTCCGAACTACTATCATGAAATTTATCTCTTGACATGCTTTTCGCAACTGCACCTCTCTTATAGCTACTTGCAGATTTACGTTTTATGCCCCCTTAACTGAACTTTAGTTTCAGAGCTAGAAGATTTTACATCTGAATCAGATTCTCCTTTACGTAATGGTCTTCGCTTTCTAAACGTGATATATTCAGTTTTTCAATGGGTAAAGAAGCTTTCTTTGCTTCCCTTTGCAGTTCAGACAATCTAGAAACATCCGGACTAACTAAGCCTTGTACTCTAGTTTCTAATCCTAAAGAAGATTTTACCGGTTCAGCAATTACTCTTAACATGGAAAAATCATTCGTTAAATCTCTAACTTCATACCGAATATTCTCCAACTTATCATCTATAACCTCATATTTGTTAGTAATCTCTGTAAGTTGTTATAAGCAACCCTTAACAGTAATGTCATTACTAGATATTTTCTGTTGAACGGTTTGAACGCTCAAGTTTAGATCTTGAATAGTTTGTCCAGACTTAACACTAATTTCGTAAATTTACTATTCAACTCATCAATAGCAACTTCATGTCCACTAATGTTATTAAACAACTCCTTCATACTACTTTCATTTCCATGTACAAGGTTGACTAAACTTTCAAACTTCTCTTGATTCATTTCGAGTGTTTTCTTAATTTCTATGCATTCATTTTCTACCTGTTTTACATGAGAATCGAAAACCTCTCTCAATTTTTTATGTTGATTTACACACGTAACAGAAACCTCGTTTATCTTCTCTTCCAATTTCGTGCTCAAGTTCTCCACTTGTTCCTTTATTTCATGGGTGAATTCCTTTGTTTCGACCAAATTATCAGAGACTTTCTTTTCGACTCGTGCTTCCAATAATTCGAAGTCTTGCCTTAAGAGAACTATACTGGTGTCTACATTACTTACACTGGCCTCCACACTATTAATATCCGCTTTGACATTACTTTCAACACTATTGACTTGTTCCGCGAGTCTAGCTTCAAATTGTTTAAATAGAAACTCCAATTCCTTTTTTGTTGCCATTTTCAATTTCAGTTACTGCTAGCTAAGAATTTTAGTCACCGTATTCAGTACAACTATTTTATAATTTCGGTGCTACAATCACAGCACGATAAAGTTATTCGTCACTCTCCTTTTCCACATAAAAAGTTCAGTACTTACGTTCCAACATCACAGACGAAAAAGTTGAATTATTCCATCTAACAGCTACTACCAGATTCTAACGACGTAGACGATCGAGTCCTCCTGTTCGGGCGCCATACTTATGACGACGGGAAGTAATAAGAATCAGTTTCCTTGACTTACTATTTATTCAATACAAACACGTAATTGCAGGTATTACACCCCGTACAAACGTCAAGCCACTGCTCGATACCCAGTCCGACGTCAAGCGATCTGCCGTTTCAACTGCTAGCACCGCCCCCTTTCCACCTCACTCGAGCCGCGAGACATGAGGAGCTCTGAGGTCGTTCACCACGTCACAGCGACGTTCCTACCTCTATACACTCTAGTACAAAATTATTCACATAATACAACTGTCATAAGATACAACAATTTACTTGTAACTTATCAGGATAACTGTGTTTAATTTGCGACAATAATTATTATTCTTTCTCTGAAACATTTACAGGAACTACTTTTCGAATAACTTGCTGTGCTATGTACTTAAGAGAGCAAGTGCGAGCAAAAAGATCAGACGGCTTTATGGATGCTAGTGTGTACGTACGTACGTACTTGATGTCAGAAAATATTCCCAACCCCCTACACCTCACTCATATTTACGGTGCCGTCACTGTTGCAATTAAATATGAGTATAATAAATTGTATTGTGTTAATTATAATGAAAGAGCAATTTTATGTAAATATTTGTGTACTTTAGTTAATCATATATAGAGTAAAATCATGGGATTGTAGGATGAAAGTGCACCGTCTCAGCCGACCCCCCTCCCTCTCTTCTCTCCAATGCCTTTCCCAGCAAACTAGATAAAACATATAAATAAATGCTCTTTTAGCGCAAATATGGTTCTATTATACGTATAAAAAGCATCATATCAATATTGAGATGTTTATTAAGGGTGACTGCTTGACCACTCAATTCTTTTCTGGCACCGTAAGTTCACGACAGAGATTGTAATTTTATCATAAAAATTTCTGAAAAATAATGCGTTATGTTCATACATGATGGTATGTTAGCACATATTTATCTATACTTCATTCTTTTATGCAAACTGATTATTATTTTCATTGCTACTCATGAAAAATGGGCTGGTGGGATTCATAAGTATTACCAAGTAAATTGCCCGTCACCACGTTTATTCCCTTTGTTTTAAGCACTAAGAGCTTCAAGAAATAACACAAAACACCAAACAATCTGCTTACGACCTCTGAACCAGTATATGTAAAATTACAGTCCTTAAAAATACGCAGGATGAAGATAAAAACCAACGAAAATAGTCATGGGCAATTTGCTGAGCAATACTTATGGATCTCACTGTGCATACATTAAATACCATACACAAAATTAATATTTAGATTAAAAGAGCATTTATTTACCTACTTGTTTGTTTCCTGGAAAGTTGGAGGATTACGAATGGAGCTTTCGACCCTTTCCCCTAAGGTGCCGCCACGGTGTTGTAATAATAATAATAATAATAACCAGTGTGTGTACCTAATATTTTATATTAATAAGTGGTTCTGTATTGTAAACAGGGCCTCTCTGATGGCGCAGTGATAGGGTCGTCGCCTTGTAATCAAGAGATCGCGAGTTCGATACCCGGTGGAGGTACATAATAGTTTGATCCCACTTTGAACTGTAGGTCCAGTCCCGATTAGCCTTCCTGTGCATGAAGTGAATCATGTAAATCAATCAATGTATTGTAAACCATTTTAATATTAACGGAAATAATAGAAAACCTTTTCAACTCAAACAAGCTGTGTATTATTTTTAACTTTTAAATCGTTTTATTGAACAAATAAATCCTGTTATCTTCGAACCTTCGATACAATTATAAAACAGAGTAACATTTTCTCAAGCCTTCGTGAACCTCCTGTTAAGGCACCACTGATTTAAAACATTTTAAAGATAAATGTAGCTAATTTGAATAATTACAGTGGAATAGATTTTTGGAACATTACTTTATTTGACTACTCCCAAAGGGAATATTAACGTGCAGTAATTTTAAGTTATTTCTATTTAGTAAAATATGCAATGGTGAGACTTTGACTGCGGGTAATGTTAATTGATACTGAAAACTAAATGGGTATTAATTAATGCAAAACTTTGATGCAGATTTTCTTAAATTTCTTCTAGCGAAAGATCTGCTGCGAAAATGTCTTCGCTAATCCCGAAGCTGTGGAAGATACTTGAGTGTTCTGCCTGCTGTAAGGTAGCAGTTCCACCTTTATACACTTGCAACGAAGGTCATCTTCTTTGCAACAACTGCAGAGAAGAGCATATTGCGAGCAACAACGTTTTATGTTCATCATGTAACGGCCCTATGATAGATACCAGAAACCCAGCACTTGAAGCGGTACTACGGGAAATCCCACTTCCTTGTCCATATAGTTCGTCTGGATGTTGTGAGACCTTTTCTTTGCAGGAAAGGGGTAACCATGTACCAGGATGCGTATTCGGATCTGACCTGCGTCTCCAGTGCCCAGTACAAGGATGTACGGATATGAGTCTAGATAAATTTATCGAGCATCTCCAAAATCACCACACAATCTCTTCACGTGAATTACCTATTGAAGATTCTGAAATTCTCTTTTGTAATGAAACTTTAAATAGCAATAGAGGTTATTACATTTTTAGGAATCCTATATTCGGCAATTTTTTATTTACGCATAAAAATTGCACAGATTTTTCGACATTCCAAATTCAGTTGATTGGTGTAGAAGCACAGGCAAGGATGTTTGAGTATCAGCTGAGAGTAACGGATTTCTTTGGTAGATCTTTTACGTCTGGTGGGCTAATGCAAGCTGTGATACCAGATCCCATGGTACTGCGACTTTCTCTTTATATTCCTGAGCTCATCCAATCAGATTATAAACTAGAGGTTCAAATTAAAAGAACTGACAATAGCCAGAATTCCTGGGAAATATATTCGATAATCAAACGTCTGTGGGAGATACTTGAATGCCCTGTCTGCAAAGTGGTAGAATTTCCACCTGTATATACGTGCAGTGTAGGCCATCTTCAGTGCAACAAATCTTCACATTTGCTTTGTTCTTCATGTGACGGTCCTATCATGGATACCAGAAACACAACAGTTGAAGCGATACTACAGACAATCCCACTACCTTGTCCATATAGTTCGTCTGGATGTTGTGAGACCTTCTCTCTGCAGGAAAGGGATAACCATACATTAATATGCGAATTCGGATCTAACCTGAGATTTAAATGCCCAGTGGAAGGATGTCCGGATATGATGCTGATTACAGTTATTATCCAGCATCTCAGAAGTAACCATGGAATCAGCTCAGATGAAATATCGGCGAAAAATTCCAAAATTCTCTATTGGAAGAAAACTTTGAAAAGTGATAGTGACTCTTACGTTTTAGTAAATTCTACATTCGGCAGATTTTTATTAACGCAGCGAAATTCGACTGATTTTTCGACATTCCTTATTCAATTGATTGGTGGAGAAGAGGAGGCAAATATGTTTGATTATCACCTGAAGGTAACGAAGGACTCTAGTAGTTCTTTCACGTTTTGGGGGAAAATGAAACCTGTAACAGTAGGTCCTGAGGAACTTCAACTTTCTAGAAATTATCTGTGTATTCCTGGGGCCATTCAATCAGGTTATATACTAGAGCTTCAAGTTACAAAAGGAAGCAATAGGCAGCAGCAGGAGAGGTTGTGTGTGTGTCTGTAAATTAGAGATCTGCAACAGACAGCCTGTACGTGACTACTCTTTAACAAATTACGAATTGATGAAAATCTACTCTAAAGTTTTTAAGTAGTAAAATTAGATTCTCAATTATATTTGCATATTTAAAAACAGGGTAAAGAAGAGATATGTTTGATATTATAAATGCTAAACTGTATTTATTTTCATTAGACGTGAAAACAGGTATATTTTAAAAGAATTTAAAAGTGTTCTGAAACACGATAACGATACACATAATTATTTGTATTTTGAGTCTTTTGTTATGTTCCGGGTTAAGTCAAATCGAATGGCAGTTTTTTTATATGGAAATAATAGAAAAGACAATTAATGATTGATACATTAAATAATTTAAAGTTAAAGAATATTAACGGTTTAGATGTTTTAAATTGGACTAGACATATGAAAATAATATTGGAAGCCGTACTGAAATAAACTATTAACCGCATGGAATTTCCAAAGAAGAACAAAGATAACATGTAATAAATAAAACTATCATAACATAATTAAATACAAATAGTTATGTTTATAGTTTTCTGGCATCTGAAAAATTATATTATAATCAATAACAGATGTATGTCCAAAGTGTGAAAATGTGTGCAAGTTTATAGCACAAACTAACAAAAAATATTTATTTCAAGCCTTGATAACAATCATAACGTTTTCATAAAAATCGTTATCTTCGATTAGCATGTATTTCATAAATGCAAACGAGGAAAAAAAACAACTAACAAATAATCTATGGTAGTTGAATATTGTTGTAAACAAAATTGGAAAGGTATGTACTGGAAAATTTAAAATGTTGATGTATTGCTAAAAATGACCATGTTAACAAAATTAACATATATATTTGTACATGATTACAAATACAGAGATAATGACTTTTTAAGAAAATGGATAAGTGCAGAAGAGAAAAAGATTATTACATTATTAGAATTATAGCTTAATACTTTAATTACTATTTTTTAATTGTAAATATATTGGAAATGAATTACTGAATTGGTTGTCAAAGTTAAAAATTATGTATATGGACCTACTTTTAGCCTGTTGCATAAATAAATTGGTATCGCAAGCTGTCTTCTTTTTCTTGGATTATTTAATATATATATATTAAAATACTGTTTGGAAAATACCAATCATAAACGTAGCAATGGTGTGCAGTATTTAGAAATAGCTTACTTTTAAACAAAAATTTCTGAGATTCGAAACATGAATATAGTGTTACTATAATTCTGTTGTAATCTGTTCGAAAACATTAAATTGACTCTGCGCCCTGTGATAGAATTGGCGCCTATTAACTTAGGACTGTATGTTTGCTGAGAAGTAGATTGAGAAAAAGCAATTTCCATGCTCGTTTCGGTAGTAATTCGACCATTTCTGTAACAGCTAACTTTCTGTATGTTTTCAACTCTTTTTTTTTAATGAATTCTTACTGATAAAATTATATACACGTGAACGTTCGCAAGAGATTTTTTTTTGCAGGGAGGAGCAAGCAAAGTATTTTTTTCCAGGAAGGGGGCAAACTAGATAATAGTGTTGCACCTTCAAAAAAACAATAATTCACTTTGAAGTTATCATGTTCTTCCAATGCGTTTTTCTATTAATTAACATAATTTACTATGATTGAAATGAAATTATACGTGTGAAGTATAAAATTTTAGATTGACATTCATTTTTCAGGTGGGTGTGGTCCCCTTGCCTCTCTTCTTGATGTCCATCAATGTAATGCATTTTAAGAATCGGAGATAATTTTGGACCATGAACGTGGACAGAATTTTTATGGGGTTTCGTACAGTTAATACAAGTACTGAATATCATAAAAAAGTAACATCAATAATTATTCAAAGCAATAAACTAATAAAATTGCCAATTATTATTATTATTATTATTATTATTATTATTATTATTATTGCTGTGGTTGTTATATCCTTGAGCAGACTGTTACACCAGATAAATAAATATATAGCATAAATATTTATTTTATAATTTTTCACGGTTTATACCGATAATATTATGAAATTCCGAGTTATCCTATTTTGTTCTGAACTTTTATATACCTCGTTCAAGAAAAATCTTTTCGAAATTACAAAGACGTTATTCTGAAAGAGTACACACGTTTACTTCATTAATAACCCCTGCCATAATGTTCAAATTCATGGATTGATTTATAGTGTTGACAGGGGCGCCCAAAGGGAATTTCAAGGAAGAGTCACTTGACCCAGCTTGGATTAAGGAAATACTGCCTACTTCTCTTTACTGCCTTCTTTTTATTTGTAACTTGATTTTATTTTTTCAGTTTTAGTAGGTGTGACGTTTTTCCCCGCAAACTGTAATAAAAAAAGTATTACGTTAAAATATTGCGTGGAAAAGCCCCACATTCCCCCTCATTCTTCGGTACGCCTGTGCGTCAGTTTGTTATTTGGCGGCTAGTTGGTCAATTGACCGCTAGAGGCCCTCAGTGGTAACTTCCTTTTTTTTTGTGCGATCTCGATCAAAAAAAACGAAAAAGGCAGTTCGTCAGTTGCACGGGAGCAGGAAGTCACGACCTCGACTTGTGGGTCCGAGCAGGAACTCGTATCGCCAGACATGCCTCTGTTGGACTTTCGATGATCTGCGGTAGAACGCGACCACGCTATCTCATTCAAATACGGCGTGGAGTTGCCCTTGTTTCTCACTTGATTTACGAAGGATACGTGGAGTTTATAGTTGACATTTCTGGAGAAACTACAGTAAGCAGTGGATACGACCATGTGGATCTGTTTTGACAATTGGCCGTTTTGATCGTCGTTCGCACATGTTGGAAACGGAACCTGGAGTTTTGAAGACGTAATTTGGCAATTACGAGAAGGAAGTATAGAGACGACAGGACAAGATACTGTGGATGATTGTGGACAGGACTATTGGAAGGTCTCGTTCGGTTCTCTAGCAACCACCACTGATGTGCCACGCAGCCCAATTGGTCCCGTTTTGAGGTATGTACTTTTGCAACCATTAACTCAGTGAACAGTGAAGTGTTTTTTCCCGACAAATGAACGTGTCACTCAGCGATTAACCACGAGTTGCGATACCCGCCGGAACGTCAGAAAAGGAAAACTTAAATGAGAAGTTGATCGACGCTTTCTCCCCGATTTGCATCGCGTCGTCGCGGTTGCACTGATTGGTCACGACGTGACTTTTGTTCCATTCCCTTTAGTCGCAAGGCAAGCACTGACTGTAATTAATCAGGGATATTAAACAGGAGGGGGAATACAATTAAGTAATTTTTGTTGGCACTTGAGCAAACAAGTAAGCACCTTATGCATTTTTGACGAAAAGAATAAGAGCATCAAAGGAATCGAGGGGGGTACTTTTCCCAAGAAAAGTTGTGGTCTTACAAAGCCAAGAATTGATGTTGTAACTTTTAACGGTATTTTTGTACCGATCGTACGTTTATGTACATGTGTTGTTCGTTCAACTAATTTATTATATTGTTACAAGGGAATGTCAACTTTTGAACATTTGTCCAATTCATCAAAAGAAAGAATTGTTGTAGTACGTGGATGTATTTGTTATTTGAATGAGAAGGAATATTAACCATACTTCGTTGGGAGGTTAATACAATAAAATTGACCACGCGTCACAAACTAAATTTTGTAGTACGTGTTTGTTTGCCGTACCAAAAAAACTGTACCTTAGATTATAAACTGCACAAAAAATGAGCTTGTGGTTGTTCGAATATGGAGTCGTGGCAATACTTACGTTCTAACTTAAGGTTTACGTGATCGTAAGAGAGAAGGAGGGGGGCGAATTTTGACGTCAGTACGAAGAAGTCGCTTGTTTAACGTGTCTCATTGTACTCATTAAATTGGTTCTCACTCGAGACTGAGGCGGTCGTACAAAATACGTACCATTAACCTCAAAACAACAACATTTGTAACCGTTAGGTTGGGCACGCGTAATTTGCGTCCACGGCCTCTTTGCACGTCTTCTCCCATTTTTTGCTAATTAATTGAGCGCCCACCTAACCAGTTACAAAGTTTTGGTAGCAGATCTGGTTTTCCAGACTTACATTTTTCCGCTTTACGTCTTAAAAGAAAGAAAAGTAAGAAAAGCTTGGATTCACTTCTTTTTTTTAATAAAATTTTTTTTCCCCCCCCATTAGAACCTTTTTCTTTCTCCCCTTTCCGGGACGTCTGGTTGTTCCTTATATATATTTTTTCCTTCTTGCAAAAGGACGAATTTATCGGGTTTAATTTTGGAAAATTTTTTTTCCCTCATTTTTGCAATTTGGTTAGCATCACAGCAGATTCCCCCCCTACCCCCCCACTAGAACTTTTCCTTTTTCCCCTTTCCTGGACGTTTGGTTTAGTAATATTGGGAGGGCTAGTTGGTTTTACAAAAGGTCTGCAGTCGATTATATTTCTTTTATATTTATATTTTCCTTATGTTGCAGTTCCGTATTGTTATCTCGTATGGGATAGTACCATTTACCCTTTTGTTTTGGTTATTTACCTTTCTGAATTTGGAACAGATTTTTCGAGTGGTTTCAATAATGTCAACCCCTCTTCCTGACCATGTGCACGGCTCGTCGACCTTCCCATTTCCGCCAGTGACTATACAACCTTCCCCCTTTCAGCAGACCCCGCATCTTCATACACCCAGAGAACTTTTTTTACCCCCCGATTATTCACATGTTACAAACCATATTAGATATTCCGCAGCAACAGAACTTTTACAAACTTTACCGCATACTGATGGTTCAGACCCCGAACAATTGTTTCATTTTTTGCTAACTATACATAAAACCTTTAAACTTAATCTTTTGGATCTAGAATCCTTATTGTTAATGGCGTTTTCATCCACTATGGGACTACTTCGGGAGGTTTGGTACACCTCTCTTATTGAGAAATTTCCCTGGCCAACTTTCACACGGGTTATTTGGTATCGTTTGGTTCCCTTTTCAAAATTGCAGATCTTATTGAGCAAATATCTAATGCGTCCGCAGAAAACAGATGAATTTCTTTCTAGCTATTTGCATGATATTTTTGACGCTTTTCACATATTACCCATTGATTGGCCCGAATCTAGTCTTTTGGAATCGGTCCTGTTGAATTTACAAGATGCCACCCGTCTACTTTTAATGGGTTTTAATCGGCCCACTTCTATGGTCAATTTCATAAATTTATCTAGAGAAATATGGCCCATGGAATTACGTCGCGTAGAGCAACAGTCCGAGGAATACACCTCACACTTGGGTGCCTCACCCCCAACCCCATTGCTTGTTCCTGTAGAACATCCACTACCGACTAGATCTACTTTTCCTTCCCCTACCCCTCCTTTGGAAACCCTGGATACGTCGGACGAGTTTCCTTCTCATGTGGTCCCACGGACTAGTGTTGATTTACCGAATCCTATGTGTTCACATTTGGGCATTCAACACGTTTCGGTACCAGCGGCTACCACCTTAACGCATATTGAACACCCCTTGACTATTATTGAGACAGCTGTACCGATTCTTAATGCCACCTTGAATTCTACACCGACTCGCATTCTTCTCGATTCGGGAAGTTCCGTGTCCTTGATTGCGAGGGGATTTTTGGCTAGCTTACGCCCCAGACCTCCCGTTCGTACAGACACTATTCGTACGTTACAAACGGTCAATAGTCAGGCTATACGCCTTGACACAAGTGTTGTATTGACCTTGAAGTTACAGGGTTTGTCCTGGAAATGGCATTTTTGGATCTCAGAAAATTTACCCCTTCCCGTTATCCTTGGTTCAGATTTTTTTTCTCATTCCAAGGGTACTATTTCTTTCGAACATTTACTTGTTTCCTTTCCCTATTCCACTGATCACATTCCTTTCGCCTCGTCCGTACCTCCCACCGCGCAACACCAGGCACGGTCTCCGGAAGACGATAGCCCTCCTCATTTAATGGAGGTTCCCTCTAATATAACAAGTTTATTACGCGAATATGATGATGTAGTTACAGAACGTGTTGGCAGTTGTACACTGGAACCAGTGTCTATTCCTTTAATTACTAACGTTCCCTTTCGTTCTAAGCCCTTTCAATTAAACCCTACACAAACGGCCATTCTACGTCAACAAATTCAGGAGTTGATGGATCAGAACATCATAGAAGCGTGCGCCTCTCCTTACGCATCCCCTTGTTTCCTTGTTGATAAGAAGGATGGTGGACATCGCCTAGTTTGTAGTTACAAGCATCTAAATAGATTGATCGCCTATGACAACTTTCCACAAAGCCGTATTGATTTGATATTTCAACATTTACAATCGGCTCGGGTATTTTCTTGCTTGGATCTCTGTCAAAGTTTCCATCAGATACGGCTGGATGAGCCCAGTAAAGACTTAACGGCGTTTGTCACCTCTTTCGGTCAATACCGGTATACCAGGGTTCCCTTTGGTATCAATCTCGGTACTCAACTTTTGACGCGTGCTTTAGATAAAATTTTGGGTCCATATAAATTTAAGTTCCTGGTCACATATGCCGATGACGTCTTGATTTTTAGTCCGGATGAGGAAACTCACCTGCAACATCTACAATTGGTTCTTCAAGCATTCCGAGAAGCTGGATTAACTGTTAATCCCATTAAGTCCAAATGGATGCAAAAGGAAGTTAAATACTTAGGATACATTTTACGTGAGGGACAGCTTGTCTTAGACCCCGATCGTATCTCGGCGATTCAGGACATACCCCCTCCTAAGAACCTTAAAGCTGTCCAGCGTCTTCTTGGATTATTGGGGTATTATTCCCGCTTCATTCCATCATATTCAGAGTTGACTTCTTTTCTTACAGATAAAAAGAAAAAGGGCATAGCCTTCACATGGTCAGCGAGTGACCAACAACAATTTGATCACCTCAAGCAGGTTTTTCTTGAGCATACGGTTTTAGCCTTACCGGACTTTTCTAAGGAATTTGTCCTCCAATGTGACGCTTCGGGTTTGGCATTAGGGGCTACTCTTAATCAACGTATGCCTGATGGGTCTTTACGCCCTATTGCGTTTGCTTCCCGTAAGCGGACCGATTTGGAACGTCGACAATCCATATACGAGGCCGAATGTTGCGCGATCGTTTATGGATTCAAAAAGTTCGAGACTTATTTAACAGAGAAGCATTTTACCCTTCAGACCGATAATCAGGCTCTTTCCTGGCTTCTACGACACCCTGAGCAATATGGCAAATTTGGGAGATGGTTGCTGTACCTGTCGCGATTTTCGTATTCAGTCGAACATATCGCCTCTCGACTAAATCCTGTTGCCGATTGTTTGTCTCGGATGTACTCACCTGAGGAATTCCAGGTTTCTCCTTTACCCGTTACCTCTCTTGCTTGTGCGGCACCTAAATTTCAAATTATCCCCTTTAGTAAATCCGATATTTTTGATCTTCAACAAAAAGATTCAAATTTACAACCAATAGTAGAACAATTACGTGCAGGTCAAAAATATAAACATTATGCTCTGTATCATGACTTACTTGTTTGGCAACCTCCACGCTCTTCAGCTTCCTTAGTTGTTGTACCTCACACTCTTCAACATCTGATTTGTCGCTATTATCACGATACGCCTATGGGAGGTTCACATTTGGGTATTCAAAAATGTACTAAGAAAATAATGTCAGTCTTCTGGTGGCCATCCTGTGTTCAAGATATTAAAGCCTATGTCAAGTCTTGTGATACTTGTCAAAAGGCCAAGTTGGCCATACGAAAGCCTCCGGGGTTCTTGTCATCTGAGATCATAAAACATCCTTGGCGACGCTTATATATTGATCTTGTTGGTCCTCTTGTGCGCTCGTCCAAGGGTCATTCTTATATTCTAGTAGTGGTGGATGCCTTTTCAAAATGGGTTTCTCTTTATCCTCTTCGGGGACCTACATCAAATCAGATAGTGGAAAAGCTTCGCTCTTTGTTTCTTGTGTTTGGGGCTCCTTGCGAACTGGTGTCGGATAATGCTTCTTATTTTCGATCCCGTCACTTTAATTCCTTTTTGTTTGAATCTCGGGTGAAACATATTTACACTAGCTCCTACTACCCAAATCCCTCATTGGCTGAACGATTTATTCGTAACTTAAAGGCCTCCTTAATAGCGTATCATTCCGATGACCACACCAAATGGGATGTACACTTAAATGCTATTTCCTTCGCCTTCAATACTGCAGTACATGATAGCATTCAAACTTCTCCATCACAAATATTGTTTGGACGGGACATTGATGGGCCCATGAATTTTTTCTGGGAATTTCAATCAGACTCAGAATTGGCCGGCCCTCCTTCTGCCGACCGTGCTAAATGTTGGGCTCAGGCTTTTCACCATTTACAAAAGGCTTGGGTTACGCGGAGAGCCAGATATGACCCCAAAAGGCAACCTTCTTCCTTTAAGGTAGGGGATATGGTTCTGTACAAAACATTCCCACAGAGCAATGCCTTTCAGAAAGTCACCGCTAAACTTCAAGAACGTTGGGCAGGCCCTGCCAAAATTTTCAAGCTTTTGGGTCCGGTAACAGTTCTTCTGGTGGATCCTGAAACTGAGGTCTTTCTTCGTAAAGTGCATATCGCACATATCAAGCCTTATTTTATTAGGGATGAGCCTTCACCTGATGTAGATTTGTCGGATACTTATGTTGCTTCACTATTGCAATCGTCACGGGGACAGACTTATAATCGTCCACAGCGTCATTTTCCAGCGCTATACTGCAATTTTTGCCGACGAACTGGACATTCCTCACAGTACTGCCGACGTCGTCCCTCTTCAAACAACCACAATCCTCGGGTCCCATGAGTTATGAACAGTGACAGGTTCACTTAGCAATAAAAATGTTGGACCGTATTAATACTGTTATGTGTATCTTAGAATATTAAGGGTTATTATGGATTTTTGATAATGTGTGTCTTTTATTATGTAAAGGTGTTCCCTTATTTTCATTGTTGGAACACTGTTTAACTTATAACCATTTGTTAAAACATTTTGATAATGTGTGTCATTCATCATGTAAAGGTGTTCCCTTATTTTCATTGTTGGAACACTGTTTAACTTATAACCATTTGTTAAAACATGCTTATTTCAAGATGGATTATAATTTGCATAACTCATATTAAATTCATTTAGTAACTTGATCTCACTTGTAGTATATTCTTGAGGATATGTCTATATTTGGCTGTTTTTAAACAAAAAACAAAATTGTAATTGGTGCTCTTATTTCCTTTTGTATTCCCTTCCTTTCATGTTTCCTCCTTTCTTTCCTATTTTTCTTCTATTTTCCTTCTAATTTGCGGTTTTCTTTATTTTTCATGGTTTACGAGGAAACCTACAAAATTTACGTACCATCTCGGAATTCTGGAATGAGGCATCTACTGGAACGGCCAACCTATCCTCTAAGTACAAATAGTGGTCTTACGTGTTCTCTGGAATACTTCTACATACTAGTGTACATCCCGAGTGCTTTCCTCAATTGTTAGCCCCCCCACACAAAAAAAAAAATTCAAAAATAAAAAAAATAAAAAAATAAGTGCAACGCAACCAAGTATACTATTATCATATTCTGTGCAGTATAATTCATACGCATCAACCAAGGAATATTATAGACTATTTATAGGTGTATACGGGTAAATTTTTTGGAAAGTAATGTTATGTATTTTTCATATCTTATAATCGTTAAGTGTTTTCATATTTTCTTGTTCATTTCATTTCAGATTGCAATCGCTTCATTCATGTCCATTTTTTAACATCACATTAATTGTAATTATTAATTATTCATATTTGCTATGTTTCAATTTTATGGGATGTTTTATGTATATTTATTATGATATTGGCTATTGACTTATACAAGGTAACAGGTTTCTTGGGCGAAATATTTTTCATGTTGTTTAATTTGCAACATGACTTTGTGTGTATTTGTGTTATCTATTTCAATGTTCATCGAGTTCTCTAATACAAAAAACAAGGGGTCATGAAATGCTCTTATATATTTATATCTACTTATTTGCTACGGGTTTCATTATATTTATGGTGCTACGGGTGCTTATACCATATTGCTTGATTCAGTGCCTTGCATGGGAGATTCCTTTTGTGCTAGAGGGGGGAGTTTGTGACGTTTTTCCCCGCAAACTGTAATAAAAAAAGTATTACGTTAAAATATTGCGTGGAAAAGCCCCACATTCCCCCTCATTCTTCGGTACGCCTGTGCGTCAGTTTGTTATTTGGCGGCTAGTTGGTCAATTGACCGCTAGAGGCCCTCAGTGGTAACTTCCTTTTTTTTTGTGCGATCTCGATCAAAAAAAACGAAAAAGGCAGTTCGTCAGTTGCACGGGAGCAGGAAGTCACGACCTCGACTTGTGGGTCCGAGCAGGAACTCGTATCGCCAGACATGCCTCTGTTGGACTTTCGATGATCTGCGGTAGAACGCGACCACGCTATCTCATTCAAATACGGCGTGGAGTTGCCCTTGTTTCTCACTTGATTTACGAAGGATACGTGGAGTTTATAGTTGACATTTCTGGAGAAACTACAGTAAGCAGTGGATACGACCATGTGGATCTGTTTTGACAATTGGCCGTTTTGATCGTCGTTCGCACATGTTGGAAACGGAACCTGGAGTTTTGAAGACGTAATTTGGCAATTACGAGAAGGAAGTATAGAGACGACAGGACAAGATACTGTGGATGATTGTGGACAGGACTATTGGAAGGTCTCGTTCGGTTCTCTAGCAACCACCACTGATGTGCCACGCAGCCCAATTGGTCCCGTTTTGAGGTATGTACTTTTGCAACCATTAACTCAGTGAACAGTGAAGTGTTTTTTCCCGACAAATGAACGTGTCACTCAGCGATTAACCACGAGTTGCGATACCCGCCGGAACGTCAGAAAAGGAAAACTTAAATGAGAAGTTGATCGACGCTTTCTCCCCGATTTGCATCGCGTCGTCGCGGTTGCACTGATTGGTCACGACGTGACTTTTGTTCCATTCCCTTTAGTCGCAAGGCAAGCACTGACTGTAATTAATCAGGGATATTAAACAGGAGGGGGAATACAATTAAGTAATTTTTGTTGGCACTTGAGCAAACAAGTAAGCACCTTATGCATTTTTGACGAAAAGAATAAGAGCATCAAAGGAATCGAGGGGGGTACTTTTCCCAAGAAAAGTTGTGGTCTTACAAAGCCAAGAATTGATGTTGTAACTTTTAACGGTATTTTTGTACCGATCGTACGTTTATGTACATGTGTTGTTCGTTCAACTAATTTATTATATTGTTACAAGGGAATGTCAACTTTTGAACATTTGTCCAATTCATCAAAAGAAAGAATTGTTGTAGTACGTGGATGTATTTGTTATTTGAATGAGAAGGAATATTAACCATACTTCGTTGGGAGGTTAATACAATAAAATTGACCACGCGTCACAAACTAAATTTTGTAGTACGTGTTTGTTTGCCGTACCAAAAAAACTGTACCTTAGATTATAAACTGCACAAAAAATGAGCTTGTGGTTGTTCGAATATGGAGTCGTGGCAATACTTACGTTCTAACTTAAGGTTTACGTGATCGTAAGAGAGAAGGAGGGGGGCGAATTTTGACGTCAGTACGAAGAAGTCGCTTGTTTAACGTGTCTCATTGTACTCATTAAATTGGTTCTCACTCGAGACTGAGGCGGTCGTACAAAATACGTACCATTAACCTCAAAACAACAACATTTGTAACCGTTAGGTTGGGCACGCGTAATTTGCGTCCACGGCCTCTTTGCACGTCTTCTCCCATTTTTTGCTAATTAATTGAGCGCCCACCTAACCAGTTACATAGGTCTTCCTTTTCGTTCGTGTTTACTTCCTCTCTTCTTGAACATTACTTTCTCTATGTTTTCCCCACATTCTCTCTCTGTGTCTTCTTTATTTTTCTGTTATCGAACTTCTCTATTCTTCCTCTACTTTTTCTCTCGCTTCTCTATTTCTTTATTTTTCTCTCTCTCTCTCTCCTTTATTTTTCTTTCTCTCTTTTCATTTTTATTTCTTGTTTTCGTGTTTTCCTGCTTCTTTGTCTGTCTGCAGCGTCTTTATTTCTCTATCGTCTTTGTGTATGTTTGCCTCGCTTCTGAATTCACTTATTTTCTCCCTTCCCCTCTCTCTGTTGTGTGTGTGTGTGTGTCGGTTCTTCATTTCTCTTTATTGGTCTCCCACTTCCGTCTCTCTCTCTTTCTCTCTCTCTCTCTCTCTTTCTCTCTCTCTCTCTCTCTGTCTGTCTATCTCTCTCTCTCTCTCTCTCTGTCTCTGTCTGGTTCTTTAATTCTCTTCCGTTCTCTCATTCTCGACTACATTTTCATCTTTCTCTTTTCTATCTCCCTCAAAACCGCTTCTCAAAATGGGGGGAACGGGAGATGTTATTCCGCCCGTTAAGCTCATCATCATCATCATCATCATCCTTCGCCGTTTCCTGCCTCTGGCGGGTCGGCATAGAAGTCAAGCATCTCCATTCTTTTTCCTGGTCTTCCACCACTCCTCTCTTTCCACGGTATTCCAATCTTGTCCTCTTCTCGTAACACTCCACTCGTATCTGCTCTTTCCACCGACATCTTGGTCTCCACCTTGGCCGTTAAGAAAAGTTTCATAAATCACCCCCACTTCCCCAGCTACGATAACAAGCATACGCATGAATTGTAGCTTTCCTGCACACAGTGGCGGATCCAGAGGGGGCCACAGGGGGACGTGCCCTTCCAAAATGCTCGAGCAGATTAAACTCGTAATATGTAGATTACACAATTAATTTTAAAAAATTCTTATTAATTATGTGTACACTTTTGAAAAGTGTTGCACCCCGTATATCGATAAAAATTGCTGAGTGCCGATTATTTGAAGTTGGTGCCCCCTGTACATTGTTGAAAGTTGGTGCCCCCGTATGCCGTTGAAAGTTGATGCCTCTCTAACATCGATTATGTTTCTTTCATAAATCGTTTGTAAAGTTTCTTCCTGTTCTTTGTTCCGTCATGAAAGAATCAAAGGGCTTGAAAGTAAGGTTTAAAGCGCATTATCCTACCCAACACTATATGCAGGTGGTGCGATAGGAACTAAGCTCCCACTTATTCAACAATGTTCTCAAACAATGCAACGGTCTACTTTGTTTATTTATTTTTAAGAAACAGCTGAATGTAGAAGAAATGTTCTTGTCACCTTTTTAAAACAATGTCTTACGTAAGTACGAGTACCCCTGTGCATTAGGTCTTACATTTCTTTGCACGTATTTGAAAATCTTTCCTAACTGAGGTTCATTGTTGTGAGTGAGAAGTCTAAGCAAAATAGTATTTTACATTTCTTTAAGAAAGTAAAACCCAATTCGGAAGAAGACACAGAAGTGTTAGGTGAAAAGCAGGAAGTGAAAAGTAGTTCCAGTGAAGGAAATAACACAAATATAACCTGTCTCAATAAGTCTGAAAGTTCAATTTGTGGAAGTGTAGCTAAAGTGAGTGAAAACAATGAAGAGAATAGTTGTAGCAGTACTTCAAGTGAAGAAAAAGAGGAAAAAAGTTTAGGTGAGTGTGGATATTCTAATGATATTAGACACTTTCTTGGAAGTACCCTAATGAAGAAGGAGGTAAAGTATAATATTTTGCAATATCCTTGGATTCCTCCCGTGGAATATACTTTCCCCTATGTCTTTCAAACTAGGAAAAATAGAGCTTTCTAGCACAAATGGCTTAATTAATTTTCGTGGCTTAGCTATAGTGAAAAACGTAAAGGCTGTGTATGTCGCATTTGTGTTCCTTTTGGGAAAGAAAAAGGTGGGGTTAATTCCGTTAAGTTAGGAAAACTTGTTACAGAGCCACTGTGTTTTTACAAGAAAGCAAAGGAAGAGTTTCTGGCACATGAGCAAAGAGAATACGATAAAATAAACTTATTGTCTAGTCTTTATTTCCTTAAGTTTATGGAAGGGAAAAGTGAAAGCGTTGATGTAGCTCTGGATTCCAGTTTAAAAAGGAAAATAGAAGATAATCGTAGAAAACTTATTCTATTGTTAAAACAATAATATTTTGTGGTACTCAGAATGTTCCCCTTAGAGGACACTAACATGACGGACCCATTTATGTAGATGGTGAAGAACAGCTTCAAGTTAACACAAAAACTGTTCAAGAAGGCACATTCAGAGCATTTTGAAATTTAGAATGGATGCTGGTGATACAATTTTAGAAAAAGAATTTTAAAAATGCTACCAACAATGCTATACTTTCATAAGTAAAACCTCTCAATAACTTAATTGAATGCTGTGGAACATTAACTTCGAACAAAATAGTAGAACAAGTGAAAAAGTACAAATACTTCAGTGTTCTTGCTGATGAAACCACAGACTGTAGCACTAAGCAACACCTGACTTTTTGTGTTCGCTACTTTAATACAGGTGAATGTAGAGTTGAGGAAGATTTCCTTGGCTTTATAGAGGTTACAGATCTGAGTGGGGAAGGACTAGCTGAGACAATTATAGAGAAGATGAAACATTTGAATTTAGAGATTGCTTTTCTCAGAGGTCAAGATTATGAGCGGAATCTAGAAGGGTGTTCAGGCTCGTATTCTTCAAGTACAACCGAAAGCATTGTATACATATTGTGCCAATCATAGATTTAATTTAATTCTGACCAAGGCTTGTAGCGTTCCAAATGTACGAGATGCTGTGGGAGCTATTTCAAGTATCGCTAAGTTCCTACGGGAATCTTCAGGAAGAACTCATTTGTTAAAACAAACGATAGAAGAAATGTTTCCTGGCACTAAAAGTACAACAATTAAGACTTTATGTGAAACCCGCTGCGTAGAATGCCATGATGCGGTACTACATTTCCTTGAAGTACTACCTTCTTTGCTTTGTGTCCTTGATGAACTAAGCTTCAAAGCAAGAACCACTGAGGTAACATCTACAGCTCATTCTTTAGACCAGTCGATTTCAAATTTCGAGTTTCTGATCAGTTTGAAAGTATTAGCAAAATTCCTGTTCATTACTGTTCCTTTGTCAATCCAACTACAGATCAAGCAAATGGATTTAACGCAATCATCAAACTTTGTTCAGATTATTTACTCATCTTTATTGGATATAAGAAAGAACAGTGCTCAAGAGTTTGATAAAGTATTTCAGGAAAGTAAAGCACTTGCTGAAGAGCTGAATGTTGATGTAAAAATCCCAAGAATTGCACAGAATCAAAGACATAGGTCAAATATTCCCTCAAAGAATGTCATCGATTATTTCAGATGTGTTGTGTTCATCCCTTTTCTGGATTATTTAATATCTGAATTTGATTATAGATTTCAAATAAACCAGATTGAAGTCTTAAGCACTCTACAGAAAGTAATTCCGAAATTCATTTTTGAAGAAGATGATCCGGCTAAAGATATAATTGAGGCAGCTAAATTTTATGACGATGATGTGCAGTCTATTTTAGCATTAGAAGATAGAAGGGGAACTCAAGTTCTGGACACAATTCTGGTTATTGGAAAAATCTACCCCAGATAATCCAGAAGAGGCCTCTTGTATCCAAACATTAGAAGTTTTCTTCACCTGTTGTGTGTGATTCCAGTCACAACGGCTACAGCTGAGCGTTCATTCTCCAATCTGCGAAAAATCAAGACCTACCTTAGATCTACAATGGTTAATGAACGATTGAATGGTTTGGCTCTCTTGAACATCCATAAAGACAAATACCAAGTGAAACCAGAGGAGGTTATTGACATATTTGCAAGAAAACATTGACGAAAACTACAGCTACAGTTGCTAATTTTTTTACAATGTAATTTTTAAGTATATTCGTTCTTAATAACTTGGCCGCATGTACAGATGACTGGAATTGGTATTGGAACTTAAAGAAATATTAAAGTACAAAAGAATTGTTTCACCATGTAAACTTTAATTTAAAGTAGTACTGTAATCTTCATTAGTATTTATGTGTATACTTTTGGAAATTGGTGCCCCCTCAAAACTAAATCCTGGATCCGCTCCTGCTTGCAGACGTGATTCGAACAAGTGTTATCGGGTTATCAGCTAGCTTAAATTAGATTTGGCTGGCTGGTAACCCGAGAAGACTTCTTCGAATGCATAATAATCCTGCACCTTCAGCATTGTCTCCATGTTCATCAATAGAAGCATTCCCCAAGCTGGGGTATAAGTCCAGTGCCTCAGGAACTTTTTCATTTGTGGGGGGTGTACAAAATTCGAGCGCCATACACACACATGAGTGCATATATATATATAAATCAAAGAAGGTAAAAGGAAACACTCACCGGACAGTAGAAAAACTGAAAATTCTCTTTTTCCTCACACCGATGATGCTACGAAGTTAGCGAAAGTTTTAAATTTTTCTACTCTCCAGTGAGTGTTTCCTTTTACCTTCTTTGATTTTTACTTAGCCCTTTTGGCCCTCCTTGGTTTTATATATATATATGGGGGTGCGCGCGGGGAAGCATCGTAAATACCATTTTGGAACAGCAACATTTGCTTCCTGTTTTATAATGCAAAATTAGCATAGTTTATATTTATTCTATATTAATTGTATTTAGAATTTTATAGTTATTTTAAAGATGTGTTTTTAAAACCTATTGTAAATGTTTCTCATTCTCTTGTAGGTCTGGACTCAATAGTTTCTCAAAGTTTATTTCAGGCCCAGTTCATGTTCAGATAGGCTAATCAGGACAGGATCTAAGTTTAAACTTGAATCGAACCATTGTTCATGTGCCTCTTTAAGGGATCGATCTAGAGACCGCTTGAGAGGCAAAGAGGCACTTTATCCCGTCTCAAGTCATGAAATATATAGTATAAGTAATGTATTCATGTATTCATTATGTCACCGCACGAAGTTTCAAGGTTAAAGCAAACAATTTTTTTAATAAAAGTTTTTCTGCTTGATGCCGCATTTTGATGCTGTGAATCATTCACATGCGGAATTTTATCCTGAATACATGAAAGCAGGCAGTGATTCGGATCCCACTTTAAAATGTAGGTCCATTCCCGATTAGTGTACATAAAGTGGACTTAAAACACCAACTCAACCAACAATCCAGAAGAATTGAAGAAATTAGTTGGTGAATACTAAATATGACATAGGTCGATGGGAGTATTTCAGTCTGTAGTTCCATTTTATTGCCTTACATTAATCCAAGTTGGTTGCATAGAATCATACAAATACGAGTATCTGAAAATTATTTATTTGTTAAAATTATGTTTTATTCTCAGTGCCTTATTTCTGAGCAAAATGAGGAAAATACGAATTCTGCTTACAATGACAAAGCTTTTATTTATGTGTTAATAATAATAACCCGAGGCGCAACAGTCCTGTAAGAGCCTTGGTTTATTTCCCGACTGGCAGTCTCCCTGTCACAATCTTACCTAGAGGTGTGGAGTTCTTCAACCGGTAATGGGATGATGTGGGGTCAGCACGTCGAACCCCCAGCCGTTATACGAGATTTCCGAGACCGGGTTACGCTACTCACTCGTAGCTCCCCAATTTCCTCACGATGGTGGGTTGCCACCGGTCCTATGCACAGGCCGAGAACCCAGAGATTGAATCCAGGCGGACTCGAACCCATGCCTTCCTGCAGTCAAAGTCCAAAGCACAGCGCCTTGGACCGCCCGGTTACGATTATTTATGTGTTGGAAGTAGTAAAAATCCACAATTACATCTTTGTTACAATTGCATCAAGATATACAAAAGTATCACAATTTTGATCGAGTGACTTGAAAATTCAACTTTTGTTATTGAATAGTCTGTTATTTCTTGTGGTTTTACGGGAGTTAGAAGAAAAAATATCATGGTATCGTTACAATCCTTGGTATCTGTAATGCGTCTGTCGCATTTGAGTTTGTCCATCATTGGTAGGTGCAGAAAATCGGCAAAGCCTAGCGACTTTCTGGTATCAGGGAGTTACATTAATTAAAATGCAAGGACAGTATCTTATTTCTCCGAAATTTTGTGTAGAAGAACGTTGAATAGATATATCCCAAAATTGTCAGAATTAGGCAGAGAGATATTTAGTTTTTCAATTATGGACGCTGAATACTTAGACGACTTGATAAAAAAAATTGCTCAGATTTCCTACTCTCCTTCCGTTAAAAATCAGCTCTGACCAAACTTTCTCATTTATTCATTCCGATGTAAAATTTCTTATCCAAACTTTACCGTATAGTTTCGATGAAATATAACTAATATTTTTTAGTGGAAATATATAGTTTGTGAAAATTCCATTTGAAAAAATCGAAAGTAAAACTCAACGCTATACTCTTCCGAGGCATATTTGCATCTTATCTCCAAATCAATTATCTCTTCAGAATTGTGTATTCTCCTACAGAAAGGCTGAAGTTTTTAATTTCCTGAAACTAAACTTTATCATAATCAACCATTTTACACTAATTTTCATGCCTTTAGAAAAGTTTTCCCAGAGTTTAGATCAAGTGAACTAACTGGTACGACATTGTATAGTACACTAGGTTTACAGTGGTTTTAATTCTTTCGAAAAGGAAGAAAATGTTTGTAAACAAAATACAAACATTATTTGTGTTTAGCTGCGCCACACCCTCTCTTCCACGTACCACACACTAACGAGGCTCCGGCGCCTGGACCTTCAACCAAGGATAATGTTCCATGGGAATTGTGTTATGTGCTGTTTATAAGTGTTTATGATTGCCCTTTTATCGATAACATTTTATTACCATTCATCCTCATCTTCACGTTTAGCCAAAAGTAGCAGAAAAGCACCCCCCAGATAGGAATTTTCATTTCGAACACTGCTTAAAACACTTTTTTATTATGCTATGTAAACATGATGCAAATATACAGTAGCGTATATCTAACTTAAGTACACAACTATTTTATTTTAATACCCTTGAAAAATTTTCTGCGGACGCCCGTGGGTGGAACAACATGGAAACACGAAGCACTGTCTTCGTTCGTTCATTTTACACTCAATTTTTCGACCTAACTTCATTTGTTATTAGCTGGAATATTAATTAATTTAGCTTTAATTTTTGTTATCGACTCTAAAAATAATATGTTTAATTTTTTCATAATTTTAAAACAACTATATCAATTTCAAAAGATTGACCTCACCCTCCAACCCGCAACGCCGACGGTTTGGATGAATTAATTTTCAAGCTTACAAACTATAGCGACATTACAAAGCATAAGAATATTTGCAGGATTTGTTAATATTGTCAGCAGTGGCGGCGATTGGGTCCCAAATCTTTGGGTCAAAGTGACAAAACTAGGGGGCAAACTAGGGGTCTTTCCCTTGGCAGATAAGGTTTAGCATAGTGCGGGAGCAAAGGTTGCAAAAGGTGGGGGGGGGGGGGCAACTGCCTCCCTCAACCCCTATAATCGTCGCCACTGATTGTCAGTTATAAAATATTACTTCGTCGTACGACTTCAGGCTCCCGGGTTGGAATCCCGGCCTGTGCACAGGTGTGCATGAGTGTCCTTTCATCAGTATCATCATATCATCACTCGGGCCTCCCCGATGACGCAGTGGTAACGTCGCCGCCTTGTAATCAAGGGGTCCCGGGTTCGATACCCGGTGGAGGCACAAGTGGTTCGGATCTTACTTTAAACTGTAGGTCGAGTCCCGATTAGCCTTACTGTGCATAAAGTGGACTTAAAACATCAACCTAACAATCATATCATCACTCATCTTCATTGTCGCGATTAGCCAAACGTGGAAGAAAAGTGACGCAAAATAAAAAAAATTTAATCACTTCGTCGTGGAGTTCCACTACATAATAACACACATATGCATATCTTGCTTAGCTGTTAAGTTGTGATAGAGAGGGATTCAGAAGAGTCTCCTATTTATGATTACACTTATTCCCCCATCTTCCAAAACAAGGTAAATTTCGGACATAAATAGAAATAACACCATTAAGCCTTGTTTCCATGATATGAAAAACTCAACATGCTGACCAAGGCATACATTTATTTTATTATAAAACAAACTAAACGTAACGTTTCAGAAGAAGACCTTGCTAGAAGGTTGAAAGGTTACGTTTAGTTTATGTTTTATAATAAAATAAATTTATGCCTTGGTCAGCATATTGACTATTTCATAAATAGAAAGGTTGACTGCAATGAGTACCATATCTGATATTCACATGTCTTGTCCTGATTGAAATGTGGTACTCATAAACATGTTATATCTTTTGAACGAGTGAAAAAGACCATTAATGGTATTCACTTGACTGTTTGTTTTGCTTGAAAATTGAAGAGAAAATTTCAATTTTTAAAACGGTAGCTTTAGTTTTGGGAAATCATGTTTTATGCTGGAGTAATGTTTCATTTAATATAAATGGAATTTTTATATTTTCGAATTAGATATTGATAATATGAGTAGTATATTTTCAGTTATAAAAGGCAATGACAACTTGGGGCAATATATGTACATGAGATTGATTAAGTTATTTTGGTAGCTTCTCTACCACTTTGTCTAACCGTGACGATGGGGATGAGTGATGATATGATGGAATTGATGAATCGAAAGGGGATTCGAACCTGGACTAGTGTCGTAGTGTGCTGTTGTAAACTCTCTGCACGGATGCCGGCTGTACATGAAGTACATAGTGTGTGTTTTCCTTATAATCAAAATCAGGAGCAAGTGACTCTAACTAATGATCACTCCATGTGTGCAAAGTTGTATTTTTTCATTTTGTTCATTTTGTTTGTTCGACACACGAAGTTGTGGAACTCACATGCAATTTTGTGAATGTTTCTGGACACCAGTTTATTGGATCTGTTGGTTTTCGGAAACTTATTGTTTCGGTCGTCTGAAGCTTGCACAGTGAGTGAATGTGAGCACTAAATGTAATGCGATTACCTACATGTGCTCATACTGTTTGTAACACACAGAGTACAGCAGCAAGGGAGGGTCAGGGGAGCCATGCCCCCTCCCTCGAGCCATGAAATTTTAAAATTTGAACGTATAAAATCCTACAAAAATTATGTTCACGGTTTTTCAAATTTTGCATGAATTTCGATGTTGTCCTTGTGCAAATGAATAGGTGGTTTCTGGACAGAGGCAGGCTCTAGAATTCTGCAGTCTGCAATATTGAGCTATTTTAGTTCTAACAGTTGGGCTGAAAAGTTCATAGGCTGACTCATAGATGGCGTTACTAGAATTAAATCCATGTGATTTTTACTTAGTACTAACCTTCAAAAGATACGTGTATAAATTTCACAGCTGCCGGATAATTAGTTCGTGAGATATAGCATTCTGAGTGAAGCAGCTTTTGTTATTGTGAGAAAATGGATAAAAAAGAATTTCGTGTGTTAATAAAGCATTGCTTTTTTGGCGAAAAAAAATACTGTTGAAGCCAAGGCTTGGCTTGATAAACATTATTCTGACTCTGCACCAGGAAAATCAACCGTTGAGAAGTGGTTTGCTAAATTTAAACGAGGCGAAATGAGCATCGAAGACGATGCACGCAGTGGACGCCCCAAAGAGGCTGTTACCGACGAAAACATCAAAAAAGTCCACAAAATAATTTTAAATGATCGTAAAGTGAAGTTGATCGAGATAGCTGAGACTTTAAAAATATCAAAGGAACGTGTTGGACATATTGTGCATGAATATTTGAACATGCGAAAGCTGTGTGCAAAATGGGTGCCGCGCGTGCTCACAATCGATCAAAAGCAACAACGTTTTGATGATTCGGAGCAATGTTTAGCGATATTCAACCGTAATAAACACGAATTTTTCCGTCGATATATTACAATGGATGAAACATGGCTCCATAACTACACTCCAGAGTCCAATCGACAGTCAGCCGAGTGGACTGCACGTGATGAACCGAATCCAAAGCGTGGAAAGACGCAACAGTCGGCTGGCAAGGTTATGGCATCAGTATTCTGGGATGCGCATGGTATTATATTCATCGATTACCTCAAAAAGGGCCAGACCATCAACAGCGATTATTACATAGCGTTGTTGGAGCGTTTAAAGGATGAAATCACGAAAAAACGGCCCCATTTGAAGAAGAAAAAAGTGCTGTTTCATCAAGACAACGCACCGTGTCACAAATCAATGAAAACGATGGCAAAATTATATGAATTAGACTACGAATTGCTTCCCCATCCACCATATTCTCCAGATCTGGCCCCCAGTGACTTTTTCCTGTTTGCAGACCTTAAAAGAATGCTCGCTGGAAAGAAATTTATCACTGATGAAGAGGTAATCGCCGAAACTGAGGCCTATTTTGAGGCTAAAGAGAAATCGTACTATAACAATGGCATCGAAAAATTGTATGACCGCTATAATCGTTGTATCGCCCTCGAAGGCAACTATATTGAATAATAAAATCGAATTTTGTCAAAAAAATATTTTTTACTATGTTAGCCTACGAACTTTTCAGCCCACCCAGTATAACCATTCATGCAAGGCTCTCAGACGTTCCGATTTAGTAGGGACAGTCCATTCCTTTAATCCATGTCCCGACCTTTTCGCCTCGACTCGGATACTACTAGCTATAAAGGAAGAAAGTCTCTTGCGCCACCACAGACATTGTGCTGGTTATGTACGACTTTCTGTAGAATACTGTGTACATTATTAAAATTATCGGAACTTTTTATGAGTCAAAAACAGTTGTTTGACACTCGACAAATGGAAAGCCCTTGATTGTTGAAAGCTTTCTTCTATTACAGTGTCACTAATGTTTCACATAATTAGAATAGAGGGGCATTTTCCATACTCTTTACATTATGAAAGAAAGGTTCCTCAATGACTGCAATACAAAACCAACCATATAAGGGGCATTTAGCTCTCCACCCGCACCACAAGGTCTGTGATCCCTTTTCGCCATCACTGAGTAGAAGGATAAAAAACTTTGTTTTCTTTCTCCAACATCAGGGGTTTTCTGCAAAATGTCCATTTTGCCACTCAATGGCTTAGGGTTGATTAATATTATGTAAATAGGAAAATCCACTTCACAGCAGAATCGTTGCTAGATTTTTGGGGCAAAAAATTGCCTGCGGGTCATTCCATGTCAAATCATCCAGAATTTTGTGAAAATGTCACCCACCATCCCCGATTTTGATGAAATTCGGTATGCTTATAGAACTTTTGATGCTGATTACAACTTTTTTAAAATTGGTCAAGGGGTTCAGAAGTTACGCGCTTTTTAAGATCTCCGTGTACGTCACATGCGGCTCCACTTTGAATGACACGCATTAGGTTATAAACGATCGTATCTTCCCTCGGGTTTGCCGTAGAAACTTCAAGTTTGTTTTCTTTTGTTCAGAATAGTATAAGCTTTCATTCAAATAATGTTTCAGATGAATGCATCAGTAAACATGTATTTTTATATATAGTTTTATGTATTATTTTAGATAAAATAAATGACTAAATTCAAGAGCAAATTTCATGCAATGCCCCCCCTTCAATTTTCCCCCAATTTTAAATGCAGGTAGCTCAGAGTGTGTACTAGTACCTGATGAAAAAATTGGGATGGGCGGTTCAGAGACAGGGTGATAAAAAAATCATTTGCATAAAATGACATTAAAAGTAAATCTTATTAAAAATGCTTATGTATTTAGCACAAAGCCTGAAGTACAATATGTTTCAAGTTACAATATTCAAAATTTATGAGTAGTGTATATTGAGGGGTTCAAAATAGTACTTAGTAGGTATGGTCTTTTTTTATCAATCGAATATCATTTTTTGACATACTTTGACAATTTTTTGTCCATGTTTTAGCGTTTAGCGATGTTTTAGTGCAAATTTTCACTATACTCATTTTTCCCCCACTCGTACTTGGTAGGTATATCATGATGTTACGTGATACAACTTAACCTATCCTTTTTTTACGATTATTTAATTTTTTTACGATCCTAAGTGATATAACTTAACCTATCATTTTTTTTATTTAGGTACTGTTTGAACGTTATTATTTGAGGATCATATTTTGTAGGTATTTTTTTTTATCAATCGAATATCACTTTTTGACATATTTTGACAATTTTTTGTCGATGTTATAGCGTTTAGCGATGTTTTAGTACAAATTTTCACCGCATTTATTTTTTTTTCTATTTGTACTTGGTAGGTATATCACGATGTTACGTGATATAACTTAACCTATCTTTTTTTTTACGGTTTTTTTTAATTTTCTTACGATCCTAAGTGATATAACTTAACCTATCATTTTTTTTATTTACGCACCGAACTAACCTACAAGGGGGACTCCGTTTGTTTTAATATTTCAGTATTATAAGGTTTTCACAAATTTTATATAACCTAAAATGTGTTGGATGTTGATTTTTAGTATGTGGCAATTTTTTATGAATTTAAAACTGTTCCGTCACCCTTTCGTTCTTCACGTCGTAGGCGAAGGACTTCTCTGCAATCAGGATGACACTGCATAGGGTATCCTCGGGCAAGGCATCGTGGAACTCGCAGACGATCTTGATGTTGGTTCGATCGTTGACCACAACCTTCTTCCTCTTAGATGTGTTGATGACGGTCATGGGTCTCCGGGCTTTGAATTCGCTGGGCGTGTAGTACATGTCCACGCTTCCCTCGGTCACGCGTTTGTAAGCCGAGAACGCTTCGTAAAGTTTGAGATAATCGTTTTTGGTCACGTCGAGGTTGTAATTCTCGCGCGGGAACACTTCGTTCCTGCCGTTCTTCAGATAAACGTTCTTGATCTTGCAGTCGTCGAACTTGCTGGAATCTTTCTCCTGATTCTTGTCCCTCCCGGTCTGAAAGAGCACCACGACGAAATCTGGCATGTCGAACTGTATGTTGTTGAACTGCGTCGTCACGTCGAATTCCATGTGACTTCCCGACGCCATCTTCTGCACGCACTGGTAACCGTGAAAGTGAATCAACACCTGCGGACTTTTCAAGATCTCCGCTTTGTACTTGAGGGCGTAGTTCGTTTCGTATTCCACCACCGGCATTCTCAATTCCATGCTTTGGATGACGCACTTGGCCGCTTCGGGTAGAGTGTTGGCTATCGGCGTGGTGCCGTCCGGACCCAAAGTAGCGTATCGCATCAGTGCGTTGTTGTCGTTGGCCGCTCTTCGAAACGTGATCCTCAGTCCTCCCTTCCACATGATCTCCTTGTAATCCGAGAAGAAACCAGGCAGCAGACGCATGGGAAAAAGCACCGTGTGATTTTTCGTCGATATTTTGGTCCCGGCTTCGAATCCCCCGGCCTGGTAGTACGCTGCGTCCGTTTTGGATAATTTCAACGTTCCCACTGCCGTCGACGTGATGCCTGGATAATCTATTCTGTCGATGACAGTGTTGTGTTTCCTCACCTCCACCTGCGAGAACAGGTGAGGCACGAAGTTGTCCACGAGTATCAAGTTTGCTGCTGCAGGAAACGCGTCTCCGCTTTCTTTCTTCACCACGTCGAATTGAAGGTAGAGGTCCGCTCTGTGAGGATGAATGAACCCGTCGCCTACGTCCACGTCGTATTCGATCTCCCTGTTCGCCTCGTTCAGATTGGCGAACGTGCGACGGTTGGGAGGGAAAGATTGCAATTCGTAACTTTCGATTTGCTCCATTTTACATGTATGGTTATTTATTATACGTTGATCTCCACGATGGCAGTAGTTGTTGCACCTGCGAAATCCACCACGTCTCCTTTCTCGTTCGTCACCACCAACTCTATGTCGTCTATGCGGTTGCGACATACTGGAAAATAGATCGGCGAAGAGGGCGTGTAGATGATCGGTTCCATGAACTCGGAACTTGGTTTGAAAGTGGCTATGATTCCCGTCTGCTTGTGACTTCCTAACAATCCGTCCGAAGATTTCGTGATCATACCTTCGGCCACGTTGCAGTGTACGTTCAGAGTCTCTATGGCCAAGAATTTAGGAATGTTGGTTGCTACGTGCTTGATGCCAGCTTCGAGTTTGGTGTCGTTCTCGAAACCTAAAAGTTCTCCCATGGTGCCCAGGTCCACGGTCTCCGTCGCGGATAGGATTTCCACTCTGTGCGTCACCGAATTTTGAGAAAGGTATGTGCCTTTGGGTAACTGAGCTTGCAAAGTGGAAAGATTGTATTGTCCTGGCGTGACGACGATGTGTTCGCTTCCGACGCTAATTTTGTTGTTGTGCTGCGTGACGTTAGGTATGAGGTACATGCTGTAGAATGCACGCAAAGCCACGGATTTAGGATAGACGATGTCGTCGTGCAGCGTGAGTTTCAAGATTGAAGATTCGCTCGTGAGATGGAACACGCCCATCTTAGTGATGCTGTTTGAGGTTCCACAATGCTTTCTGGAAATCCTCGATCGTAGGGTTATTTATTTTAGAGAGAAACGCGAGCACGGAGAGGCAGAGATGACCGCAGTTCACGTCTCCGAAATCTTGAATGCGTTCGTCGTTGTAGTATATGGAGGTTTTGTTCGTTTTCAGATAATGAATTAAATTTGTAGGTGGAACACCTCCGAAAGAATCGAAAACGAATGCTTTATCATTGTTTTTGTGGTAACATATCCAATGCGTGCCTGGATTTTCTTGACCGTCCAAGTTGACTACACCGCATTCTCTTCTTTTGACGCTTGAAGGTAACGAGTCGGACATGAAAACTCCTCTGAAGTGTTTGATTTGTAACGGTTCGATCAGAGATTCAATGTCTCGGTTGGTGAGTGCTTCTGTTTCTTTTTTTTAAACTTCTTCATCATGCCCTTCCCCTTCTTCTCCATGGCCAGGTTGTGACGTTTCTGTTCTTCCAATTCCGCCTTGTTCTTCTTCGAGTCGATGACGGTTTTCGCGATGGCGGCGCTACCGCCGGCTAAACTTCCAACGGCCCCCAATGCTGCCAGGATGGCCGGGATGCTGAATATGAAACCTCCGATCTTTTGCTGTTTCCGCGAACGTTGCAATCTTTTCAATTGAGGTGTGCTGAGCAGCAATTTCATTCCGTGTCCTTTTGACAAGCAAGAACGTTTCTTCTCGCGTTGTTTCTTGGTGAGTAACCCATCGAGAGCACCTAGATTTTTTAGATTGGAGTATGGTATCTGGTACACGACACCCTTGGGCTTCATGTTGATGCTCTATGTGTTATTTTCACGGTATGTTATTTATATATATATTCTGAGATTTTTTCTTGTGTAGTTTTTTACGGTATGTTATTTATATATTTTCAAGGCCTCGCTGTCGTTACACAAATTCTATTACGTGCTTCGTTTTCTTGCCAAGAAGTTCCTTTGTCCCCTTGTACACGATTCGAGTTTTGTTCTCGATTAAAATAGATAGCTTCTCGTCGGATAACATGTTAGCGTATCGATCTGGTAAAAATAGACTGTATTGTGCGTTGAGCAACAGGCGTACCTTGGGACCATACTGGGTAGAAACAATTGAACCGGAAGTTATCGTGTAAGGTTTGTCGACTTCCAATTCCTGAATTTTTACATACTCGACTGACAAATTTAGCATTTGTTTTAGTGCTTGGAGATCGCTCATTTTTTCAGTTGTCAGAGTGTTAGAGAGAAATTTAATTGCTTTTTTTTCACTATGTGTGTTATTTATATATACCAAAAATTATTTTTTTACGATGTGTGTTATTTATATATCAAGTTTTTTTTACGGTATGTTATTTATATACCCCACCCCAATTTTTGTTTCGTGTTCATGGCGATGGTGGTACCCAGTGCGGCGACTCGTTCACCCAGCGATGCATCTCTGCTCACGAACCTTTCGAAAGCTGCGTGCTCTAACTTTCTGTCTGCTTCGTGACGTGCGTCCAGATCCGTCTGCGTGGTATTGTAGGCGATGTCGTGATCTTTGCATGCCGCGTCCAACGGATTCACACCCTTGTCTCCTCTCTCCAATCTTTTCTCGAGTTTGGTACCCGGCCCGCAGTACTGGTAGCCAGGTAAATGCATCTCGAAAGGTAACTTGTTGATGATGTCGTTCACGAGTCCCTTTCCTTCGGCCACGTTCCAAAATTTCGGAGGCAGCGTGTTGATGATTTTGATCAGGTAACCTATGCCCTTGTCGTCGTTCACGATGAAGTTGGAAAGTTTCGTGCTGATCATGTCCACGATGCCAACCTTCTCGTTGTAGAAATTACGGTTACCTGCATTCTCTTCGCCGGCTATCACCAACAATCGGTCCACGAGTTTCCTAACGTCGTCCACCCAAACAAATTCTTTGGGTAACGTGTTGTAGCGTTTGACGCCGCTGCCTGTTTTGACCTGGTTCCAAATCGGTTTGATGAGATTCCTGTACTTCTCGCCGCTGCTCGATTTCACCCTATTCTGCGAGGCGTCGTTGTTCTGGTACAAGGCATCCGTCATGATCAGAATTTCCTTGTAACTTTGGTAATCTTCGTCGGTGTAATCTTTCGGCTGCTTTTTGGCGACGAGTTCCCACAGTCCCACCGTACCCGGATACCTGTTCCAACTATCCTTGTCGCCTAAATTGACTTTAATGTCGTTGCCTTCGAAGGTCACCTTCGATTTCCCAATCTTCCACACCACACCGCCGCCTTCGCTGGTTTCCATGCTGGGATACAATCCGAACACTTCATCCTTGTCGAATTTCCCCGTGCTCAGGTAGTCTCGTGCCAAAGGTCCCAACTCGATTTTATCCGAAGACGACGACGTGCTACCTATGGCTCGACGTCGTGCCGGTGCATCCTTCAGTTCGAACGGCGTCGAAGGAATGCTCGAAATAGGCGTGGGTACGGCGTAACTTTTAGCTGCGAGCGGTACGAGTTCATTAATCAAATTTTTATTTTGTTCCGTGACACTTTTAATTTCTTTACCTAGACCGCTGATGGCATCGATCACGGGTTGATCCTGACGTTTCTTCTCTTCGTAGAATCCGCGATTCTCGGATTTCCAACCTTTGAAGCGTTTCGCGAGGTATTTTCGCAACTTGAGATTTTCGTCTTCGATTTTTCGTTTCGTCATGACGTTATTTATATACGTCGTTTCTCACAACGTTGCAACGTTTAGAAAGTCGTTGATTTTGTTTCTGTATTTTCCGTCGTTGGGTTTCCTCGTCATGTCGATCGTCGCGAATCCGAAATCGTCACCGTTCCAGCAAGTAGAGCAGCAGCCTTCCGAAAATTGATTGTAGTTCATGTCTCCGCCTACGTAGTCATCGTACGCGTGCTTGAGGTTGGTGTGATCTTGACGAAACAAACATATGAAATTGGCGTTGTCGCGCACTAACTGTTTTGGAATTTTGGAAAACGTTTGAGCTAGGTAAAAACAATCCATTCCTTTGTGACGACCTTGCGTGAAAAAGTTGCGAATTTCATTTTGATTTTCCAGGATGGCGTCGTCGAACACAACGACTGAATTTTCACGACAATCGTCGAGTGGTTTTATTTCCGAGGCAAACGTTGCAATGTCCAGACCATCGTACAGTTTCATCAGTTGCTGGTATTTGGATTGCTCCAAACTTTTCGAGAACACGTACAGGTGCCTGTTCTTCCAATCTAACCAATTCGGTGCGAGGAGAAAATTGTCCACGAGCAGTGTCGTTTTCCCACACCCCGAAGGACCTACGATCAGACAGCGGATGCTGTCGGGAAGCAACTCGCCGTTCTTTTTCTTCGTTTGACTTTCCGGATCCGGTAGACGCTTCACCACGTTCCACGTACTCACAAGATCACTTCGTCCGCGTCGATCCAACTCTTTTCCGGAAGTCCCAGCCATTTGACCAAAAGTTTGTCACCTTTCCTACGCAATACTTTCTCGATGAGGTACGTGTCGGGGTATTTTGTTTTAGAGAGTTCCTCTTCGTAAAATCTTCCTTTCAAAATCTCGCCGCTACTATCTTTTATTATATACGTGTGTCGGTTTCCAGGTAGAACTCGAACCACCGTAAAGAGTTCCGTGCTCCAATTTTTTGTGAATCCCTTCTCGAAGGTGCGTTTGAATTTGCTGATCCTCACCTGGTCTCCAATTTTGTATTTAGCTTTTTTTGTCGTGGGCGTGTACTTTGGGCAGTAAACGGTAGAAATTAAACGCTGCTCGTCAGACTTGGTAACGTCAGCTGGCTTCATGCCTATCGTTCTGTGTACCGTATTATTATAGGTGTCGACGAGTTCCGGCAGGATGTCGACCCATTTGTAATTTCCCCGAAGCGTGAATCGTTTCCACATGTGTGTTTTCAAGGTTCGATTGAATCTTTCCACGATGCTGGCTTTGATGTGACTGAAGGTCGAATAATGTCGAATGCCATGTTTTTGAATAAATTTTTGGAATACGGCGTTGTAAAATTCTTTACCGTTGTCCGTTTGCAGAAACCGTGGTTGTCTGCCGCCGCTTTCGCGAAAAATTAATTTGAATGCTTCCGTGACGCACGTTCCCGTTTTCGCCTTCAAAGGTAGAGCCCATGCGAATTTCGAAAATGTGTCTATGACGGTGAGGAGGTACTTGTTGCCCTTGTTCAATTTATGTACGTTTTTCAAATTGCCGCTACTCATCTCCACGAGGTCGCTTTGCCAGAGGTCGTCGATGCCCTTGGTTACCACAGCCAAACGTTCGTAGTTACGGCGTGCAGGTTTATGCAATTCTTCGACGATGGCTTGCCTAGACATTTTTTTAGAGATTACGTTTCAAGAGAAGCACAAGCGTGATGGGATTCAAAGAGGGTGGCACTTCGCTCGTGTTTTGAATGATCAGCTTATCGCCGGCACTCACGTCGAAAACGGTGAGATCTTCGTCTTCGTGTATTTCATATATGTTGCGCGTTTCGTTCCAACGTGCCAGAGGAATGTTTCCTGCTTTCTGGACACCACGATTCGATATCAAAGTCATGGTGGGAACGCTAGCTTTTCTACCGTGAGACCAGTACGAAAATTCGTTTATCTGAATCGTGCCATCGAGGAGAAACTTGTAGTACGGATGATAAGGATGCAACATGTACAGTTTGTTACCTTCGACGAACGTGGAGATTCTTTGTTGATTGGGTACGCTGTTGATTTCGATGGCTTGCAGAGAATGCAGTTTAGCGAATTTAGTGTCGACGCCGAGCAGATTACTGTGAACTTGTCCGAGTTTATTTTCGATGGGCAGCAAATGCTCGACTATGGTATCCGTTACGGCAGAAAACGACGGTTTGATTTTCACTTCCACGTTCAACTGCTTGTACTTTTCGTTGAGTTCTTGCAACTTGGCACCGAAAGAAGCCAGCGTCGATTCCTGCGTGGATTCCAGCACTCCGACTTGATCTCTGATGTTGACGACAATGTTCTGAAGGTTCTCGACTTGATTCAATTTCGAGCTCTTCTCGGTAAGATCGTTCACGATGCTTCGCATCTCTGTAAACTGCGTGTGAAGGTCGGCGACGCTCTGCGAAGTGGGCAGCATCGACACCAGCGAACTAATTTCGTCTCGAATCTGTTCCACGTTCGCCGTTTCCGTTTCTAGTCGTTTCAGCATTCGAGATATGTTTCTTTTCAAAGCGTGCAATTCTTTGGAGGTGGGGAGATTGGCCACTTTACTCTCGAGATCGCTCAATGAACTTTTGATGTCGCTCGAATCGGATAGTGCCGTCACCGCCGTTTTCAATTTTTCCAAATCTTCGCTCGAAGGCACGCTCGTCCGTAACGATTCCAAGTCACCCTGTATGTTGTCGAGTACGTGATGAAAATGAGCGAGATTCGTTTCGACGTTCAAATTTTCTAAATATTCGATCTTCTGCTGAACCGTGCTCAACGTGTCTTGAATGCTCGTCAACGCTCTCGCTTCAGCGTGAATATTTTTAATTTCTTCGTTGATCAATTCCAAGGACGCCTGAAGCGTAGCGATGGTGGTTTGAATGTGTTCGAAATCTCGATAGGCCTCCAATTGAATTTTTATGTTCGCGACGCTTTTACCGATGACCTGCAGTTCGTCCGACGATGGTAGGTTCGTCATTGTATCTTCCAAAGTCTGCAACTTGGATTTAATTTCTTCCAACGTGCTGGTGAATTCTTCTTGTAATTTGGAAACAACGACATGCAAGCGTTCTGCATCTATATCGCTCACGACGGTTTGAAGTTCAGAGAAATTCTTTTCGATTGCGGAAGTTCGTTCTTCGATTTCGAGTTTCAATTTTTCCAAATCTTCATTTTTCGATTGAAATTGCTGTAATTTGGCCAAATCATTTTGAAGCGAATCCACGCTCAACTGTATATTTTGAACGTTGTCGTAAGAAGGTACGTCGACATAATTTTTTATCAGCGTTTTCAGTTCGGAATCGATTTTCAGAATGGGGTCGAGACATTGCGTTTGGAGCGTAGCGATTTCCGACTCTAAACTTTTGTTTAAGGTTTCCTGCAAAGCGATCAAATCGGTCCTCAACTTCTTAACTCGAATGTCCAACATGAGAATCTCTTCTGCATGGTCCACACGCTTGGTGTTGCCGAAAATGTCGTTAGGCATTTTTGGTTAACGGTTATTTATAATAGGATAGACGATTCGTAATTCTACGAAGAGAGGAATAAGTTTGTCGTAATCTCCGAGGAGTTCTATGTAAAGATAATCTCCTGCAGACACATCGTACGTAATGTTAGAAAGCATCTTGTCGTGCTTGATTCGAAAAATGTTCTTGCCGGTAGAAATTTTGATTTCGCCTGCGTTTTCCGGATTCACGGTGATTTGAAGTTTCCCGTCGATCGGAATTTCGTAGAAATCTAAATTGTTATTAAAAACATAAAACATCTTGCCCACATCGTCATTCAGTTTCGTCCAAATGCTGTTGAGGTGAATGATCAACAGACCGTTGAGTTTAGGTAACACGGAAGGTAAGACTTCATGATCTGGTATGGTTTCCATAATGATCTGTTTTTTGAAACCGAACAAATTCATAGGCATGCTGGTTATTTAAGAATACGGTCATAGTTTCTTGTAATGACAGTCAAAGTGTTTTTTTACTGAGTAACAAAAGGTTTTTTTTTGAGTTAGTGAAAATTGTTGTGTGTGGTGGTAAGTGCTAATTATTTGCACTGTGCGCAATTCTTATTTATTTCTAAACGACGATGTCCCCAAGGCAATGTGTGAATACCACACTCGAGGACGCACCTCTTGTCGTCGTTGGGATCCAGGGCAATTTTCCTAACTTCGTTTGTTGTAATCACATGGTCAACGCTCTGGATTCTTTGTTCTTCTCTTAGAACCGACGACCTGGTCTTGAGGCAATCGATGTAATCGTGGAAGGTGAGTTTGTTCTCCACCGTATTTTTGCCCACACCTTTTGCTTTCTTCGTGACACTACTCTCTGTTTTTATGGCATACATCTTCGAACGCAAACCCGCGAACTCGACAATAATATCACCGTTACATTCATCTTTCAGCTTACCTAGGACTTTTTTGTTGAGGGAAGGAATCCCAAATCTGTTGGGTTGAGGATACGCAGAAGTATCGAAATACTCAAGCATGGAAGGATTTTTTATGTCTTCATAGAGGTTAGGTGTTTGTATGCTGTAAATGAAGCTGTCGGTGTCCGTGTACAAAAGTGATATTTTATCATTGTAGAAGGGTTTCATCACGTCATAATGAAATTCGAACATGTAAAGTTTCGACAAGTCGAGAACCGTTGCGCCAACGTAAATTGGTTTTCTGAATTTCATCAATTTTATATGTAGATTGAAAAGTGCTAAATTCTCGTTGTAAATTTTTCTCGACTTGAATCTAGGATCGGCTATCCACTTCCGACATTTATTCTTATCGGAAATTAATTTCACGTCTACGTGCTTTCTAACATTCTCCATGGTCTTTCCGTACACCGCATTGTTCATTAATTTAAAGAAGTCCTTGTCTAAATCGGAAGTGGCAGCTGTTCTATGTTGTGTGTTAGTTTCTATGTAAGATCTTAACCACGTGGAATGTTTAAACTTTAGTATTCGTCTAACATTCACTATCTGAACACCCTTCCCAATCAAAAACCGGAGATTCTTGTAGTGGACGACGTATCTCTGTTTAGGGTCCAATGTTAACAAAAGCTTGTCTTGAACCGAGTCGGGTGGATATTTGATTTCGGGAGTCGGAGGCAAATCCGAAAACGTGTCGTGCTGGTGGTCGGAGAATTGGAGATCTACCTCTGCGAAGACACCACACTCGCTATCGTCGAAATGAATAATGTCTATCGAAGCGGGATCTAACCATTCGAATCCCCCGTAAGGAAGTTTCTGAACCATGGCATGTCCGTAGAGATTATTAACGTCAGCGTAGAAGATGTAATTCGATGCTCGATTTGAATCGTAATCTTCTTTCATGTGTACGTTATTAGCTTTTGCATGTCTCTGTACGCATTGCACCATTCCACCTCGTATCCCTCTTTCGATGAATAGCAACATGTCAACGTCCGATATCAGTTCCAGCTTGACCTTTGTCTGGAATAACATTGCCGACCACGCTAATCCCGGTAGACTGTAGAAATACGCTGGATCTAATTTATAAATATTCGTTGCCGTTTTCCTGAACGCTTGAAAAACATCCGCGAGTATCGTCACGTCCAGTTTTAAGTATGCGTCGTGGTAGTCTCCGAGTGTCCTACATTCTAATTTCTCCCACATGAGTTGCGCGTGTTGGTATTCTTCTTCCGCGATTCCTTTCTCTCTGAGTCTGCTGTAAAATTCTCTTGGAAGTGGAAGAGCGTCGTCGTTAAATTTAGAACCATCACTAACATATTCGTAAGGATAAACCCCTTTACGTCTAACGAGTTCTATGTCTACGTTGGGAAAACTAGCTCTAGTTATTTTAAATTGATCGTCGGTGAGTTTGTTCGCTAAAGCATCCAGACTTGCAGAGAGAAATCTATACGAATCCAGGAAGCGCATCTCGATTGTATTTTTCGTTCCCGGAATCGACACTTGCTTGCTGAGACTAATGTAACGTTCTTCATTCTCGGCCAAGACACCTATACGTTTCGGATCGTAGCCAAGATGTCTCACCAGGTGGTGAAAATCATATCCGCTTCCGTTGTGAAAGAATATGGGGATGAATTTAGGTTTCTGGATTTTAAGATTGCACGTGTTGCAAATTCCACCTATGTAGTTTCCGCTGAAATGATCGTGGTGGAATATTTTTTTGTTCTCATCAGTGAAACTTTGATCACATACCGGACACACCTCAGTGGAATTGTAATTTTGAAGTTCATTTTCAGTTAAAGGTGCCATCGGTTTTGATGTAAGCAGTACGCTACCAATTACCTCAACCTCCTCCACCATTTTTTCCAGGAAGTGTTCGATTACATTTGGCCCGCGATATATATATGCTTCATTTATTTTATCACGTCGCACAACAACATAGCCGAAACTATTAGGTTGATGAAGCTGGTACGGCGTTGTGGAGGAAATTTCGGGATCCGGTTCGCAGTAGGAGAGTGGTTTGAGGAACGCCTCGAAATCTGCGACGATGATTGCGGGATGTTCCAACAATGCCTTGTGCATTTTGAATTCTTCCACTTCGTTCGTTTCGGGCATCAACATTCTAGCCGGTCTGTTGTCGCCGCAATAAATTTTATGTTCGGCAAGTTTCTCGATAGCAATTTGACGTCCGGTGTAATTTCGATAATCGAGTTGTTTTCGATCGTCGAACGTGGTTAGGCATCTCGGGCAAACTTCGATGCAATTTTTATACTTGGTAGTTTGACTTCTGACCAAACGTGATAGTGAACGAATTAGCGTGTAGTGATGAACATCCTCGTTTGAAATTAGAAGAAGATTAATCACACGAGCATCGTCATCGTCGACATCGCTTATCCTGACGGGATGCACGAGATATTTATCTGACGTGAAGGAATATACATTAATAGCGATGCGTTTTCCTGCACGATTTTCGAACTTTGTTATATCCGACAATGTCACCGGGTATTCAATGTCAGACATTACACTTTGAAAGTCGGTCTCGTATTGTTTGTAATGTCCAACCCACTGTGGATTATTTTTGCAATGAACAGGATGCAGTGCAGCCAACACACACCAGAGAAAACACTTGTTATCGCTGTTCTGTATATTTAGCACAGCCCTCTTGTGTTGAATGTTCGGTGGAAGAGGAACGTAGCTGGAAGCGCGAAGAGGCGAGAATTGGTTCACGTAAACAGTTAACGTGTGAGGACTTCCACATAGAGACCATCCCGACCCTTTAGCCTCGAAATCGTCATGTTTCTTAACCAGCTCGTTGGAAACTTTATAATAGAAGTTGTCCAAATTTTCGACGTCCGCCAAATAAAGAGTCTGGTTTTTTGTACGATGATAAAAAATACTCGTTGTGCCATCAACTTTCTTGTATTCAGAAAACAGAACAACGTATACTTTTATAGAGTTGTTTTCAAGTTTATCTTTTAAAATATTTACTACAGATGTTTTCGTTTCATCCAAGAAACTAAGAATGTCACGACCTGGTTCTGACTTAATTGAAAAATCCTGTAGTTGGTCGTTAAATGCAGATCTAATTGGTTTGCATTCATTAGATAATTTAATTTGCTTGGAAGTGGAAGCTTCCGTTTCTGAATTATCGATTTTCCTTTTCGATGTTGCTTGTCCGGTCGATGGTTTGCAAATTTTGAGATGTTTACTTAAATTTGTAATGCTAATCATCTTTCCGCATCGAGCACAAGGCTTAGAAGGCAAGGAACGATTAATTCTCGAACCTGTTTCGCTACATCTTGCCCTGTGTACCGATAAATTGTTCCTTGAGATTAGCTTCCCACAAGTAACACATTCAGTTTTATCATTTTTACGATTAAAACTGGTGGTGGATGCCATTGCTTTCTCCAAAATCACAGAAATCAAAAAGTCTAGTATATAGCGACACAATTTTCAGGTATGTTATTTTATATAGAATTTCTTGGAGTGATTACAAAACTCAAAAATTCAATCTACTGTAAATAGAATTTCAGGTATGTTATTTCTTGTGTGCGAATACAAAAACTCAAGAATTCAATCTACTGTAAATACAATTTTCAGGTATGTTATTTTATATAGAATTTCTTGGGGTAATTACAAAACTCAAAAAATAAATCTACTGTGAATATAATTTTCAGGTATGTTATTTTATATAGAATTTTCTCGGGGCGTTCAATATTGTCAACAGTATTATATTTGAGCGAGTCGCTTGTCACCTAAACACTGCAGCTCACAGGTCGGGAAAATCTAACATGAAAGCAGATAATACGTTTATGCCTTATTTATATATAATTTTCACGGGGCGTTCAATATTGTCAACGGTATCATATTTGACCGCGTTACTTGTCACCTAAACACTACAGCTCACAGGTCGGGAAAATCTGACATGAAAGTAGACAATACGTTTATGCCTTATTTATATATAATTTTCACGGGGCGTACAATATTGTCAACGGTATCATATTTGACCGCGTCGCTTGTCACCTAAACACTACAGCTCACAGGTCGGGAAAATCTGACATGAAAGTAGACAATACGTTTATGCCTTATTTATATATAATTTTCACGGGGCGTACAATATTGTCAACGGTATCATATTTGAGCACGTCGCTTGTCGCCTAAACACTACAGCTCACAGGTCGGGAAAATCTGACATGAAAGCAGATAATACGTTTATGCCTTATTTATATATAATTTTCACGGGGCGTTCAATATTGTCAACGGTATCATATTTGACCGCGTCGCTTGTCACCTAAACACTACAGCTCACAGGTCGGGAAAATCTGACATGAAAGCAGATAATACGTTTATGCCTTATTTATATATAATTTTCACGGGGCGTTCAATATTGTCAACGGTATCATATTTGAGCACGTCGCTTGTCGCCTAAACACTGCAGCTCACAGGTCGGGAAAATCTGACATGAAAGCAGATAATACGCTTATGCCTTATTTATATAGAATTTTCTCGGGGCGTACAATATTGTCAACGGTATCATATTAGAGCGCGTCGCTTGTCACCTAAACACTACAGCTCACAGGTCGGGAAAATCTGACATGAAAGCAGATAATACGTTTATGCCTTATTTATATATAATTTTCACGGGGCGTACAATATTGTCAAGAGCGTTAGTTTTTGTAGAGCTCTCTTTTTCCATTTTTCCTCTATACAGTGAAGCTGTAGAAGACGCAATTAGCTAACCTAGCATACAACACACCTTCCTAATTAATATGGATATTGTCACACATTTCTCTTATTTTATACTGTTGTAAATAGAAAAGATTATGTACGGTAAATATTTTGTACATTATAGGGAAAAAATGCAAAATATCCTCCAATTTTAATTCGAATCGAGTCGAATTTTTACATATTTCCACGCCGCCACATATTGTCCTATTTGCTTCTTTTACTTGCCTTGCTTAATTAACTCTCGCTAATTAGCATTTTTTTGGAAGAAGTCAACTAGAACAACATATGGCGGTATGAGAAATATGTAAATTAAAGAACATTTTAGCAATATATGGGCCCTAGCAATTAGCTTTCTCGACTAAGAGTACTCTTTCAAACGTCTTCTGCTGATCGTATTACTAAACGAGGACGTTTAAAATTTTTGGGTGTTGAAAAAGTTTGACACTACTTTTTTATTTCTATTGTTTGCTAATAGATGGCGCTAATAGTACCCCCTCCCCCCTCTTCTCCTCTGCTGTATGACAAATAGCGCAAACATAAAAATCAAGATTTTGGAGAGCAAAACATAAAATTTGCATGCATCTGATGTCGAACCGGGAACTTTTATCTTTCGGGGAGTCAACATTATTTTTTACTCAGTCGTCATATAACATGAACGCACGCAAATATTCACATGTGCTTTTATTATTTTGTGTTCGGTAAGTACAAGTATATTCTTACATAAATTATTGTTTAATTTAATAAATTATTGTTTAATTTAATAAATTGTAAACTCGGAACTTGCTAAACTAATACTCCTTCTGTGTTTCATTAAACTATTGAAAGCGAATGTTGCGTGCATGCGGAAATAGCAGAGGAAAAAAGACCGGATGGAAGCAATTTAAAATCACTGGGGCAAGGTCAGTATTACGAGAGCGTAAAAAACACGTGCTTCCATTCAACTTCGAAAAATAAGAATGAATGTGTGCATACAGAACACATATGCTTTCTTTTCACAGTTGTACATGAAGTAAGTTACGGGAAGGCTCTATTTTTTATGTCTGTGTATATGTTGTACAATTAGGTACAAGTATTGTACAATTAGGTACAAATTGTTGTACAATTATTTTCCCCAGTTGCCCAGTTGGCAACACATCATGAAAAAACATGTCAAGAAGACCCAGTGGGTTTATAAGTCAGTGCTGCCAATTCCTATTTGTAGGTTAGCTTAGCCAGTGAAAGATCATATAGTAGAATTTTTGTAGAGTGGGTGTTTGCGAGTTCCACGATGCCTTGCCCGAGGATACCCTATGCAGTGTCATCCTGATTGCAGAGAAGTCCTTCGCCTACGACGTGAAGAACGAAAGGGTGACGGAACAGTTTTAAATTCATAAAAAATTGCCACATACTAAAAATCAACATCCAACACATTTTAGGTTATATAAAATTTGTGAAAACCTTATAATACTGAAATATTAAAACAAACGGAGTCCCCCTTGTAGGTTAGTTCGGTGCGTAAATAAAAAAAATGATAGGTTAAGTTATATCACTTAGGATCGTAAGAAAATTAAAAAAAACCGTAAAAAAAAAGATAGGTTAAGTTATATCACGTAACATCGTGATATACCTACCAAGTACAAATAGAAAAAAAAATAAATGCGGTGAAAATTTGTACTAAAACATCGCTAAACGCTATAACATCGACAAAAAATTGTCAAAATATGTCAAAAAGTGATATTCGATTGATAAAAAAAAATACCTACAAAATATGATCCTCAAATAATAACGTTCAAACAGTACCTAAATAAAAAAAATGATAGGTTAAGTTATATCACTTAGGATCGTAAAAAAATTAAATAATCGTAAAAAAAGGATAGGTTAAGTTGTATCACGTAACATCATGATATACCTACCAAGTACGAGTGGGGGAAAAATGAGTATAGTGAAAATTTGCACTAAAACATCGCTAAACGCTAAAACATGGACAAAAAATTGTCAAAGTATGTCAAAAAATGATATTCGATTGATAAAAAAAGACCATACCTACTAAGTACTATTTTGAACCCCTCAATATACACTACTTTTATGTTCACTATGTGTGAATGTAAGCATAGGCTTAACCTGGCGGGGGCAAAGGGAAGCACTTGCCCCCTCCAAAATTTATAATTTAAATATATTTTGTGATCCTCCTGGCACTTGAGGAACAAACGAATAAAGAGTAATAATTGTGATTTTTCAAATGTATTTATCAAATAATCCTGGACACTACTTTTATGCGATGGAAAACTTTGTGATTATCTCAACCCGAAGATAGTTTCCAAGTGACCCATTAAGATAGTACCTAAAAATTGTACTCTATGCATTGCCAAAATTTCATGTATTATAAATTGTGCCGTTCACATTTTAGATGGATATTTTGACCATTTCAAACACACTAAAGTATTTGACTTATCACTAAGTACATATGTCCATCCATTTGTGTTGTTAATGCCCACTGGACACAGCATACTTTTTGGCCAGTAGTAGGAAGTTGATGGACAAGTGAATGCAAGAATTTAATAACTGCATCGCCATTTTCACGTGGATTTTTGAAGCAATCCTACAAACAAGTTTGAGTCACGCACACAAGTAGTACACCATACCGGGTTCTGCGCCCTCATTTGGGGCTCGAATCATCATGTGGGGCTCAGTGTTGCCAACTCACCCCACGAAAATTTCACCAACTGATATTTTGAAGTTTTTTATGATGTATTTGAGGGCAGAGTTGGCAACACTGTGGGCCCACTGTAGCTTTTTAGGTCTGGCAATACTGCCGTAGACAGAGTTGGTAACACTGTGGGCCCACTGTAGCCTTTTATAAGGGGGGTTTATTGCCCTGTTTACATCTGGCAACACTGCCGTAGACAGTGTTGGGTTCACTGTATTTATCAAAGGACCTGAGGGGTCCTGCCCTGTTTACATCTGGCAACATTGCCGTAGACAGAGTTGGCCTGTGGGCCCACTGTAGCTTTTTATGAGGGGTCTATTGCTCTGTTTACATCTGGCAACACTGCCGTATGACAGAGTTGGGTTCACTGTTTTCATCAAAGGACCTGAGGGGCCCATGCACCTGTCTGGCAACACTGCCGTAGACAGAGTTGGCCTGTGGGCCCACTGTAGCCTTATGATGTATTTGAGGACAGAGTTGGCAACACTGTAGCCTTTTATGAGGGGGGTCTATGGCTCTTTTTTACATTTGCCTACCCACTCTACAAAAATTCTACTATATGATCTTTCACAGGCTAAGCTAACCTACAAATAGTGGCAGCACTGACGAGGCTCGAATTATTATTTGAGGCTCGAAATCGAATCGCTAAATATAAAATAAAATAACAATGCCTATGAACCTGTTTGGCTTCAGGAAGCAGGCTATGGAGGTATCCGCCCAAAGCGCACCATCGCCACCTGCGAGCTGGGACCTGTTACCCTCCCTATTATCTAAACTCAACGGTTTGTTGATTATACACTTGAATAGCATCCTGACCCAGTACGACGAGGATGTGGGCAAGACTTTCTACATATTCAACAACAACTTGAATTATTACCAATTCCCCATCTCCGGCAAACTGCAGTTTGACATGAATCCCGAGAATAAAGGAGAGGCCAAAATTTCCTCCGGCAAGAACATCTATCGCATCAAACACGATAGGATGATTTTTTACTGTAAACTTTTATTAAAGGACCTGAGGGGCCCATGTACTCTTTATGTCTGGCAACACTGTTGGGGGCACAGAGTTGGCAACACTGTGGGCTTTTACTGTAGCCTTTATGAGGGGGACATATTGCCCTCCTGTTTATGTCTGGCAACACTGCCGTAGATTTTTTGACAGTGTTGTTAACCGGGGTTTTTTACTGTAAACTTTTATTAAAGGGCCTGAGGGGCCCATGTACCCTTTATGTCTGGCAACACTGTTGGGGGCCTAGTGTTGGCAACACTGTGGGCTTTTACTGTTGTCCCCTTTATATTTGGCAACTCTATTGGATGTTCTTTGAGGGGGTTTTGCCAACCCATCCGAAGAAAATTCTACTATATGATTTTTCACAGGCTAAGCTAACCTACAAATAGTGGCAGCACTGACTTTTGGCATGTTTTTTCATGATGTGGGGCGCAGGCGCACAGTGCGGAAGCGGAAGGTAGACGCCAAACAAACGTCACAATGATTTTCACCTATTTACTAGTTATATTAAAAATGTAACGTGCTACTTCATTATTTATAATTTTTCTACATTCAGTATTATCGATAAACTGTTAAAGTATTATTGAGTTTTACATCGTCTGTACAAAATGAAAGTAAGAATATGGCTGCCAAGCGCAGGGTCACAGCGAGTTCAAGCGTGCATCTGTCGCGCCTCTCTGCTCTCCTCTCCACGTTTGCCGCGAATTCGGACAACAATGAACGCACATGTTTTTACGTTCTCGTAATACTAACCTTGCTCCACTGATTTTAAATTGCTTCCATCCGCTTTTTTTTTTCTGTGTTATTTCCGTATGCACGCAACATTCGCTTTCAATTCAACCTGTGAGCTGTATAATGAAACACAGGAGTGTTAGTATAGCAGGCTTCGAGTTTACAATTTATTAAATTAAACAATAATTTATGTAAGAATATACTTGTACTTACCGAACACAAAATAAAAGCACATGTGAATGTTTGCGTGTGTTCATATATGACGACTGAGTAAAAAATAATGTTGACTCCTCGAAAAATAAAGTTTTTAGTTCGACATCAGATGGATGCAAATTTTATGTTCTCCAAAATCTTGATCATACAGCAGAGGAGAAGAGGGGAGAGAGAGAGGAGGTACTATTAGCGCCATCTATTAGCAAACAATAGAAATAAAAAGTAGGTCAAACTTTTTCAACACCCGAATATTTTAAACGTCCTCGCGTAGTAATACGATTTAGCTCAAGACGTTTAAAAGAGTACTCTTAGTCGACAAAGCTAATTGCTAGGGCCCTTATATTACTAAAATATTCTTTAATTTGCATATTTCTCATACCGCCATATGTTGTTCTAGTTGACTTCTTCCAAAAAAATGCTAATTAGCGAGAGTTAATTAAGCAAGGCAAGTAAAAGAAGCAAAATAGAACATATGTGCCGGCGTGAGAATATGTAAAAATTCGATTCAGAGGTGGATCGAATTAAAATTGCGGGATATTTTGCATTTTTTTTATCGTACATAATTTTTTCCATTTACAACAGTATAAAATAAGAGGAATGTGTGACAATATCCATATTGCAGAATCTTCTACAACATTTTTATGCAACATGTTTGCAAGACGTAACAAATGAAGGTTTGTTTACATGAGAAATTACTAAACAAAACACACTTGAAATAGTATAAAAAACTTGAGCAGCGCAAACATACGCGTCATAGATTTGAAAGATCATACAACCTCTGCCATCTATTGAATGAAAAAGGAACTACGTGATGAAAATCGGGAAGCTGTCGATTCTGTATAGAGGGAAGATGGAAAAAGAAAGCTCTACGGAAACTGACGCTTTTGACAATATTGTACGCCCGTAAAATTATATATAAATAAGACTGAGGCGTATTATCTGCTTTGATTTCAGATTTTACCAACCTGTCAGCTGTAGTGTTTAGGTGACAAGCGACTTACTCAAATATGACGCTTTTGACAAAATTGTACACCCGTAAAATTATATATAAATAAGACTGAGGCGTATTATCTGCTTTGATGTGAAATTTTACCAACCTGCCAGCTGTAGTGTTTAGGTGACAAGCGACTTACTCAAATATGACGCTTTTGACAATATTGTACGCCCGTAAAATTATATATAAATAAGACTGAGGCGTATTATCTGCTTTGATGTGAAATTTTACCAACCTGCCAGCTGTAGTGTTTAGGTGACAAGCGACTTACTCAAATATGACGCTTTTGACAATATTGTACACCCGTAAAATTATATATAAATAAGACTGAGGCGTATTATCTGCTTTGATGTGAAATTTTACCAACCTGTCAGCTGTAGTGTTTAGGTGACAAGCGACTTACTCAAATATGACGCTTTTGACAAAATTGTACACCCGTAAAATTATATATAAATAAGACTGAGGCGTATTATCTGCTTTGATGTGAAATTTTACCAACCTGCCAGCTGTAGTGTTTAGGTGACAAGCGACTTACTCAAATATGACGCTTTTGACAATATTGTACGCCCGTAAAATTATATATAAATAAGACTGAGGCGTATTATCTGCTTTGATTTCAGATTTTGCCAACCTGTCAGCTGTAGTGTTTAGGTGACAAGCGACTTACTCAAATATGACGCTTTTGACAATATTGTACGCCCGTAAAATTATATATAAATAAGACTGAGGCGTATTATCTGCTTTGATGTGAAATTTTACCAACCTGTCAGCTGTAGTGTTTAGGTGACAAGCGACTTACTCAAATATGACGCTTTTGACAATATTGTACACCCGTAAAATTATATATAAATAAGACTGAGGCGTATTATCTGCTTTGATTTCAGATTTTACCAACCTGTCAGCTGTAGTGTTTAGGTGACAAGCGACTTACTCAAATATGACGCTTTTGACAATATTGTACGCCCGTAAAATTATATATAAATAAGACTGAGGCGTATTATCTGCTTTGATGTGAAATTTTACCAACCTGTCAGCTGTAGTGTTTAGGTGACAAGCGACTTACTCAAATATGACGCTTTTGACAATATTGTACACCCGTAAAAATTATATATAAATAAGACTGAGGCGTATTATCTGCTTTGATTTCAGATTTTGCCAACCTGTCAGCTGTAGTGTTTAGGTGACAAGCGAGTTACTCAAATATGACGCTTTTGACAATATTGTACGCCCGTGAAAATTATATATAAATAAGACTGAGGCGTATTATCTGCTTTGATGTGAAATTTTGCCAACCTGCCAGCTGTAGTATTTAGGTGACAAGCGACTTACTCAAATATGACGCTTTTGACAATATTGCACACCCGTAAAATTATATATAAATAAGACTGAGGCGTATTATCTGCTTTGATGTGAAATTTTACCAACCTGTCAGCTGTAGTGTTTAGGTGACAAGCGACTTACTCAAATATGACGCTCTTGACAATATTGTACGTATATTGTATTGTATAGGAGGCTAGAAGCATATAATTTGACGAAAAAAAAACCAAGTAAGGTCATAGAGAATAGTTAATAGTTAAAAAAAAAAGTGAACAATTATATTTTGCATTGCACAGCATTGGATATTAAATAACATACCCCCAAAAAATCTGTGCATTATGCGTTCTGTAAAAAATTGCCCTACGTGCCAAACTGCTGTGTCAAGTAAACATTTTCAAAGGCACTGTCGTACTTGTGTGCCGGAAAAGCGAATATGTGCGACCAAACTGTGCTCTAAGTGTGGAAAAAATATTTCTATTGCCAACTTCAAGCGACACCAGCTTACTTGCAAGAGCACTGGAACATCTCTACCGCAACCTTCCAAGCGAAAGGTAGAAGTAACCTCCCTCGATGCATCGCCACCTGCCAAACGCGTCAAGCTGGCGAAGAAAGCAGACCAATTTGCGTTTGAGCATTTATTAGAAGATTTTAACATAACATCAGACAGCTTCTGCGATGTGCGTAGTTTTCTGGAGAGCGAGCGAGCTAAGATAATATCCATCCTCAACGATGCATTGGCTACACACTCCACTAAATTCTATGCTGTGCTATGCTGCAAGTATAAGAAACCGTCTGATGAAATATATAAATTCTTCCATGCCACAAAAGCAAAAACACTGCATCAGGCAGATGTCACTGACCTCGACAGCATCTACGGCAAGTTTGTCGAGAAGCTTGTGGCAAAGCACGAGGAGCATCAGGCTGAAGGCTCGGGCGGTTCGCTGTGTGGCGACCCCCACAAACTTTATCTGAAACTTAACAAATTCCTGCCACTGGCAGGGTCTAGCTATATTGCCCTGCCATCCGAGGTTAAAGCAAAAAAAGCTGTTCTCAATATTCGGAACAAAGACACCAAATGCTTCCTCTGGTCGGTGCTGGCAGCATTGCACCCTATACCTCGGAAAAACCACCCGTACCGTGTTAACCACTACACGCAGTATGAGTCGGAACTGGAGGATGCAATGGCCGGGATTGCCTACCCTGTAGAAGTCTCGCATATTGGCAAGTTTGAGGTTCGTGCTCGTGACTTGTTGGGCCTGCAATTAGCCATCAATGTTTACGGTCTCACCGAGAACAAACATGAGGTCCACCCCATCCGGGTGAGCGACGTAGACGACGATGGTGCGCAGGAAATTCACCTTCTGCTCATCAAGGACGAGACCCATCACCACTACACCCTCATCCGTTCCCTCTCTCGGCTTGTTTCGAGCCAACGGAGCAAAGACAAAACCCACATAGAAGTTTGTCGCAGGTGCCTGTCCATTTTCGACAACCAAAAACAATATAAATTCAAACACTCTCGAGGACCCAACATTACTGCTGAGAAGCTAGCTCGCCACATGCTCTACTGTGGTACCAACAAGCCTGCACGAACTATCGTGCCCGAACCTGGTGCAGTAGAGTGTTTTCGCATGCACAGTGCTATGGTGAAGCATCCTGCCTATATTGTAGCAGACTTCGAGGCCTTTCTTCAACCTCTGTCTAACTGCGAGCCCAACCCCGAAACATCCTCTACTATTCCTTTCCAAATCCACGAGGCCTCGAGTTACTCCTATGTTGTGGTGTGGCGAGACCATATTGCCTCCGAGCCCTATGTGTATCGCGGTCGCGACCCGGTCAAACACTTCCTGAAGAGAATGCAACAGGAAGCCATCAAGATAGGGAAGGTGCTGTTGGCCCCCAAGCCCATGCTACCTCTGTCTCCGGAAGACAAGCATCAGCACGAAATAGCTCTAAATTGTCCTGTTTGCAAGTCGGTCTTCACTGACGATAACAAAAAGGTCCACCACCATGACCATTATGGGACCGGAAGCTACATTGGCCCATGGTGCAACAGATGTAACTTGAGAGCCAGGGACCCGCGCTTCATACCGGTCTTTTTTCACAATGGCTCGGGATATGATTTCCATCACTTGGTCACACATCTAGGGTACGACAATGCGAGAATCAATGTCCTGGCACAGAACGAGGAGCGTTATATTAGCGTCAGCAAGCGGGTGCCGATCCCCGACTCAAGCAAGAGCATCGAGCTTCGGTTCCTCGACTCTCTGAGGTTCCTCCAGGCAAGCCTGGATGCTCTTGCTGGGAAGCTCAGAGACGACCAACTAACCATTACCACATCAAGTTTCCCGAACTTAGATGTCACACTCATAAGACGTAAAGGGGTCTACCCCTACGAATACGTCACAGACCGTTCCAAGTTCGAAGAAGAGTTGCTGCCTCCCCAGGATAAGTTCTACAGCCAGCTGAGAGGTTCAGGTATTACCGACGAGGAGTACAAGCATGCTCAGTCTATGTGGGTCGAGTTGGGTTGCCGAACTTTCGGTGATTACCACAATGCATACCTGAAGCTTGATGTGACGCTTCTTGCTGATGTGTTCCAGGCGTTTCGGGCGACTGCGATAAACATTTACAACCTGGACCCTGTATATTTTTACAGCCTTCCTGGACTGGCATGGTCGGCCATGCTCCTGCTGACTAAAGTTAAACTTTCACTTATCTTCGATGTTGATATCATGCTTTTCATCGAGAGAGCTATCCGGGGCGGTATGGTCCAAGTGTCGCAACGCTTCGCACACGCCAACAATCACCACATGGCCACTGGTTACGACCCCTCCCAACCATCAAGCTACATCATGTACACTGACGTGAATAATCTTTACGGGCACTCCATGATGCAGCCACTCCCAACAGGACAGTTTGAGTGGGTTGATCCTTCCAACTTCGACGTTAAAGGTTTTGACGATTCGGAACATGGGTTTTTTGCCGAGGTGGACCTTGACTTCCCCGAGAAGCTGCAGGATACATTCTCTGACCTTTCGCCTGCTCCGGAATTCAAGTGTCCACCTGGCTCGGATCAACCGAAGCTCGTCATGGACTTGGAGCCCAAAAAGCGTTATGTGCTACACTACCGGAACCTCCAGTGGTTAATACAGCAAGGGGTCTCGGTCAAAGCAGTTTACCACGTGCTCTTGTTCAGGTAGTCTCCATGGTTGAAGCCGTACATCGAACTGAACACCAAACATCGCACTGATGCCACTTCGGAACTTGATCGCGATTTTTTCAAATTAATGAACAATGCGGTATTTGGGAAGACCATGGAGAATGTGCGAAATCGCGTTGATGTGAGGTTGGTGACGAAGAAAACAGAATGTCGTCGACTTGTTGCAAGCCCGCTGTTTAGGTCTCGAACAATTTACAATGAACAGATGTCTCTGGTTCACATGAACCGGTGCGAGGTGCTACTCAACAAGCCCATCTATGTGGGAGCTGCAGTTTTGGATCTGAGCAAGTTGTGCATGTTCGAGACATATTACGACATACTACGTGCACACTACAACCACAATATCTCGCTCCTCTACACAGACACAGACAGCTTGGTGTACCATGTTCGCACGGACGATGCGTATGACGATATAGCCAAAGTTCCAGCTCTTGTCAAGCTCTTCGACACATCGGGCTATCCCCAGCTAAACCGGTATGGAATTCTACCCCAGAACAAAAAAATACCCGGCAAACTCAAGGACGAGAAAGACGGGGATGTGATTGTGGAGTTTGCTGGACTTCGTGCCAAAGCCTATGCGATCCGGGCTGAGGGCTCTGTAACAAAAAAGGCAAAGGGTGTAAGCAGGCAAGTGGTTCGGGAGCACCTCAAGTTTGAGGATTACCTCGAGTGCCTCAGAACAAAATCGCCCATTCTACAAAAAGAGCATCGTATCCAAAGCGTCGATCATGTGCTTACAACTAATATTGTCAGGAAAGTTGCTCTGGATGCACACGACGACAAGAGGTGTATTCTTGAATGTGGGGTCCACACACTTCCGTGGGGTCACTATCGCCTCCAAACTAGTAAGGCCTGCCCAGAGTGCAACAAAAAATAATAGGCAATGCAAAATGAAAAAAAAATCAATTTTAATTTACTTCAACTTCCTCGATTACATGCATGGCACAGCAAAATTAAACTTCTGGGAAACTGCTTATTGTAGTTTGTACTTGTGTATATAAAATTCCACATTTCTTATTGTGTGCTATTTTTTTTAATTTTTTTTTTGTATCTAAAACTGTTCAGTCACTCTTTCATTCTTGACGTCATACACAAATGTTTTCTCTGCAATAAGAATGACGCTGCACAGAGTATCTGCAGGCAAGGCGTCGTGGAACTCGCATACGATCTTTATGTTGGTACGATCGTTGACAACCACCTGCTTCCTCTTAGATGTGTTGATGACGAACATGGGTCTGCGAGCTATGAACTCGTTGGGGTTGTAGTACACGTCCACATTGCTGGAGGTCACTCTCTTGTAAGCTGTGTACGCCTCGTAAAGTTTCAGGTAATCGTTGTTCGTAATGTTTAGATTGTAGTTCTCGCGTGGGAAAACTTCATTCCTGCCATTTTTGAGGTAAACATTCTTAATTTTGCAATTATCAAACTGGCTAGAATCTTTCTCTTGGTTATTATCTTTCCCCGTCTGGAAGAGCACGACCGCAAACTCAGGCATATCGTACCGGATGCTGTTGAACTGCGTAGTAACATCAAATTCAAAATGGCTGCCGGAAGCAGGTTTCTGCACGCACTGGTAGCCGTAAAATTGGATGGGTACTTGGGGGTTCTTCAAGATGTCGGCTTTGTACTTGAGACCGTAATTAGATTCGTATTCCACCACAGGGATGCGCAGCTCCATGGACTGGATGACGCACTTGGCAGCGTCAGGTAGTGTGTTGGCAAGTGCTGCACCGTCTGCACCCAAGGTGCTGTAACGCATCAGCACATCGTTGTCGTTGGCGCTTCTGCGAAAAGTGACGCGTAAACCACCCTTCCACATAATCTCCGTGTAGTCGGAGAAAAAGCCTGGAAGCAAGCGCATGGGAAACAGTACTGTGTGGCTTTGAGTTTTGATTTTTGTATCTGCTTCGAATCCCCCTGCCTGGTAGTATGCTGCATCGGTCTTGGAGAGTTTCAGTGTTCCCACAGCTGTAGAAGTAATCCCAGGGTAGTCAACCCTATCGATGACGGTGCCATGCTTTCTAACTTCCACTTGCGAGAACAGATGCGGCACAAAATTGTCCACAAGTCTTAAATTTGCATTGGCGTGGAATGCTTCGCCGTTGTCTCTCTTCACCACATCAAACTTGATATACAAATCAGCTCTGTGAGGGTGAATAAACCCATCCCCGACGTCCACATCGTATTCGATCTCCCTGTTCGGTTCGTTCAAATTGGCAAACGTGCGACGATTGGGTGGGAAGGACTGCAACTCGTAACTTTCGATTTGCTCCATGATTGTTATTTATTATACGTTAATCTCCACGACGGCGGTGGTAGTAGCTCCGGCAAAATTCACCACCTCCCCCTTCTCGTTTGTCACTGCCAATTCTATGTTGTCTATGCGATTACGAGATATAGGGAAGTATATCGGTGGTGAGGGTGTGTAGATAATCGGTTCCATGAATTCAGAGTTTGGTTTGAACGTAGCGATAATACCTGTCTGCTTGTGGCTGCCTGGGATGCCATCCGAGGATTTGGTGATCATGCCTTCTGCCACGTTGCAATGTATGTTCAGAGTCTCGATGGCTAGAAATTTAGGAATGTTGGCACCGATGTGCTTGATGCCAGGTTCGAGTTTTGTGTTGTTCTCGAATCCCAGAAGCTCTCCAACAGTGCCTAGGTCTACTGTTTCCGTAGCAGACACAATTTCAACTCTGTGAGTTACAGAATTTTGAGATAGCAGTATATTTCTTGGCAATTGGGCTTGCAAGGTAGACAGATTGTACTGTCCTGGCGTGATAACTATTTTTTCATTTCCAACAGTAATTTTGTTATTGTGCTCCGTGACATTGGGTATCAGGTACATGCTGTAGAATGCACGAAGAGCAATAGATTTAGGATAGATGATGTCGTCATGCAACGCGAGTTTCAAGACCGAAGTCTCGCTGGTGAGATGGAACACTCCCATGGTGTTTTAGGTACCACAATGCTTTCTGAAAATGCTCCACCGAGGGGTTATTTATTTTAGACATGTATGCGAGAACGGAAAGGCATAGGTGGCCGCAGTTAACATCGGTGAAACCCTGGATGCGTTTGTCATTGTAGTAGAGGTTGGCAACACTGAGATACTTCACCAACCTGGCAGGCGGTGTGCCACCGAACGAATCGAAAACAAATGCTTTGTCATCGTCAATTTTGAGGTAGCATATCCAATGTGTACCAGGATTTTTGTAACTGTCCAGGTTGACCACGCCATACTCCTTTTTCTTCACAGCAGAGGGTAGAGAATCGGACATGAAAACACCTCTAAAGTTCCTTATTCCCAACAGTTCGATCAGAGATTCAATATCGAAGTTGGACAGGGCTTCTTCTTTTTTTTATATTTCTTCAAAGCATCGAGGTTGTTTTTTCGCTTTTTGGTCACACCTTTCCCCTTCTTTTCCATAGCCAGGTTGTGACGTTTCTGTTCTTCCAATTCCGCCTTGTTCTTCTTCGAGTCGATGACGGTTTTGGCGATAGCGGCACTGCCTCCTGCCAAGCTGCCCACTGCACCCAAAGCTGCCAAGATGGCCGGAATGCTGAATATGAAACCTCCAATCTTCTGCTGCTTCCGCGAATGCTGCAACTTTTTCAATTGTGGAGTGCTGAGCAGCAATTTCATTCCGTGTCCTTTGGACAAGCATGAACGTTTCTTCTCGCGTTGTTTCTTGGTGAGTAACCCATTGAGGGCACCCAGCGTTTTCAGATTCGAATATGGTATCTGGTACACGACGCCCTTGGGCTTCATGATGTAATTTTTTTTTTTACGGTATGTTATTTTATATATGTTCAGAGATTTTTTGTTTTCCCTCCCGTGTAATTTTTTTACGGTATGTTATTTATATATACTTTGCAGCTATTAAACAAATTCGATTATGTGCTTTGTTTTCTTACCAAGAAGTTCTTTTGCCCCCTTGTACACGATTCGAGTTGTGTTCTCGATTAAAATGGATAGCTTCTCGTCGGATAACATGCTAGCGTATCGATCTGGTAAAAATAGACTGTATTGTCCGTTGAGCAACAGACGTACATTAGGACCAAACTGGGTTGCAACAATTGAACCAGAAGTTATTGCATAAGGTTTGTCCACTTCCAATTCCTGAATTTTTATATATTCGACTGACAAATTTAGCATTTGTTTTAATGCCTGTACGTCACTAATTTTTTCACTCATATCGAAGAAATATTTTTTTGGTCTCGTAGATTTTTTACAGTGTGTTATTTATAGAAAAAAATTTCGGCATTGCCTAATGCGATCAAGTGATCGATGATCCTGCTGGTTTCAGCATTTGAAGCATACCAGTCGTCTGTATATCGTCTCCTCCCCTGTCTCCACTCGTGAAGTTCGTCCATCTTATCAGCCAATTTTTCATCAGCAGCCCGAAAAAAAAAAAGCATAGGGGGAAGAAGAAGATTTTACACCGCTTATTTTTCTCAGATGATCCAGAAGTAGCATTTCACAGGGCAAGCGAAATTATGGTGTTATTTTAACTAAATCAATAAGCTTTTTAACATTCTTGTGACTATCGTCGAAAGTAAATGTAAATATTTTGTATAACACTTCTGTTGGTAAGTCTGTTATATGCGTAGACATTTTTTTACTGTATGTTATTTAATTACAGCCCACCACCCCAATTTTCGTTTTGTATTCATGGCAATAGTCGTGCCCAATGCTGCAACCCGTTCACCCAGCGAGGCGTCTCTGCTGACGAGTCTCCCGAACGCGGCATGCTCCAATTTTCTATCAGCATCGTGACGCGCATCTAAATTCGTATATGTGTTGTAAGCAATGTCGTGATCCTTGCATGCAGCATCCAGCAGATTTACCCCCTTGTCTCCTCTCTCCAGTCGCCGTTCCAGTTTAGTACCCGGTCCGCAGTATTGGTAACCTGGTAGGTGCATCTCGAAGGGTAGCTTGTTGATGATGTCGTTCACGAGACCTCGACCCTCGGCCACATTCCAGAATTTGGGAGGCAGGGTGTTGATGATTTTGATAAGGTAACCTATACCTTTATTGTCGTTGACAATAAAGTTGCTAAGCTTGGTGCTAATCATGTCCATGATGCCCACCTTCTCGTTGTGGAAGTTGCGATTGCCTGCATTTTCTTCGCCTGCGATAACTAGCAATCGATCTACAAGCTTCCTTACGTCGTCTACCCAAACAAACTCTTTAGGTAGGGTATTGTAGAGTTTGACACCGCTGCCAGTCTTGAGCTGGTTCCATATTGGCTTGATAAGGTTCCTGTATTTTTCTCCACTGCTTGATTTTACGCGATTCTGTGTTGCATCGTTGTTTTGGTACAGGGCATCTGTCATGATTAAAATTTCTGTGTAACTTTGGTAATCCTCGTCTGTGTAATCTTTAGGTTGCTTTTTGGTGATAAGTTCCCACAGGCCCACAGTGCCAGGATACCTAGTCCAGCTGTTCTTCTCGCCCAAATTAATTTTCACGTCGTCACCTTCGAACGTAACTTTTGACTTTCCAATTTTCCAAACCACACCCTCGTTAAGTTCCACAGAGGGGTACAATCCAAACACCTCGTCCTTTTCAAATTTCCCGGTGCTCAGGTAATCTCTCGCCAACGGACCTAATTCAACTACCTTGTCCGAAGAGGTACTGCCTAGAACCTGACGTCTCAGAGGTGCAGCTCCAAGTTCGAACGGGGTAGTGTGAATACTGGATATCGGTGTAGGCACAGCATAATTTCGAGCAGCAAGTGGCACGAGCTCGTTGATTAAATCTTTATTTTGCTCGGTAACATCTTTGATGTCTTTACCTAGTCCACTTATAGCATCAATGATAGGTTGGTCCTGTCGCTTTTTCTCTTCGTAAATTCCGCGATTCTCTGATTTCCAACCCCTGAAGCGTTTGGCCAGGTAGTCGCGCAGCTTCAGGTTGTCGTCTGCGAGTTTGCGTTTCATCATTTGTTATTTATAATACGTCAAGACGTTTCTTGTAACGTCGCAACGTTTAGAAAGTTGTTTATTTTGTTTCTGTATTTTCCGTCATTGGGTTTCCTCGTCATGTCTATCGTGGCGAATCCGAAATCATCTTGATTCCAGCATGAAGAGCAAAATTTGGAAAACTGATTGTAGTTCATGTCCCCGCCTACATAATCATCGTAAGCATGTTTTAAATTGGTGTGGTCTTGACGAAACAAGCAAATAAAATTAGCGTTGTCTGCTTGGGAATTTTAGAAAAAGTCTGAGCAAGGTAGAAGCAGTCCATGCCTCTGTGCCGCCCCTGTGTAAAAAAATTGCGAATTTCGTTATGGTTCTCCAGGATGACATCGTCGAAGACCACCACCGAATTTTCATGGCAGCAGTCTAGTGGCATTACTTCGGAGGCGAAAGTAGCTATGCTCAGCCCTTCGTACAGTTTTGTCAGCTGTTGATATTTTGCTTGCTCCAAACTTTTGGAAAAAACATACAAGTGCCTGTTCTTCCAATCTAACCAGTCGGGAGCAAGAAGAAAATTATCAATAAGTAAAGTTGTTTTCCCACACCCTGAAGGTCCGACAATAAGGCAGCGAATGTTGTCCGGCAACAGTTCGCCGTTTTTCCTAGCCTGACGCTCCGGGGGAAAATCTGGCAGTCGCCTCACCACATCCCAAGCACCCGTTACACAATCACCTCGTTTGCGTCGATCCAACTTTTTTCCTCGAGTCCCAACCATTTCACCAACAGTTTGTCACCTTTTCTACGTAATACTTTTTCGATAAGATACGTATTGGGGTATTTTGTTTTGGAGAGTTCCTCCTCGTAGAATCGCCCTCTCAAAATTTCGTCGCGATTATCTTTTATTATATACGTGTGACGGTTACCGGGTAACAATCGAGCAACAGTGAAAAGTTCCGTACTCCAGTTTTTGGTAAAGCCTTTTTCAAACATGCGCTTAAATTTACTAATTCTTACTTGGTCTCCAATTTTGAATTTCGGTTTTTTGTTAGTGGACCGGTACTTGGGGCAATAAACAGTAGAGATCAGTCGTGCCTCATCAGACTTGCTGACATCGGCAGGCTTCATGCGTATCGTGCTATGCAAACTGTGATTATAGTCGTTTACGAGTTCCGGAAGCACATTGACCCACTTGTGGTTACCTTGAAGCGTGAATCGTTTCCACATGCGTGTTTTGAGAGTACGGTTAAAACGTTCCACTACGCTGGCTTTGATGTGACTGAAAGTCGAGTAATGTTGAATATTTTGCTTCTGAACAAACCGTTGAAATATCGAGTTGTAAAATTCCTTTCCGTTATCCGTTTGAAGAAATCGAGGTCGCCTGCCACTTTCATTGAAAATAGTTTTGAATGCTTCCATTACGCACACACCTGTTTTAGCCTTGAGGGGCAAAGCCCACGCAAATTTTGAAAATGTATCTATAACAGTAAGAAGATACTTGTATCCTTTGTTGATTTTATGTAAATTTTTTAGGTTGCCGCTACTCATTTCCACAAGGTCAGCCTGCCAAAGGTCATCCACGCGTTTGGTCACCACCGCCAGTCGTTTGTAGTTTCGTCGTGCAGGTTTATGAAGCTCGTTCACGATACCCTGCCTAGACATGGCGCGAAAATAAGAATATAGCCTGGATGGGATTTCTGGCTGCAGACAAAGCTGGGTTTTCTATATACAGCTTGTCACCTATTTCTATGTCGATAATTTGAGTGGCATCTTCGGCATAGGCAGTCTCGCGACTTTCGGGGTGTGCGAAATCGACCAGCTCAACTCCTCTTATTTTAGGCTCGTCGCCAATGTTCGTCACGGTCATGATTGGGTAGTGGGTTGCGTGAGGCAAAGACCAGTAGGAAACCTTGACGAACTGAAGTGTGCCAGCGAGGAAAAATTGATGATAGGCTTTTGCAGGAGTCAACATGTAGAGTTTGTAACCTGGATTGAAAGGGGAGGAGAACTCTCTGTTTGGTATGCTGTACAGTTCGATGACAATCGTAGACTTGAGATTGTCGATGCTGGCATTTAGAGTGTTTACGTTGGTTCGAACCTCAGTCTCCACATCCTCCAATCTACCATTCACCGATTCCAGGTGTTCCTCGATAGCATGAACAACAGTGTCGTAGTTTGGTTTGATCTTTACATCGACAATAAGGCTCTTGAATTTTTCATTTAAGTCATGTAGTTGGGTGCTGAAATTAGCTATAGTCGATTCCTGACTTGCCTCGATACTCCCAATTTGCTCTTTCACGCTGGCAATAATCTGCTGCAGGCTTTCTACAAGCGTCAACTTGGAGCTCTGTATTACAAGGTCGTGGACCTGGGTTCTAATTTCCGCAAACAATTCATGCAGCTCGGTGATGTTCTGGTTGGTAGGTAAAGTCGCGACAGACCCCCGTATCGATTCAATTTCGGATTGGATGTTTTTGATGTCGTCGGATTTGAGTATTCGGTTGAGAGTTCTCTTCACGCTTTTCAGTTCCTGAGAGGTAGGCAGGGTGGCCACCGTGTTTTGGAGCGATTCCAAAGCTTTTTTCACCGCGTCCAACTCGGAGGCATCGGCAGCAGCACGTATGCCTTCTTGCAGTTGTGTTATGTCATCCTGGGTGGGGGTAGATTGTTGCAGGGTTTCCAACTTAGTCTGTATGTCGTCGATCAAGTGATGGAAATGAGACAACTCGGATTCTGCATTCAGATTTTCCAGTTTAGCGATTTGCTGTTGGACGTTGGCCAGTGTATCCCTGATGCCCGGCAGTTTGGTTTCCAGCTCATCGTGAACGTTCGCCAGATCATTTCTAATGACAGCAAGAGCATCCTCAATATGGGTTATGGTGCCTTGCAGCTTCCCGAAATCCTCGTAGGTCTCAAGTTGGATTTTGATGTTGGCCACGCTACGGGCAATGGCGTTCAGTTCGCTGGACGACGGTAGATTGTTGATAAAATCCTCCAGCGTTTGGAGTTTAGTTTTTACTTCGTTGATGGCCGCATGCAAAGCATCCGTTTGAAGCTCAGCCTTGATGCTTTCCAACGTAGGGATTTCGAAAGATTGAAACTGTTCGCGCAATTTAGCAATACTAGCGTTCACGCGATCGTAGTCGTCTTGTGTTTTAATGCTTTGGATGATAGTTTGCAGTTCGGTCTGGATGTTGCTTGTTTGATCCTGCAAGCGTTGTTTCAGCTGTTCAACGTCTGAGGTTTGCGTTTGTTGCAGCTTCAGAAGTTCGTTCTGCAGATTGCCCACACTCAGTGCCAGCTTGTCGAGATTGTCTATCGACGCGAGGTCGGTGTATTTTTGCAGCAGCGATTTTAGCTCTGCATCAATCTTGAGTACAGGGTCCAAGCACTGAGACTGCAAGCTGGCTATCTCGGACTGGAGGCTGGAGTTGAGCGTGGACTGGAGGGCCTGCAGATCGCTTCGCAGCTTCTTGACCCTGACGTCGAGCATGAGAAGCTCGTCGCCATGGTCGTCGCGTTTCGTATGGCCAAAAATATCGTTAGGCATTGTTATTTATTATAGAATAGCTAATTTTCATTTCTATGAAAAGAGGAATAAGTTTGTCGTAGTCGTCCAAGAGCTCTATGTACAGGCGATCGCCAGCAGATACATCGTACGTGGTGGTACTGTTCATCCTATCGTGTTTGATGCGATAGATGTTCTTGCCGGAGGAAATTTTGGCCTCTCCTTTATTCTCGGGATTCATGTCAAACTGCAGTTTGCCGGAGATGGGGAATTGGTAATAATTCAAGTTGTTGTTGAATATGTAGAAAGTCTTGCCCACATCCTCGTCGTACTGGGTCAGGATGCTATTCAAGTGTATAATCAACAAACCGTTGAGTTTAGATAATAGGGAGGGTAACAGGTCCCAGCTCGCAGGTGGCGATGGTGCGCTTTGGGCGGATACCTCCATAGCCTGCTTCCTGAAGCCAAACAGGTTCATAGGCATTGTTATTTTATTTTATATTTAGCGATTCGATTTCGAGCCTCAAATAATAATTCGAGCCTCGTCAGTGCTGCCACTATTTGTAGGTTAGCTTAGCCTGTGAAAGATCATATAGTAGAATTTTTGTAGAGTGGGTAGGCAAATGTAAAAAAGAGCCATAGACCCCCCTCATAAAAGGCTACAGTGTTGCCAACTCTGTCCTCAAATACATCATAAGGCTACAGTGGGCCCACAGGCCAACTCTGTCTACGGCAGTGTTGCCAGACAGGTGCATGGGCCCCTCAGGTCCTTTGATGAAAACAGTGAACCCAACTCTGTCATACGGCAGTGTTGCCAGATGTAAACAGAGCAATAGACCCCTCATAAAAAGCTACAGTGGGCCCACAGGCCAACTCTGTCTACGGCAATGTTGCCAGATGTAAACAGGGCAGGACCCCTCAGGTCCTTTGATAAATACAGTGAACCCAACACTGTCTACGGCAGTGTTACCAGATGTAAACAGGGCAATAAACCCCCCTTATAAAAGGCTACAGTGGGCCCACAGTGTTGCCAACTCTGTCTACGGCAGTATTGCCAGACCTAAAAAGCTACAGTGGGCCCACAGTGTTGCCAACTCTGCCCTCAAATACATCATAAAAAACTTCAAAATATCAGTTGGTGAAATTTTCGTGGGGTGAGTTGGCAACACTGAGCCCCACATGATGATTCGAGCCCCAAATGAGGGCGCAGAACCCGGTATGGTGTACTACTCACACACATGCTACTACATAACTGTTTACTGTTGGAATTCGGAAAGCCACTTCTTCACCATACAGTTATACAAAACATATTACATCAGCACTTACTATTTTTGCTCTGACTGTTAAACATCTAGTGTTTCGAATTAATTGTTACAAAGTTACAAGTACAGTTACTTTTTATTTAGGAATTCTAACTGTAACTAGCTACTTGTAAAAGTAAGTACCTGTAGCGTTAACAACGGTAACAGAGTTACTTTTTGCAGTAGGAAAATAGCTAAATTGGACAATTCTGTTCCAGACTATAAAAATAAAATATGTACCGTCTCCAGATGCTACGTGAAAGGATTTTCTTGGAATTGCTGGCAAGGAAGCTATGCTTTGTTGCATGCTAAATTTAAAACCTCCACGCTTTACTGTAATTCATTTCTAATTGTATGTGAAAACTCCATTGTTTTTGGTAGACTGCTGTGTTCGATTGGAATGTTGTTGTCCAGCTAGGAAAAAGTCATTGTCGAGGGAATGGATCTTTGGATATTGTTGATCTTGGAATGGAGGAGAAAGAAATAGGTGCAAGTAGAATCAATGACACCATATTCAAAATAGTGTGGTCAGCATACAAATGATTTTTAATTATAATCGTTCAAGCAAAGCTGACTGTGTTTTCCATCATTTATTAGCAGCAATAATGTAAATATATGAATACATATTATGTACTAGAAACATAAGTAAAACACGGAACTCTTTATGATCATTGATTTTGTGTAACATTTACACAAACCAATGATCATTAACAGTACGTTACTGTTACAGTAACTGTAAAAGAAACTCAGTTACTTTCAAAGTACCAGTAACAATAACTGAGTAACTTTTTAATGATTGACTGTAACTCAGTTACTTGTAACAAGTAACTTACGGAACCTGTAAGTTCAAAATAGTGCATACTTCCTGGTACTGTTGTAGTACTTTGCAATCGCTGACACATTGTACTGTGGGTTGTTGTCATTTCACCCTAGATGATTACTAAGAAATTTATGCCTTGAATACTATTTCTACATAATTGCCGTACTTGTTACTTTATACTATAGATGCCTTTACAAGTATTTTTACTGTTCCAACCATCCCGTCAGAAAGATTTATTCTGTGGTATGTGGCGAAAAAGCTCCATTTGATAAAACTTCAATCAGCACAAATGTGTAGTATTAATTCTTACTTCATATTATGTATCCCCATGAAGAGTAGCCAAAAGAGAACTTCCATATTGAGATAAAATGCACAAAAAGAATGTTCTCGAAGATAAATTTGCTAAACTTGGGAATGTAAATAATAATTATATATATAATTATATAATATATAAAATTTAAAAAAAATGAAGACTGTTGAAACTAACTTATATACAGTGGAACCTCATATCCAGGACACCAAGTTGAAAAAACTTAATACGCGGGAAAATGAAAAATCTTGGAAAATTTCTAACCAGACCATCAAGATTGAATGCAAAATGAAGGAAAATGTAAAAACGAGGAACTTATATCGGGGTTCCACTGTAATTATTACTTGCAAATTTTAAATTAATCTATAAATTTGGGAGAGGGAAAGAGCTTCCCTTTGCCCCCGCCAGGTTACGCCTATGCTTAGTGAACATAAATTTTTAATATTGTAACTTGATACATATTGTACTTCAGGCTTTGTGCTAAATACATAAGCATTTTTAATAAGATTTACTTTTAATGTCATTTTATGCAAATGATTTTTTTATCACCCTGTCTCTGAACCGCCCATCCCAATTTTTTCATCAGGCACTAGTACACACTCTGAGCTACCTGCATATAAAATTGGGGGAAAATTGAAGGGGGGCATTGCATGAAATTCGCTCTTGAAGTTAGTCATTTATTTTATCTAAAATAATACATAAAACTATATATAAAAATACATGTTTACTGATGCATTCATCTGAAACATTATTTGAATGAAAGCTTATACTATTCTGAACAAAAGAAAACAAACTTGAAGTTTCTACGGCAAACCCGAGGGAAGATACGATCGTTTATAACCTAATGCGTGTCATTCAAAGTGGAGCCGCATGTGGCGTACACGGAGATCTTAAAAAGTGCGTAACTTCTGAACCCCTTGACCAATTTTAAAAAAGTTGTAATCAGCATCAAAAGTTCTATAAGCATACCGAATTTCATCAAAATCGGGGATGGTGGGTGACATGGCCTGGATGAATTGACGTGGAATGACCCCTGCAGTACTTTTAACATATACAGTAAGTATTCTTATTTGTCCAAAACACTCAAGAAATAAAGTACATTATATTTTACGAAATTCTGACGATCAGTATTTGTTTTACTGTAACTTTTCTTCTTTTCTACTTGTAATTGTCTTGAACATAAATATACAGTGATGTGATCGTACAACAGACAACTTTCACAGTGTGCAGAAGACATCAAAACCAAAAAATTCGATGCTACGAGCCGTTGATAATGGCATTTTCTATTCCACATGTATGCATCCCTATTTAATAGCTTCTTGGTTGCCACTGGCATTTATTTGTACTGTCGAATAAGATTCTAAAAGCGAAAATTCACCATAGAAACAATATTACGCCAGCAGACACACTGCCAGGGTGAAGTCACTTAGCCGTTCCTTTATTTACAAGGTTTGCACTGACTCCAAAGTCCTTGACAACTGGAGGAGTCAGGAAAACAAGGCTAGGACTGAGGTCATTGGAAATAAATTATTTTTTAGAGAGCTTTCAATACCTGGAAAATTCAGGGGAATTAAATGAATTTTGCTTGGCAGAATTTGTAACCGGAAACACGTTTCGTTTTATCTTCCCACCAATCTTCCTTTTTGGGTAATATTGCTTATAAAAAGGTTCTTTCATTTTATTTTTAATTTATTTTCAAAAATATTCAAAAAACTTGATTCATTTGATTAACGTACAAAGTTGAAGTGTAACTGTTATTTTTTAGCATGTTAAATCATTACACAGTTATGTAAAATACCTGGAAAAGTCAAGGACTTTGCGAAGTGGGTGTGAACCCTCATTTAGCAACCCTACACACACATATGCTGCTTTTCGTAGGCTATTTGAATTGTTTACATTATGCACACATGTAGTCTACCCCTATCGCTCTCTGGCAGAAACAAATGTCAGTCTCAACTGCAAATATTTGTCACGTGGTTGCATACATATAGGTTAGAAAATGCTGTTCTTCAACATTTCGTAACAAAATTAGCATTTTCTCTACCCACCCTCTCCTATACACCCCCCCACATATATATATATATATATATATATATATATATATATATATATATATATATATATATATATATGTGTGTGTGTGTGTGTGTGTGTGTGTGTGTGTGTGTGTGTGTGTGTGTGTGTGTGTGTGTGTATGTATTGTATAATATGAGATAAAATTTATTTAAAATTCGCCTATGGGTCTGCCCCCACCCTCAAAAAAAATCCTGGGCACGGGCCTGATGCAACGGGTAACTTGGGGTTGTCTTCAACTGCATGCATGCATCCATCTCTGCATAAATTTCATCTTTACGGTACGAAATATCCACATCCCAGAAGCACACGCTAATGTTAGGGGTATCCCTTATTGAACAACACTTTAGCAACCTTTCGTCCTGACGTCAGACGAGGAATGTCTGCGAGGTTAGGCCTGTTAGGTTAGGTTCCATTAGCATAAATACAATGAAAAATTATTATTTATGCTAAGAGAACTAAACCTAGCTAGCCTAACCTGACAACGTAGGCATCTAGCCTAAAATTGAAAAGCTTACGTCAGAACACAAGGTTGCTCAAGTCTTGTGCAATAAGTGAGGCCCCCCCCTAATGTTAGCACTTCCATTAATTGCATTCGTCATTTGTTTTACGAAAATATATCTTGAAACAAAATAATCTGTAACGTAGGCTATTATAGACTTCTGCACAGACGTGCGAGCCAAGGACAATACGCACAGCCGCTTCAAGGCCGCGTCATCCTAGGTGTGACGTCATCACTACGGTAGCCAATAAAACGGCAGAAAATGCTTCGCTATGTAGAGTGTGAAGTTGCGGCCCGCCGAGCGGGGCTAATGCCTTCCAGGAAGCGGATGTCAACCTCAACAGTATTGAAGCTGGTGTTTTGTGCTCTGGAGTTGGAAGAGTGGTCGTTTCACAACCACAGGTTAGTGTTATGATTACATTTTCAACTAATTCGGTGAAATATGTTTTGTTTGTTGCTTTATCATGAATGATGTTCACCGTGCAAAACTGCAATGATAAATGTGTCGTTATTTTGTCAGGAAGCACGAAAAAATGAAACTGAACAAATTATTATATTAGTCAAGCATACGAAGGTGACACGTCAAGATTTTGGATCCTACTGCACCATAAATCGCAATGCGGTGAATTTCGATTCATGATGCAAATGGAAGAATCCTTGCTGTAGAATAAATTGTAACTTTTTAAAAAAGGATATCTTGTTTTCACGTTTGATCCAGTTGTGCGTGTATGTGTACATTGCAACACGTTCCTTCACATACGCCAACACAAGAGCGCTACACAGGGGCTATACAGAGCCCTACACAAGAAGCTACACAAAGCTCAACTACACACTCTACAAGCGGAGGAGCGAGGCAAAATGTTTACCAAAAAGTGCTAGCTATATATCTGTCGAAGAACACAAGATTCTAAATACCTCAGGGCTTTTAGAACACCCTCTTTTAGATATAAATAAATAGTGGTCTCAAGTATATTCTTACACCATATCTTTGCTATTCACATAGTTAACGAAAGTTTCCATTGCACATTGCACCCCGCCTCATTTGTGGAATGTGGGAGTAGGACCCCACATATTTTGATCTCGTCATTTTGGAGGTGTCATCAGCACCACGCTCCGGCCGACTTAACCCAATCCAAGGGTTGCCCCCAAGAACCCATTTATTTGAGGCTACATGAATCCCAGAGTCGCTTCATGCAAGGACAATCGGAAAAACGTCCGACCTTATATCACATCCAGAATCGAACTCGGGTTTCAGGGATCGAATCCCGGCCTTGGCATGGATGTTTGTGAGTGTCCATTCATCAATTTCATCACATCATCACTCATCCCCATCTTCGCAAATTAGCCAAAAGTGGCAAAAAGCAATGTAAATAAACGAAATCAATCAATCAAACAATAGTCCTTTCTGTTCAACATTTATCCTCAAGTTGAATAATCCCAGAAGTATTTAGCCAGAAAGCCAATATTATTGATACCAGCTTTATTCTTCATCAGTCGTTTATAAATCTCCCCGAAAACCTTACCCCACATATCAAACACACAACTCCTAGATTGTTCTTATGAGTTTGCGTCAAGATGTAGGAAATGTAATTATTTTTGCAATTTCGTGAAGAAACTTCATTGTTATTCACTAACACACACAAAACAATACATATTTTTTTTAGCATGAAATGTCTCTCAAATTTAGACTTGGTTTTCAAGATAACTCCTAGACTTTTATAAAATAGACAAATAGTGGTATTTTAATAATATGGACTGAAACGGGACTGTCCCGGTCAAAACTGGACGTATGGTCATCCTGTAGATAGAAGATGAATTCAAGAAATATATAGGTTGCCAGAAAGTCCGTTCAACATATTTTAAGGAAGTGAGAGAGGCAAATGTGCCTTAAATTTGGATGGACGGTGTAATTTTCACATATGGACATTAGTTAGAAAATATCCTACTTGAAACTTATATTTACAATGACCCAACTAAATTTAACCCGAGAAAGCCCATGACTTTATTTCTGTGAGTTTTGTGATCATATTAACAGGGTTTATTGGTTTTGCATCAAAATGGAATAAAATAAAGAAAAAATAAAGATTTTATTATCCTGCTCGAAAATACAGGGGTGTCACCTGTAGGTGACATTGGGCATTCAAGGTATCAAAATGAAAATAACGTGAAACTTATACCATGGAACATCTCTGTTTTATACCTCCCTTCTCATTTTTATGTGACACAGATGATATTAACAATGTCAGAACTTGACATTACACTTTACACTTTTTTTCCTGTTCATGTATGTGCATCAAATTCGTACCAACAATGTATGTAAAATGCTACACCGCACCTCATACACATTATCCGTGTCCTCTTGTGGCAGTGTGCACATCTTCTTTTGAGAACACTCTACCTGTACATGTTCTGCAATGTTGATGTCTTGTCTGACTTCATTTGGTACACGCAAGGACACAGACCCACTTTGGGGACTTCTGTACCGAGCGTTGCCATGTAAACGGCAGTATGATTCTACCAGTGATCGTCGGAAATGACAATATGTCACATTTTTTAAATTCACTTGCTTGAAAATCAACCACGCATTGTGGCATGCTGCATCTATTCCAAAGGCAAACAAGGAGAACCACCACTTTTTACCCCTGAAACTGACCCTCAAGGAGTGAATGTTCTGGTCGAAACGATCGACGCCACCCGTGTACTTGTTGTATTTTACCACAACGTTAGGTCAACTAGACACTGACTTCGGTCAGTGGAAAGGTTCCATGGCAATTTGATGCTAGAGTAACAATACTGTCATGCCACCTTGTTATTTGAATATTTCGTGACACACGTCTACAAAAAAAACTCCACTGTGCTGTTTTTAATGCTGGGAATACTGTCAACTGGGCATCTCTCTAGGCGTCTATCCTGTATATTTCCCGTAGCTCCCGTTCCAATTTGCGATAATACGTCCAGAAGCTTCAGACTGCTAAAGTAATTGTCGTAATACAAATTGTATGGTTTGAAATCAGCTGAGAGTCTAGATTCAAGCTCCAACACAACAGCAGCAGCAAGACCGTACTCCTGTTGGTTGGGCAATGTAGCAACTTTTGAACCCTGGTATGGATCACAAGAAATCAAATATCCACTGCGGGAAGCGGCAGACCATAATTTATATCCAAATCTCAGCGGTTTACCATGAATATGCTGCCTGGATCCATGTCGTCCATAGTAAGGTACCATTGATTCGTCGATTGATATGTAAGTAGATGGTACTTTCAAGAAATGAACAGTGAAATTGGTGGTCAGTATTTGAAGGTACTTCTTAATTTTAGCAAATTTGTCGTTAGAAGGCAAGTGTAGATTATCGCATGTGTGTAAATACCTATGAATTTCCAGAAATCTATTTCTGCGAATACTACTAGAAACAAGTTCATTGTCCGTATCAGGTTTTGTTTCCCAGAACATTCTAATAAATGTTGGTTTCATGTAACCTGTTAACAATAATACAGCCAAGTACACTTTCACTTCTTCTGTAGTGACATTCAGGGCATGGTTCTTCTGCAGTGCATACAAATTTGAATTTTCTAGAATCATTTCAATCACATCATCACTGAAAAGTAACTCGAAACATTCAACTGGTGTCAACTGAGGTCCGTCATAATCAATGTTTACTTCGTCACTGTCACCTCTTCCAGGCTTACAAAACCTGTTTCACTGTCTGACCAATGTCTATCGTGAACACTTACTTTCTGCTTTTTCTTTGAAGAACATGCCCTCCCGATTCCACTAGCATCAATTGTCGTCTCTTCAATTATTGCGGTCTCTTGTGAATCATGATAACTTCTTGTGACAACTTCCGCCTCGGCGAGAAGCATTGCTGGAGGAAGGCGATTGACATCTGTGCTATTCTCATCCCCACTGTCTTCATCTGTGAATCCATCATCATCAGGTGGGAAAAGAATAACCTCATCAATGTCATCATCATGTTCTTCAATAAGTTGTAATGCTTCATCCAAATTCAACCTGAAATGATATTAGATTCCAAGTTCAAAAATTTGTATTATTTTTTTTATTAGTACTAGACTGTAATACACATAGCACAGCATTACAGTGTATTCAGAATACGATATTATAGCATTGTCTTGCCCCCAAGATTTTATCATTATTATTGATGAGGAAAGCATTTTCTTTGTGTTTATTTTTCAAGTCTCAGTGTTCCTATTCTTGTTTTTACAATAATTATAAATCATTACTCTCTGGAGGACTAAAATTATTAAAATTATATTTTATTATTATTATTATTATTATATTGTAATTATATTATTATTACAATTATAATTATTAAAAGTAACGCTGCAATGCAATTATGTCCTAGTCCTTTATACATTTATAACTTTCAAAGCCCAATGTCACCTACAGGTGACACTACAAATTTATTCAACAATTACACCAACTTATTGTTCAGGGAGAAAATTTATATTTACCAGACACAAACCTTAAACCTTTAAGAGTAAGTAAAAGTAATAAACTTCTAATCATCTTACCATTTTGATGTTTTTGGATGTCATTTTCCAGGAGCAGGTGATGTGTCGTCCTTCCTAAGAGCAGCCATCTTTACTTCAATAGTTCCAGAAAGTTCCACAAGATGTCCCTCAGTTCAAAACTGCAACAATTCAGTTGAGAAAAAGTGAATGAACAGTTTGACATAAAAAAAATATATGCCCGGCTACAGCATACAATAACAAAAAAATATTAAAAAGCTGTCACCTACAGGTGAGATTGGGATTTCTCAATTTCTTTACTTTCAATGGCTTTTCGTGAATTTCAACAAAAATACAGCCTCTGCGTCACCAATATTTATGGGCTAAGATACAACAATATACCATTCAATCCCAGAATGTTGAAACAAAACTTGTTTGGCAAGTTGTTATGCTATGCTATGTTATACTCCTATATTCCTTTCCCGGATTCTCTGGAGTAAGAGAACGCGAACACGTTCTGTGCGCATGTTGAAGGGTGTGCGCCTCGTCCAATGAACGCGCGGAGGGGAGGGCCATCCACGGGAGGGGGCGACTCGACTGCTCATTCGCGGTCCAGTAGTTCTGTAGTAAACATGTCAGCTCGCAAGTCTAGGGGAACACTGCATGCAGGAGAGTGCCTCATAGTGTTGAATGTGTTCGAGAACAACTTGTTTGAAAAGTTTAAAACACATGGCTTTGTTTTTTTACAAATGTTTAAAACGTTTAAAACAAAGTGTTTTAAACATGTTTTTCAGACTTGTTTAAAACACATGTTGATACATGATGTTTCATAGTTTGTGGTTATTTGCATGTTTTTTGAAAATGTATGTTTAAATTTGTTTTAATTTTTTTTCTGTTCAAAAGACAAATAAACGTGCAATATTATATGTTATTTGTGTAAAACAATACACTGGCCATTGTTAAGAATAAAAGAAGAAATTGGCAGCAGAAAGCGTTTTGCTTTACGGCCGTTACACCGTGGAGCACTTCGTTGCTTTCATCAGGCACCTTTCCCCACCTAGTCAGGCTCCGCCCACAAGCTTTCCCCTCTGCGCGTCGCTACTCCAGAGAATCCGGAAAAGCAGTTATACGTTCTAGTGGTAACCTGCAATGTGCCGTTTCTGCCCCTAGTGACAGAACGTGGTACTACACATGAGCAGTCATCCACGATGGCGAAGTGGTGTCGATTTCTGTGGCGGAGTGGTTAGCAGAGCGCGCTACAAAGCCAGGGGTTCCGGGTTCGAGTCCCGGGTAAGGCATGGGTATTTGTGTTTGTCCAGATGATAAGAAACTGAGAAACTGTAACAATCGAAAAGTGTAAAAGTGAGAAAAAGTGTGAATGGTGAGGGATAGCTCCGTGTAGGGGGTATTTCCTTTAAAAAAAAAAAGTGGTAGCGTCGTCACCTTGTAATCAAGGTTCGACTTCCGGTAGAAGCACAAAGTGGTTCGGATCCCACTTTAAACTGTAGGTCCAGTCCCGATTAGCCTTACTGTGCATAAAGTGGACTTAAAACAACAAATAAATAAATCAATTACTACACATGCTCGCTTCCATAATGTTTTTCAACCGAAATAAGCGTGCAGTGAAAGTAGTGAATTATCCACATAACTCTGACCCTACAAACTTTCCTGACACCCTTAAAATTTTGATGCTAAACTTAACTTTACATTTCCTTAAACATCTTCTATAGATCCACTCAGTGGCGGCTGGCAGCTACTATGATGAGCAGTGCCAACGTGATAAAAAAAAACGAAAAATTTTCGCTAGCATTTGTCATAGAAATCCAATGAAAGAGGTAATTTTAATGGAACTTTGTTTACTAAAATTGCAAACAAAAATTCAGAGTTCCTAAGATTGGTTTATTTTACTTCGCATTTGTACTATTTTTTTGCTAATCGCGAAGGGAAGGATGGGTAAACACTTACAAAGAACAGCCAGGCCCAGGCCGGGATTCCAACACGTGATACCCGGTGTCGTAGCTTGCTGTGCACGGAAGTGGGCCAGAGTTTCTAGGAAATAAATGCGACTATTAAAATTTCGACGCCTGTCACCTTTACCACATTTTTTTAAAAAAAAAATAAATTATGTTGAAATCTAGCGTGGGCGGTAAAGCTGTTTAACTTTTAATTTAATATCGTATAATACCTTGGAAAACGGTATATGTAATAATGCTCTAATCTGACTCATCTTCACTGACTACCAGTAGCGTACGCAGGATTTCATCAAAAGGGGGGGGGGGTATTTCGAAAACTTTCTACAAATTCATATTACCATTGTTTTATTATACTTTAATTAATTAATTAATAATACTTATAATTAATTAATTAGTTTAATTACTACTAATAATACTACTAATGCAGCTGTTGTTACTACTTATATCACTACTATTATTATGTAGTAGAGATCTACATAAATATATTTATGAAACAAAATTACATTTTTTTTGTTTCTTTGTTACGAAATAATTGTCTAGTCAACTGTTATTTGTATATGATATAAGAGACATTTTAAGTGTGAAGAAAATCCATAAAAACAAGCAAATATATTATTAAATTTATTGAAATAATCAAAAAATGAAACTCATGCAAGGAGCCGCGGTCGTCTAGTCACACAAACTCGTGGGAGATCCGGGTTCGATTCCCGGAATTAGTTGGAATTTATCCAGCTTTGTCTCCGCACCCAGCCTCATATCAATGGGTACCTGAGAGCAATCCTGGGGAATAAAGGCTGCCGGACATGGTGCTGATCGCATCACCTGCAAAATGGCCGAAATCGAGAATATGTAGGGCCCACCACCCCACTACGTGTGCCTTCATGGCACGGTGCTATATGCACGGGAAAATTTACATTACCTTTACCTATGGAACTCACCCAGGATGATGATGAAGCGCGAGAATACGTGATGCTAAATACCACTGAATCTATGTTTTCGTTCAAAAGTAAGTTTATAGATATTGCAACACATTTATCACTTCTAGGTGATTCACAAAGCACTTCTTCAACATTATTTAATTATGTAGATGTATACTTAGCATCAATTGAGAGTTCACATGGGGATGTGAAATTAGTACCGGGAAGAACGTTTGCAATAATGTCGGCCCACTGCGACGAAGCAAGGAATTTTCACAATTCTCGCGAGAGTCACTGCGCTACATTTTGCAAAAAAATTTTGCAAAATTGAACTTTGCGACCGCTTAGATTGTGTTTGGAATGTTGTGTTTTTCTCCATGCTGCATGGGAATAATAATTCAAATTATTATTATTATTAGTAGTAGACTATTATTTTTATTATTATTATTATTATTATTATTATTACTGTCGCAGATCTTTGACAATGATACATTAGCCATTTTAAAAGTTTTCTACAGCATTTTCCACAATATTTCAAAAGCTCAAGGGGTGGTTTAATCCCGGTAACCCCCCTTGCGTACGACACTGCTGACTACCCTTCCTTTCACACACCATCGGACACTTTCACTTCACTAAAAAGAGAAGCACTAAACAACTAGACACACCAAGTCGAACACGGTATTCTTCCTTTGCTTTGATTATAATTTGCAACCCCAGCACGGCAGAAGGTACTAACAACTGAAATATGATTATCTGCTAAACAGGCGCGGAGCGTCCATGTAAGCCGTGTAAGCCGGGCTTACACTTTATTAGTTCTAGTAAAATGTATGTAATTATATGGCAAAATTCGTAAAAACTTCAAAGTTCATCTCGGCCCGATACCAGTCTTCGAGATCCTGTTTGTTAGATTGCAACACTTCAGCACCAGACGGCACATGAGAACTCCCGCCTTTTGCTTGGGGAAAGTTGTAAGCCGTCTGAATGTTGCCTTACAAATTTCTGACCGCGAAGGAGCAGTGCCTACCGTCGCCCACCGTATCTGGAAGGCGAAGAGCAAGGAATATAGGGAGAAGAGCGCGTCGAAACCCTAGGTGTGTAAACCTACGGCCACAGGCTTACAACAGCGTTGCAAACCACATGTTTAGAAAAAGTGTTGTTCATGGACGTCCGCAGTATTTCTTTCCACCAGGGAGGATTAAGCAAAGTATTTTTTTCAGGGGTTGGGGTAAACTAGGTATATTTCTCTTCTCAAAATATATATACTAATTCAATTTGAAGTTAACATTTTTCTGCAACGCCCTTACAATAATTAACAATTTGATGTGACTGAAATGAAATTATATGTGTGAAAATGGTTGACATTCATTTTTTCAAGAAGTGTCTCCTCCCCTTGCCCCTTCTGGACATCCATGGTGTCGTTTAAACTCCGAAATTATGCTACATACTACTAAATTGTTCTGGGATTTTCATATTATAAATATTAATTTATAACAAAAACAAATATAAATTCGAATGGTTCAACCAACGGCATGGGTTCCACGTTATGTGAAAAGTTTGAGAAAATTCAACCACAACGAAAAGCGGCCCTGTTGTTTTATTTATATCTCCAACTTACAAACGACTTTTTAAACTTGTGCGAGATTTAGCACCATTATGCTTGGGTTGGCTTCACTGAATACGCGACAGCGAGACACAGGTCCTGCAAGAGGAGGGGCTCCAGCGTTATCGGGTATGAATGGTTGACTGCAAAGGAAATTTGAGCCGGTGGTGCTTCAAGGAGGTTTTTTTTTTTCCAGGAACAGGGAATTCAGAAGCAAAAAACTAACAGGAAGGGGAAAAAGGAGAAACCTAGAAATGAGCGGGATACGGGAAAATTAGATACACATTGATGTGCTAAATTCTTGTTGTTTCTGTTTTTCGCTTGTACTGTAGGAGAGCATAAACATTAGACATATTAAGACTCTGTTTTCCGTTTATGTATGAACTCAGCTGGTAATAATTGAGCTAAAAAGTGAAATAAATGTTAATGAAAACTGAAGATTGAACCAATTTTACAAATTTCATGTCAAATGTGAACCAAATATTATTAATTACATAGTCCGTGATTCAAACACTCTTCGAACAACGTACGAAAAGCCTGTTTATGATCTTTTAGGTGCTAGATTTGCTTTTACACTATCCTAAGAAAGCACTTACATGTCCTTTGATAGAAATTTCTGGATATGTCCCTACAATTAGTGAGCATTTCTTTTATATTGTATTTTTTTTTTTACTAAATATAGGGAATTTTAAGGCAAGAGAGGGAATTTATTTATATCCGAAAGGGATATTTCCCTCACAGTGCGAAAGATCACTGCTTTGAGCAGTGGCCGATTTTGGATCTGGTTTCTTTTTGTTTCCCCCTTCTTGCTGTGTGTTTGTTAAAGTCTCGAGGTATTGATTGTGCGAATTCCATCTATTGAAAAGCGGACTGTCGTCCCTGTGCTGTGGTGTGATACAGTAGTGAAGTGCATTATGGAATAAAATGAGTGTGATTGTGCGGTGGGGTGGAGAACTTGTTGAAGATGCCGTTGTCCAGCAAGGATTTTGATGCCAAGAAGAAACATGTGGATATAGGTAGGCCCTCCCCTTCCTTCTCTAGCAGACATAGTAACAGAAACGAAAAATAAAGTGCGCCGATTTTGCGATTCATGATACGGAGCTGATACTTTGGTTATGCGGTTGTAAAAAGTATTCAGCACTTTTCTGTTTCCTACTTTTTTCGTTTGTTTATTATTATTCATTTTATCTAACTTTGCATATTTTATATCGATACGTTACTCATTGTGATAGGAATAACACTGACTTAATTATCAGATATCCAGAATTTTTAATTTGGTGAAAAATTCCAGGGAAGTGTTCTGAAAAAATTGGGGGGTGGGGGGTCGATGTGTGTGGATAAATCACTAACCATGTCAGCCCAAAAATAAGCACAATGGGAAATAGCCTTCGTCATGCTAGGCTTACACTGTTGGAAAGGTCACGCTCCGCCACTGCTGCTAAATAAACTGTCGATCTACAATTTTTAAAATTCAATGCAAGAAATTGAATTATTTCTCCAAATGAAATTCTTATACTGATAGATTTTCCGTGTGATTTTTTACAAATATTAAAGTAAAAGGTCCCTTGATGATCCGAATTCCGTTTGATATTTAGACAGTTCTTTTTTTTTTTTTTTTTTTTTTTTACAGAAAATGTCTTCAATATTGTCAACGTCAGTTGCAGCACGTGAGAGTGTGTGTGCGTGAGAGCAAGGGATATATATTTTCTTAAGGAAGAAATCGATAACAAAAAAGTCTGGATGGCTCTTTAGACGCATCTGTCTAAATGGTTAGATAAATTTGGGAAGATATTACGTTCGTTCTTTCCAAGTAGGCAGGAAAGTATCTTTCTCGCAAATTACTTCTCCAACGAGAATTACAAATCGGTCAGGATTAGTCACTTCTCTCTGAAGTTTGCAACTATGTCAACACAATTCGAAAGCTCTTGTGTCGAGCCAGCCGAAAAGGGGCACGGCAGGTTGTCTTATGGCGACCACCTACTTTCCCGTCTCCTGCGGAGACTTTTTAATGCCTCCGCGCATGCGCAAGGGCCAGACTATGCTGACCCGGAGCAAGTGAGAGAACAGCTGGGGATGCGGCGCAGGAATTGAGGCGGCCGTAAGCTCGAACGCTTACGAGATTCGAATCTCCTTGTTCGTAAATGTATTAATTTAACTATATTTTGGCGAAGCATGTGCTTTTTCTGAGGGTAGAGCCATGGCACGGCGGCTGTCCCCTTAGAGCCGCCGCTGGATCCACTGAACATTCGGAATAAATTCCTAAGTAAAAAGATCGATCAGGAGTGATATATCGTTTAAATTGATTGATTGAGTTCTTGTTTTAAGTCCACTTTATGCACAGTAAAGCTAATCGGGACTGGACATACAGTTTAAAGTGGGATCCGAACCACTATGTGCCTCCACCGGGTATCGATCCCGGGACCCCTTAGACCGGATAACTGTGACTACTTAGATGCTCATGTTTTTATTTCAGATCTAATTATGTCACCGAGAGAAGAGAAACTGTGGAAGGATCTCGAATGTCCAGTCTGCCTGGAAATAGTCAAACCTCCCATTTTTATGTGCAGTGGGGGCCACAGTCTTTGCGAAAGATGCAACAACAAGTCACAGAAGTCTCCATTATGCCGCAACGCTTTGTCGAACGTCAGGAACTTCACCCTCGAAGCTGCTGTAAAGAACATCCCTCTACCATGTTCACACAAGGCAAACGGCTGCGCTCACACCATGCTTCTGGATCAAATAGATGAACATGAAACCTCTTGCCTCAGAAGACCCGTCAAATGTTGGTTTGAAGGATGTGGACACTCAGCTTTGAGAGAGAAGTTTTACGACCACATGCTATATGTCCATTGCGTATCTTCAATGGAATTAAGATTTGGTGCATACTATGCTATTGAAAGTAGTTTGTTTTCGAAAGTCACCTGTATCAACCTTTTGAAAATTCCCTACTTTGACACCTTCATTTACAAGCCTCTCAACAAACCTGACTGCTCAGAATTCCGTATACAGTTTATTTCAGGAAGAAATGTAGGTGCTTATAAGTTTGAGTATAAGCTCGACGTAAGGAAGAAAGATAATCAGCTGTATTCTTATTCGGGTCAAATGCAGGACATAACTCTCAGTGATAAGAAACTTCAAGATGAAGGAAGATTTCTAGCCGTTCCTGGAAAAAACGTAGAAATCAGCAAGATAACTGTCATGATCACGAAGAAAACCAATTGAGCGAACCTACTTCGATAATGGATTTGTACGTGTGTGCTTTGGTGTGTTGGATCAATTATTCGGAATTCGGATCTCGGAACCTATATTCAAATTTGAACTCCCGTCATTAATTTACAGGCCATATCTATGGAAACGCCCATTTAAAACATACAGAGACGATAAATCACGAGTAAATCATACCGATACATGATAAAGGGAAGGGGTTAACCCGATAGAGCATGTGACCAACAAGGCATCCATCTTGGATTCAACTTCAGTTGGCATATGACAGATGCAAATGGGCTAGACTTTCGAGAGAAACATGTTGCTATGCTTTATTTTCATTTAACTTTAATCCTTAAGGTGGTCTTTACAAGATGAAGACTACCACATTGAAATAACACGTGTGTTCACATTAATCACATTCAGTGGCGGCGATTGTGTTCCAAAACCGGGGTGGCAAGGTGCCAAATATAGGGGGTCAAAGACAACATATTTCCCTTTGTATATAAGGTTTAGCATAGTGCGGGGGCAAAAGTGGCGGAAAATTGGGGGGAACTGCCCCCCTCGCCCCCGCCTAATCGCCGCCACTGATCACATTAATCAAAGAGCATGCGATGAGTTGAGAGGTTCTGTTTGGTGCAGGATATCCGGGAGAGAAGGGTGGCACTAGAAAATCGGATGAAGTGTAGCTTGAGAAACATTTTGGCATAATCTTTGTTACTTCGTTCACTGTTTGAACTTGTATGATTGAATGCATATAACTTTGTTAGAACTGCACCACTTGTGAGCCAAAAATAAGTAATATTATTAGATAATAACTATTGTGTGAGAATTATTATGTGAGAAGTGTTAACCAATTTTATAAATGTGTCTAGCAAGGTCATGAGAGATTTCAAATATATTAATTCGCGTTAATGGATAAATAGAGCAGTAAGCACGTCATTCTTTGACTGCATGCGACGATTATAAAGGCTGATTGCCTATGTGTTGTTGTCAAGTTCTGTGTTTTTAAGAAAGAGCTTAAATTTTCACGCAGATTTTGTATATTCTCATAAGAAATGTTAGAGCTGTACATAGCTACAAATATGGTAATGCTTTTGTTACTTCTATGCTGTTGTTAGCCCTACTGAAAATTCTGTCTACTGTTTTCAGTAGATCAATGGGTGTTTTGAAACATCTATTGTTTTCAGTAGATGAACTGTAATGCTACTGTCTTCTACTGTCTTTAGTAGGCTACTGTTTTCAGTAGATGAACTGTAATGCTACTGTCTTCTACTGTTTTCAGTAGCTGAACTGTACTGCTAATGTTTTCTATTAATCTTAGTAACCCAACTGTTTCTACTGTTTTCAGTAGATGACCTGTACTGCTAATGTTTTCTACTGTTTTTGGTAGTCCAACTGTTTCCTCTATCTTAAGTAGTTGAACTGTACTCTTAACTTTTTCAGTAATATAATTGTACAACTAACATATTTTATTGTGTTCAGTATATTGCTGTCTGAAAACAGTACTCTTGTCAGTAATGAACATTTTCTTATCTATACAACTGGAAATGCAATGGAAAAATCATATACATAACTTTGTTTGAGTTGGTGTTTTAAGTCCACTTTATGCACTGTAAGGCTAATCGGGACTGGACCTACAATTTAAAGTGGGATTCGAACCACTTGTGCCTCCACCGGGTATTGAACCCGTGACCCCTTAATTACAAGGCAACGACGCTACAACTGCGCCATCGGGGAGGCCCTGACATATAAACAACTAAAATAATTGTATGGTAAAGCATGTGGTACTTGCTACTTAGGAATGCATTCACACAACAAAGAAACAAATAAAGTGAACACGTTTTCAAGTGTGTAGCTTCATTGTGGTTAACGCACTTGTAGAAAATTGAAACACATACTCTTTTATACATGAGTTGACATATTGTTCTTCCTATATTCACACGAAAACAGCAAAAATATTAGTTTAAATGAAGACCTGAACCTCAATGCTTGAGAGATCAAAACAAGCAAACACTGTTGACTACGTTGATCAAAAATGGATCCTTTCTGCAATTGCATTGCATTACATAGATATAATAATGACCATGGAAATTCCATGCTGAAAAAAAAATCAACTGATATTGTAACTAATTTCTTATGCCACCCTCATTGTGCAAAGAAATTGCTCCCCTCTGTGACAATGGATTGTTCGTTCAACACTGGTCGGCGGTATGTTGAAAGATAAAAAAAGAAAAAGAAGGGAGAAAACCGGCCGGGGAGAGCGCCAACGTTTTTTTTAGTAAGTCCCTTAGAGTATAGAAGGTCAGTCCGCATGGTGAGCTTGCGCCGAAACAGTAATCGTGAATTATTACTCTTTTAGAGGTCTTTTTATCGCTGGGTCAAGAAAGAGAACAAAAACCTAGAAAACTTAGTATTGTGTCTAGTTTCTAAGGTACTTTTCAAACAAAATTACAGTCATGAAATAGTATTTTTGAGTGATCATAATCAGAAGAAGGAATCCTTATAAAGTTCACTACTAGATTAGTGAAGAAAGGATCGACGCGGAGTATAAACAAGAAAGAAGAATGTATGAAGAGGAGATTTCAACATAAAGAAGTAAAGTGTTCCCCTGTGCTTAGCACCACGCCGTGAAGGCGTATAGGGGGTGTGGGGGTAACGCCCCACACTGTCTTGGTCCGGTCGTGAGTGAGGTTGATGTGATCAGCACCACGCCCCTGACCGCCTTTACCCCCTAGGTTTCCCCAGGAACCCATGTTATTCGGATTTGAACCGGCCGGGTATCGAACCCGGGACCTTTAGCATGGTAGTCTGACGCGTTACCGACTGAGCCACCGCGGCCACATATCAGGAAGTATTTAAAATCGCCAGTTTAGCTCTAACTTACCAGTGTTTAGTGTTAGTGTTAGTGCATGTGAAAGAAGAAGAATATCGGATGCTTTCAAAAATTTCCTGGATATGAAGTCATAGCTAATTATTGTGATTATAAGCTGCAACTATCTTGTTTATTAATTGTAATCTTGAATTGTCTGATAACTATAAATAGCCAAAGTTTCGGCTTAATCTACGTATTGAGTAGGATCTTGTAAACCGTAGAAAGCCGAGTATCAGGGTCCATTATGTAAATAAATATTTGTAAGGGTATTATTTAAACGTGTAAAATATATAAAGAAACAATACATGCCTTTCTTGCGTTGTAATATGATCATGTATTCAAACTGCTAGCTGCTTTAAGGTTGAGTTATTTGTTAAGAAATAATTGTAGTAACTTATTTCCATAAGCATCTCCATACAAAATATACAAACAACCCCTTAATCAAACCAACTCAACTTCCTGGATAACCAAAAGGATAAAAAAATCCTGTTAAACAAAAATAAAATTATACAAAGAAATCCATAAAAACAAGAATCCCATACTTAAAGGCCACTACAAAAATATGTAAATATCCTCAGAAAGGTAATAAACAATGCGAAGAAATTAGCCATTGCAGATAAAATAAGCAAATCTGCAAATAAATCAAAGAAACTATGAAAAATTGTTAATGATGAAACTGATAGGAAAAAATAGAACGTGAATGAAAAAACGACAGAACTAAACAGTTCTAATAAATTTTATTCCAGTAAAACAAACAAGAAACTTATAAATGTAATTATTAACAATGCAATGCAATAAAATTCTTAGGAATATGGATAGACACAAGCCTGTCTTGGGACATGCAAATTACTATTTTTACCCAAAAGTTAAGCAGGCTTTGCTACATGATGAGAATTCTGAGAAATGTTTTATCTTTAAATGATCTAAGGACAGTATATTTTGGACAGATTCAACCTGTACTTACATGTGGTATCTCTTTCTGGGACAGTTCACCCAAAATGCAGAAAATTTTTATTTGGCAAAAACGGATATTAAAAATTATGAAAAATGTAACCCTCTCAAGCCCAACGAAACAAATTTTCAACGAATTTTAAATATTACCTCTTCCATGTTTGTACATATTAAAAACATTGTACTTTATTCATACAAATTCTGAAATCTTCTAAAAAAATCTGGACATACACAAATACAGCACTCATATGCATAACTCCCTCCACCTTTCTACAGCCCGCAAATCCAAAACACATAATTGTCTAGGATTTCAAAGTGTAAAACTTTATAACAAAGTACCAGAGGAATTCAAGAATCATAATCCAACTAAATTTAAGATGACAGTAAAGACCTTGCTAATGAAGTATTTGTTTTATAGCACAGAGGAGTACTTACATTATATTTTTCATTAATAGACATAACCTTTTGATTTTTCTTCTCATTAATAGACATAACTTTTGTTTTCTCTTCTATTTTTTATGTTATGTTATTTTATACACTTTTATACTTTTTAATATGCTTGAGTATGTATGTGTTAATTCCTTTGTACTCACAATTATACATGTAATTGACCTATCCCATATCATAGTGCTATTTGTACTCATATGATGAAGTGGATGGAAATAAATATCATATCATATCATATTAACATATATATCTGACTTCAGTAGTATTAATTAGAAAAAGAGTAGAAATTCAGTTCATGTACTGTTTTTCTCAATTCACTTCAAAATCACTGAAAATATGGTGTCAAGAACTAATTTGTCTATTCTTGGAGTAAATAAACGATTTTATAATATATTGTAACAAGTATTATGCATTATTATTAACATTGTTTTTTCAGTACAGTAACCCTACTGTAGAGTACAGTAGCTGTACAGTAGATCTACAATAGGATTTCAGTACATTTCACAGTACACAGTAGATTTGAAAATAGTAGAATTTGTCTACTGAAGACAGTAGAAATTTCCAGCAGGGAGGGTTTCATAGCTTTACTTCACAGTGTGATGCATATGTTATTTAGCAGACAAGTTGTGATTGAAAATCAGAAGAGTCTGCTGTTTATTATTACACTTATTTCCATATCCTCCACAGGAAGATAAATTTCTAGCATAAGTGGAAACAAATCTCACATAATTGTATAATGATAATAATTTGCACATTATTACCTCAAAAGTTATACGTTCTGGCGGTTCAAGACTTTGGACTCATCCTGTATTTACATGTAATACATAATTTCATATTGTAATATACATTTGTTAAATACACGGTGTTGAATAAATACATTTCAATTCACAATTCATTTTAATTTTAATAAGTGTATGTGTAAAATGTATTTATAACTATCTTCTGTGTATCATTTCTCAATCCATGTGTTTTATTTAGTACTGTAAATGGGCAATTTTGTCAAAATTTAATCTTAAATATCTTTCTTATTCGAAAAAAAAAAACACTGTCGCCAAATGTTTATATGTTGAACTTCAAAGGTATAATTGTGGTTAAAATTTCAGATTTTTCCTCTGTCCATCATTTAGGTTACAAAGAATCAAACTTAAAAAAAAACTTTTAATTTTTGAGGGGTTATAGGAAAAAGAGGCGGCCAAGGCACCTCATGTTTTAACAATTTTTTAACATAACCTGGCACCGCACAGTAAACATAAGAAATATGCTTGAGATGTTCTTTCCCTTGCATAATTCTTTTATGCCGCGAAGATAAATTATGAGAAAAATATTTATTGGATTCATTGTAGTGTAAACTATTAATCTGAGAACAAAAATGTTAATAAAGAAAACAAAAGAACATTTATGGATGAAGGAAATGGCTTTTGAATCTTTACATTTGGAATTACAGAACAAAAGTTACAGAGATTTTCATGAAGGTCTGAAAACACTAAAATCACCTCACTCGACTTACTAAAGATGGCGCCAATATTATTGTAATTATTTCATTACCCTAAATGTATTTAGGGTAATGAAAGTTAAGTGTTTTTGTCTTTTTGGAAACAAAGGTTAGAACGTAAGTACCTTATTATATGTATTGATTGAGTGATTGATTTGATGTTTTAAGTTCCCTTTATGCACAGTAAGGCTAATCGGGCCGGGACACCTTGATTACAAGGCGACGACGCTACCACTGCTCTATATGCATTCACTTAAGCTTGTCTACCTATAAACTTATTTAATATTTTGTGAATTTTTATGACAGAAATTTAACCAGTCTTGTGTGAGATAAAAGCACTTAGGAAAGAAACCTTTAATTATATCACATTGTTGAAATGTTGGCACGTGTCTTATTCATTATTGTGGTTTTCAAAGTTGCAGGACACACTTATGAGCCTACTTCAACTTGATACACAATACCCGATTAAATCACAATACACTTTAAAAGTGCACACTATGACGATTTTCCTCATGCAGTACATTCTTTGCAATTGACACTTGACACTCGATATTACCGTTGAACTTAGACACACCTTTCAGCATGTTCCTATGTAACATCAAGCAATCCCCTTTTTGAACCAACTCTTTCAGTGGACTATGAAGCGAATTCACCATGTTGGTGTACGACAGCTTGCCATTGGTGGATTCAGTGAACAACAATGTGTACAAATACGCACTGGCTTCTTCCTGAGGCCCCAGGGGCTGAAGACCAAATTGCCAATTGTCCTCAACCAAATTTGCTCTGAAGAAGAAAGTGCCCCACGGTTGAATGGTTGCAACATGGATACTGTCTGACTGGAATCGAATGCTGAATCTTTCCCTGGTTTGTTTACCATCAATGTATCTAGATTCTGCAAGAACTTGATGTGTTTTTTCTAAGTGCTGCAGCAACTCCCTACGTTTCGTTTCCAAATGACACCCACTAACAGGGCAGCGGCAAGGACAATAGCCGCAATGGACTGTATGTATCTCCCTTTCCTTCAACATGTAGAACTCCTTCGTGCACCCCATTTCCCTGTAGGAACATGTGAAAGGGAGTTTCTTCAACATGGTCTCCATGTAGAGGTTCCTTGTGTTTGTAATAGGTGTTCTACATATTTGGCAAATCTTTGTGGTCCTCTTGCAGTGGTCGCAGACATGGTGTCCCGTGTCGCACATGTAAATTGGAGGGGCCACGGTTTCACGGCAGCCGGTGCAAGGTATGGTATCCAGATGACTTCTCTCTGGCGCTCTGCTCGCTGACGTTTGTCGTCGGATTGGTTTCTGAAAGACAGAATTAAGTTACCACAGTGTACTTTCTACATGCAACATGTATTGTTGATTGATTGATTGATTTGCTTTATTTTACTTCGCTTTTTTGTGCCACTTTTGGCTAATTTGCGAAGATGGGGATGAGTGATGATATGTTGAAATTGATGGATGGACACTCACAAACATCCATTTAACGGCATCTACCTTAGTGTGTATGACGACGCTCCGGCGGTACGTTACATGGGTAATGTAAACAAACAAGAAATAAATAAAGAATACGCAATGATTCATACAATATTTACCTTTTGTGCCAGGGTAAGCGCCATCAGTTGGAGCCCAAGAGATTGCATAGGGGTAGAATAGATGTTACAGTTGCAAATTACACACCACAGGGTTAGTTTACTTTATAATAATTGCTAGATAAGAGAACATGCATAAAACACTTACATTAATGCCCCTTTCATTCCTACATTTACTCTCTCACGCATACTTCGGCATTTCAAAAGACATCATTAATTAATAAAAATTTAGTTTCGGGTGATGTTTAAAGACAGTAGCATTGATTACATCCTATTTCCTATTATTTCATTCATGTTTCCGTTTCCGGGTATCTTATGTTCAGGTAGGAGCTTAAGCATGGACGAAAACATTACTCCTTTATGCTGGTATAATTGAATGTTATTAGGTTTACCTTTATATTATTGCTTTTTTTAGGTCAAATTTGATCACCGTTATATATTTACAGCGACAATCTATAGTGTCGGACAATCTGAAAGTTAAGTACTTTGCCTAATTGATTGACTGAAAATTGTATTCTGATTTACATAATAAAATTGTCGCTGGTACGATCTAATCACCGTAATAAGCAATGTCCATGAGTAATTTATACGTAAATATGCGAGTTTATTGGGCGTTTATAGTTACGACGGGGCAAACGAAGCTTCTCCATTTACAGACGTCACACTTTTCACTCGGCTTACCTTGCCGGATCTGTTTGATGTAATCCTCTTGGGATGTTGATGCTCCTGGCGGCGTGATGAATGATATGGTTCCTAGACGGTAAGGCTTCACACTTCTAGATCTCAGCATCTTCGAGGGAGGCAAGGGGTTGAACGCCCCCACGTGGGCTCTTTCCCGCTCTCTACTCCATCGTGATTGGAAACAATCCCGGGCGAACTGAACACAACACTGATTGGTTAAACACACGAGGCGAGTACTTGTAAGCGCGGATGGTTCCCGAGAGGTTGTGTAAGATAAACTGTGTTTTCCGCTTCCCCGCTTGTCTATTTATGTGCTATTCCAAATGTTCGTTATGATACCCTCTCGGTCTACGCCTTGTTAAATCGTACTCAAACCGTGGCATATTACCCTTCTATCTTTGCTCTTGTAATTTGACTTCCTTGACCTATCTCCAGCGACTCCTCGAAGGGAGGCTACCCTCTCGCCGGATCCATTGTATTCTGCACGGTCGCTCCGTAGGCAGCGACGGAGAGTCTGTACGTATTGTCATCCACTCTCGCTCTTTAACCTTTAATATCTCCCTTAATTCACCTCCTATTATGTTGTGTTTTTGTGATTTTGCCGATCAGGATCTGATACTGGGCTGTCTTAAATTTCAATCGAATCCGTTCATTGGCTCCAAAGTTGTATTTTTTTGGGTTTTTTTTTACCAGAGGATCGGCCTCCTCGCTCGGGAAACCGGATTGTCATCTGTATTCCACAATGCAACTCTCGGGGAACAGCCACAGTCCAATTCTTTTTATTGCTTATTACGGTGATTAATCTATTTACTTGAAAGTTGGCAAGATTTGATCGTTATATCGTTATATCCATGCCCAGGCCATGTATTGCTATCAGTGTTCCTCTGCAACAATAATAAATCACACATACATATTCGCATATGGTAGCTGAAAGTTGTTATTGGTTCTAAACTAAAAACAAACAGTCCATTATGGCACAAGGTCTATGTGATGCGTGGTCAGTGCTTTGTTTTCTGGCTTTCGAGACAGGTGTCATTTATACAAATTTGATTATTATGAGAAGGTGACTATAAACTGTAAAAACTATATTTGTCTACAAGAGTAAAAATCCTGACAAATTATGAAAAGTATGCACTTATATATGAAATGAACTATACATGTGTGACAACAATTGTTAAAATATGCTACGTGAATGAGGTTTGATGTGATTGCCTATGTGTCAAAACACACAAGAAAACAATAATTTTTGGAATACGCCTTTTGAGTAAGAAAACATGCATTTTCAAAGAATATGTATGCATTGCATTTTGTATCTTGTTATTTAACGTCGATCTTCTGCCACTTTTTGGCTAATCGCGAAGATGAAGATGGTTGATGATTAGATGAACTCCCAAAAAACACCCAAGGCGGGATTCGAACCCGGAACTTCGGTGGTGAAATCGGAAGCTGAACACTTTACACAACGGCCACCGAAACTTCACATTTGCAAAGGAATGTTCAGCCTGGCTTGGCTATAACTTTAAATTGTTATATTATGTTTGTCTTAATTCAGTGGCGGTTCTAAAAAAATGGAACACAAAAATGCTAATTTGAGTTAGAACATTTATTTATATAGTTTATTTTTGTTTGTTTACAACAGGAAGGAACAAGACGGGCAAACTAATGGACACCCACCTCCCTTTCGGTGCACCTACCATGTCTCTGCTAGAAGTCCTCTTCCATGAATATGAATGGCGACAGCCTAATATATACTGTTTAAAAAATGCCACATTGACTTTGTTCCAGGAATTCATTATAAATATTTTTCAAAATTAGAATGAAATCACCCTTTTTTTAAAAAATGGAACTCTTCAAATATCGGCTTTATGAGCAGATATACGTATTCATTCACAACCAATAAAAACTGTTAAAGTGTTACTACCTGGTACTGCTATGTTGTAACGCTAGAATAAAAGTAGAAAAAGGGGGCAGAGTGTAGTTGTACATAAAACTTCTCAGAAGTTTAAAAGTTAAAGAATATTGTACAATTGTTAGTCAAATAATTTTCCCCTAGAAACTGGGGATAGCCGTTTTTATGGGGACGTTCGACGTCCCTGTCCTTCACTCAGAGAGTCGTCACACTGCTTCTGCCCGGCTAGTGATCGTTACTTGTGTTAGTTACGACACTGGTTGAAAGATGTCAGTAGCCTCGCAATCGAGAAAGACATTAGCGACATTTAACGGAACTCACAGGAACTACGTAGAGCAAGTATAACTTACAACCAGGTTTGATGTTATTTTTTTTCCAGGTCGGATTTACGATAGGAAGAGGGAGCTGTTATAGAAACCCGGGCCTCCAACTGCAAATATTACTTCACAGGAGAGCAAAAAATGATTAAAAAAGAAGTATTGAAATGATGTAAAAATACTGTAACCTACAATCTGACATAACTGGAAATACAAGTTAAATTTCCATGGAAGTTTGGAAATTCAAAAATTATTACTAATCTTACTGGAACAACTACAGTAGTTGTCCACAATCCGTGTAACTTCGCGCAAGGAACAAATTCAACTCTCTTCCTCCACTTTTGGCTAAGATGGAGATGAGTGATGATATGATGAACAGACATCACAAACGTCCATGTCCAAGCCAGGATTCGAACCCGGGACCCTGGCGTCACAGCACGATGTGCTAACCATTCCGCCACGGGGGCCGGCTTCGTGTCTTCCTGTTTTACAATCTGTTTATGAAATCTTTTCTTTAATAATTTTATATTGGGAGAGAAATTTAAAGGAGAGGAAAATTCGAAGCTTGATTAAAGACCACTTTATGTTCACATACACTAAACGGGATTATACCTTCAATCAGTGTGTTCGAAACTGGAAGGGGGTGGCAAGGTGCCAAAACTAGGGGGCCAAGGACAGTTTACGTTCCCTTTGTAGATAAGGTTTAGCATAGTGCGGGAGCAAAAGTTGCAAATAGTTTGATTTGATTTAGTTTATTTTACTTCGCGTTTTGTGCCTCTTGGCTAATTTGCGAAGATGGGGATGAGTGATGAAATGATGAAATTGATGAATGGACATTCACAAACAACCAAGCCCGACCGGGATTCGAACCCGGGACCCTTGGCGTCGCAGCGCGATGTGCTAACCACTCGGCCGCAGGGTCGGGCTGCAAATAGTTGGGGGGGGGGACAACTGCCCTTACTCGCCCCCCATAACTGCCTTCAATTTAAGTGGCATCTGAAACTATGCGCAATATGCACTCATTGAAATCCTGAATTCCCTGATTATGAGATAACTTCGTTACCAATACTTCATCAGAGAGAGAGAAATCAGACACTGAGAGAGAGAGATAGGGACGCAGAGATAGCGAATGACACACAGAGGCAAAGAAATATGGGGAGGAGAGAAAGAAGACGAGAAAGCTAGAAAGGGAAATATAGTGAGAGAATACCGGAGAGGCAGGCATGTGTCTGTGAGTGAAAGACATATCATATGAGAGGAGGTGAGTGAGTAAGAGAGAGAGAGAGAGAGAAGTAGAGAGAGGTATAGATAGATAAATGGAGAAAAGTGGCTGATAAAGAGGAAAAATCGACTCGACAAAAAAAATAGATTGATTGATTTGCCTTATTTTACTTCGCTTTTTGTGCCACTTTTGGCTAATGCGAAGATGGAGATGAGTGATGATATGATGAAATTGATGAATGAACACTCACAAACATCCATGCCCAGGCCAGGCTTCGAACCCGAAACCCCTGGCGTCGTAGCGCGATGTGCTGACCACTCCGCCAGGGCCGGCTCGACAAAAAAAGAGGATGGATGGAAAAGCATTCGAATTTTAACATGTTTTGGTCAAATATTAAACTGCTTTTGCTTCACGATTGCCCCCACCCCCTTAATTTTCATATCTTCGCTTGTTGCGGCAAACTACGATCGTTGCGGTTTCCATTCACGTTTCTGCTTTTTAACCATCATCTTCCTGAGTTCATGTATATGATTATTAGAAAAGATCTGCATTGATCCAGAGTAAAAATGATAAAAAATATAGGAAGACTTAACGGTTACATTTTATTGGCTGGATTAAATGTTGTGTTAGTGTTTTCTTCTGGCTAGAAAAGTTATTTTGTTTTTTAAAAAACGGATGTTTGTGGCGATATGTATACAGTGACCAGCAAAAAAATTGGACACATATATCCTGAAATACACGCTTCCCTGCATAGCGTTACAGGATAGTATGTAGTATTCCAGGATACAGTTATCACATTGTTATTGCTGGTGACTGTACATCCACAACGTTCTTGCTTGAAGGGAAGTGGGAAAGCAAGAATACCCCTCCACCCAAACAATGCCCTCCGTATTAATATACTCCAATTTGAAATTTTCTATTGATACGACCTGTATCCATGGTTCTTAAAGGTCAAGGGAACCCATAAATTCTAATGGGTTTTATTGGGTTCCGCTGCAGGACCGGGACATTTTTCTTGCACAATTTAAATTCGGACCAAGTTGCGTATTGTTTCATTGAAAAAAGGTTCCTGGACCGTATTAAAATTGATGCGGGAAAGAAGGTTTCTAGACCGAATTTAAATTCTTCCGGAAAAAAGTTCCTGGACCGAATTTAAATTCATCCGGAATGAAGATTCCTGGCCCGAATTCAAATACTTTACAGATAAAAAGGTTCTTTATGGTCCAGAACTGATTTTCTCTTCTTGACCGGAATTTAATTTTGTTAAAATTTCTGGACCTTCTTTAACAACCCTGCCTGAATCAGCCTCACTTGTAATTTTCAGTCCCCTATAATTACTGGCAATGAAAGAAAAATTATATGTATGAAACATACTATAGGCTGAAATTCATTTTCCAAGGATTCATTTCCCTAAAGGATGCCTAAGAAGGTCGACATTACAAAGGATGATAATCTTGGTCTATGATTATCGTGCAAAAATATCAGAGGTGCAGAGCATTCATGTATATTCATATGTCCGTAGTACAGTGCGATAGTGATGGATCATTTGCTTGTTAATATTTACCCATGTTACTCTACGCGTATATTTTTGCGTGTTCTTATCAAGCGTGGGAGGGGAGGCCAGTATGGTGTGTACTGTAAGAAAATAAACACTATTTCTATTTTATTTTGGATGAATTTCTTCCTCTTGGGTTAATTGCAACCATAATGTGTGTGTTAGCACTCCCGCACACATTGCATTTCGCGGAATATGTCACATCATACACATATTTGATAGACTACACCAGAGAAATGTTCTTTATTCCATTCTTTAAAGACAATACAGTTTTAATTACACGTGGGGATATTACACTGAACGAATCTTTTTGTTTTTATTTTAATGCAATGCTCGTTTTGCTAGTAGAGTCCAGCGCAGATATTTCTGCCGTGCGATGCGCGAAACAACTAAAGAAGCAGTGTTGCTAATGGAGCAGATAGAAAAATCGCTGCAGTGCGCCGATGCACAGCTGTTACGTACAACAATAAAATTAGAGAATTCAGGTCTATCTAACGTTGAGTTTTAAACGTCATGCATTATACCAGGACTGGGATTAATATGTACTAACAAGTGGCTTTGTATGTAGCTACATACATATGGACTAAAAATTCGCAAAATATGAACTAACACATAAGTAAAATTACCAAAAATGCTGCAAAGAAGACTTCTTCATACGATTCCTTATTTGAGTGATTTCAAACTAAATAAAAAAATATATATATATTATTTTTCATTGCATTAATGCACTGGTGGCGTTCTAACTTTTCACTCCCAAAACCCGTATACACTGGTATGGAAGTGAAACGGCAGATAATAACATGCCAACGTGTTAAACCGCTACAATTGCACCATAACTCTCCTTCTCAAGCAGTATTATTATTTCCTCTCTGAGATCGGCGACAGTCGGTTGCCTTTGTTGTACATTTACAAAGGATGCCGGCTTCCACAACAATAACAAGTACATATACTCAGTGGCGCAGGAACGTTTTTCATTTGGGGGGGTGCAAAATTAATATATATATACACACACACACATACTACTTCAAACCAAGTGTCACAATAATAATAATTATTATTTTTATATTTTATTAAATTAAAAAAAAAATTAAATATGTAAATTAATTAATAATGAATTATCATTATTACATGAATAGGTAAAATAGTAAAATAATATAGATATAACAGCACGTATTCATTATCTAGCTTACGTGTAATTAAGATTGCCAAGATTTGCGTAAAAACAACTGCCCTGGCAAGGAAATTAATGTCAAATGGATAAGGAATTGAATATTTATTGAATAACAAAAAAGGAGTAGGATCCAATTAATGAAAAGTTAATTTCCTGATTAATATTTTATGGATGATATTAGTAGTGTACATAAATCCTTGGAACCCTTCAAAGCCGTATGCGCCAAATTCCTTGCCTTCCAATAAGTTCAGCGGAAATAGCCATCGATTATATAACAAATGCTAAACAATATTTTGATTATTTACTTTTACTACTTGGTAAGTCTTTCGGGGAGGGGGATCAGGAACCCCTCCTTAAATACGTCCTTGATATCTAGGTAGGTGTGAAACCATGGGAAATATTATATTTTAGAACAGCACACCCGAATGTCCTGTTATTTAATACATATTTTGCATAAATATTTTTTTATTTTTTTAAAAAAATCTAAGAAAAACAGAGATTTTAAAACCAGATAAAAATTCTGAAATATATAAAGCTCTGGACCTCGTTCTGGGTTTATTTGAATTTAACGGAACGGAAAATCAGGAGTTTGAGATGTGAAAATTGCGAACAAAGATACATCTATTCATTTTAATACAGTTTGAGATTTAAGGGGGTGAGGAGGATCTTGAGCCACCCCAACCAGAAATAATCATCTCCCACACACTGGATATAGAAACCACATTATTAAATATATAATACTTATGGAGTTCCACTTCAGTTCTTTTCATTCTAATTTCAAAGTCCCATAGCTATCTTTAAACAATTTATGGCAGATGTGTACCACATCCAATGTCTTTTAGATGCCATGTATTTGGTATTTACTCAGACATCTATAGGGCGTTGTATTAAAAAAGAAAAAAAAAAAACTCGAGTTGAGATGGTTCCCGATCAACTCGTAAGAAGTCTAACTTTGAAATATTTGTGAAACATTTGACAAAGCATTTATTTGTTATATAATTAGCTGTACTTAATGACACTCCTCAAGCACTTTCTCATTACATATACAAAACCGAAGTCCTTCATATCTCAGAGGAAACAAGAAAAGTCATACGCTCTTTTCAATCGTTGGTGGACAATATGAAGAGCCGGCCAAGGTTTCTTTTCGTATGTAATGGTTTTAAATGCAGGTGCATGCGTGTGTTTTTGGGTGACATGTCAATTTATCGTTTATGTGAAAAGGTAAACTTTAATGTAAGCAAAAGCACGAGCGCGTCACAGTTAAAGATTTTCGCATCTACAAAGAAAATCCAAAACACATTCCCACCTCGCCGGCCTCCGTGGCAGAGGGGTTAGCATAGCGCGCTATGACGTCAGAGGTCCCAGGTTCGAATCCCGGCCTGGGCATGGTTGTTATTTGTGAGTGTACATCAATTTCATCATATCATCACTCATCCTCATCTTCGCGATTAGCCAAAAGTGGCAGAAATGCGAAGTAAAATAAACCAAATCAATCAATCAAACATCACTCAAAGACCTTGTGAATCCATCCAATCCAAAATATACCAATAGAACCTGCAGCGAATCTCATTTATGTCGTTCATTCATCTGACTAATGTAATTTTCTTAAAGTTCGACTTTAGGATTTAACTTAAAATGGCGTTGTGTTTGTGTTGCATTCGATATCACAATTAGATTATAAGCAATTAATGTCCAATTATAAGAATACCCTAATACGTAGGTAAAAATAAGTCCCCCCTGATAAAGTCGCAAATTGCATCCTGTTTAAATGTCTAGAAAAAATTTAATTTCACCTAGGAATGAATGATACCGCGATGCGATGAGTCGAGAATTGTCACAGATTCATCTCGTCTCCTGTGTGATGAGGTCCTTTTCGTTCTTGTTGTGCTTATTTTTGTTTTGGTTTCCACTCTGAAGTCATTAAAACTTATTCTAGATTCACTTCATGCTCAAATAGGCTAATCGGGACTCTATTTTTAAAAAAAATATCTTAAAATATAGGTGTAAGTATAGTTTTCCGTACACCATTTTACAAAGATATGAAAAATATGGGTGAGGTACAGGAGTACATTGTACCCCCCAAGTTGGTCTGTCGTATCTCGTCTCGTTCGTATAAGTATTTAGATTCGGAAAATGACATTCTAAACATTCAAAACAAAATGGAGTCAGTCATATACTCTTCTGATGAAGATTTGTATCTTATCTTCGAACCGATGCGACCACTTCTTTAGAAAAGGTATAACCCCCTTACGCACAGGAGCATTCGTCTGCAGCGTGATTTTCTGAGAGCAAATATGGTTCCATCGTTCCACACACATTTTAAACAATTTTCATCTCCTTAAGGAGGTTACCAAGAACGCAGGTCAATGAACTAAATCGTAGCCAAGCACAATGTAGTAGAACAAGTTTGCAATGGATTGAATTTCTGTGGTAAAAAAGATAATGCTCATAAGTTATACGCAATATACACTTTTTTATTGGGTGAATTGAAAATAGGTTCTTTTAACAGTAGCACCTTCCGTCTGCTGTCAAATTACCAAAGGGGGGTACAGGGGGTAAAACTCGATTTACGGATTTAAGGGGGTACAGTACCCCCCTTCAAAAGTTTAGGGGGTACAATGTACCCCTGTACCCCCCGTTCCTGCGCCACTGCATATACTGCCACTAGACGATAAGCTGCGCGGCTTTTTCTTTTGTTATGAACCAGGGCCGGCGCTAGTCATTTTGCCTTCCTGGGAGGTGGCGGCAGATGCCACTATATTTCGACCCCCCCCGGTCATTATGCAGCAACGGAAAATTGAAAATCAATATATTCCTAACTAAAACATCAAAATATAATATAAATAATGAGACTTCTTATGCTATTTCAATACTATTCAGCGCAAAAGAATATCTCGCTCGATCACAGTTTTCAATAGGCTTATTTTTTTCTTCTCTTCAAATTTTGCCGCTCTGGGCGATGGCACGGTTCGCCCTCCCCTTCCGCCGGCCCTGCTATGAACTTGGTCACCCATCAAAGCATGGCAATTTTAACACAGAAAACAATATGTATCGCATTAAGCAGCAAAAATGACAGCCTCCTCTATGCAATTTCTACAAGAACACGTGCCGCAGCCAGAGTTGAAATGATGTTGGAGCCACATAATTTATTTATTTTGAATAATTCCAAAATTATGAAATATGAACAATTTGTGAATTAAACCTGTTGAAATATGTAAAATTAAGTATATTTTCCTTAAATATGTAAAAGTAAGTATTTATTAAAGTTATTGGGATGCTAACACAATGACTGGCTTCCTCCTTCATGAACTCGTGCACGTTGCTTAGAATTTCCCGAGCTTGTTATGCAAGGTTTTTGATTTCAACTTCGACAGAACTGGAGGCATTATGGAATTTAACGTTCATTAGCAAACACACACTTTTACATACACACACGCAATACACGCACACAACATCAAACCGGTCAAATACTTAGTATAAAATAAAAATATGGTGCTTCCAATCCAACAAAACTCACCGCCACTTTACCTGCCTTTCCCCGTCCGTGACAGAAATAGTGCTTCATTATTACAGTTGGCAACACTAGTTACTAGCTAGCCAATGAACATGCACTGCATAAAAGAAGCAACCACTACGCCGTGCTATATTGCCACATTACCGTCCCTGCCGAACGGTGGGAACCGCGAGCTGGAGCGCTATTCAATTGTTTTCAATTATGTTTGCGCGAGTGTGTCCAGGAATGGAATGACAATATGGCAACAATAGCGAAGGTTTTCGAGCAGGGTAGAACACGTGATGCTAAGAGAGAGGGAGACGAAACGAAAATTCGTTTCTACGCAACAGCAAATTTATGTGTGATGCACTCTACAATAATAGCTGTACTTAATTTATTCAAAAATAATGCTTTTATATGTGATTTACTTACGTACCTCACAAAATCAACTGAAAAAAACTCATTTCTCATAAGGATCAGCTTGAACTAACAACAACTAGCCGCACCTGCATGTATCTGACCTGGCTCGTTGCAAGCTGAGACTTGTTCCAGGCCAACTAGGGCATTCGTTTGCGAAGTGTGATGCGACGTTCGCTTGTTTGAGTGTTTTTCATTGGGTTGTAGTGCGACTTGCTGCTTATTTATGACTGTGTCTTTATTCTGGTTTTATGTGTTAACAAATTTAATAGAATGTGCCGTGAAAAAGATTCGTTGACAGCGTTCAGTTCGCTATTAAACAGAAGCAGAAGCTGTTACATTTTCGTAAGGTAAGCAAACAGGAGTTGATTTTGGAAGGTGCTTAGGGTTCAGTATAATCACTGTAAGTAGAAACGTAGAACATGATGTCCCAAAATGTGGGAAATGTTAGCAATAAAACTGGCACATTTTCAGTTCAAAAATAATGAATTATTAACCAAACATAATCAAGGGCCGGGCCAGAGTCTGCACAATGCCCGGTCAAAGATTAACTTTTATTTTTATCTCTCGAATACAGATCTATAGGTCCTCGTCCTAGTAAATTTCTCGTAAGGGAGAGACGGATTTAATCAGATTTACAGGAGAAATTTCTTACAGAATGAAGTTTCTTTATACTTCTGGAAGTTCGGGGAAGTGTTTTCTTGCATCGTTCAATGAATTTTGCCGGTAAATCATCTATTTTTCGAAATAAATGTGTGACCGATGCACGAAAGCTCTTGTGCATCCATTTACTTCCAGGTGGATGTAGCCTGTGTGTGATGACGTAATTCCGGTCAGTGTTTCCAAACATGTGTTTTTGTAACTGAAGAAGGTACGTTTCCGCAAATGGTTTGTGGGGCTATGTGTCAATGGTTCGTGGTACTATGCGAGAATGATGTGTGGGGCTACGCATATTTTACGAAACTCATTTTTATTTGCATAAAATTTGAAATCGAGGGGAGCAATTGCCCCTCTGTGTCCCCCATCAGGTGCTCTTGGATACACATCAAATTTGTTCGCTTAATCTGTATTTTCATTCTTCTAACAAGTTCTCTATCACAAGGGGATATAGAGATTCTTTATCTAGGCGATGGATATATTTTCAATGGTTCCTTAGCTACGATTCTCCAGCCCCTTCCACCCATTTGTCTTATTTATTTACTTTATTCATATCAACTCACGAAATACCATGAATCTAACGGAAACACACAGATATAGTTAGAACAAGAAACACACCTCGCGTCGAAGGTTCCAGACTCGAGTTGTCGCTTTTTTGCGAGAGTGATTATTCCTGTGTGTCTGTTTATTATCTTGTCTAAAAAAAACATTCCTAATTATTGCCGTGATGAACCTAAGGGGAGACCAAAGCGACTGAAATAACAAAAGTACAGAAAATGCAAGACACATCTGCCTAGGCATGTTATACCTTGGGAATTAGCAATCTGGAAATTAACTCGTTTCAGTCGACTTCTTGCGAAAGAGCTTCGTGTTGTCTCGTTTGGAGTGTTGGTTATCGTGTCGGGCTAGCATGCGGGCAACCCGAGTTCGAGCCCAGTGTAAAGTAAGTTTTTTTTTCTTTTTGTATAATTTCATCCAACCTTATTTATAAAACTGAGGTTTTTCTGCAAAACCCTTTGAATTGCATGCCACTTCGTATGTTGGTAATCTGATTTGATGTTCCGAAGCGACGATGTGTTTGTGCATGTGTTGAAAAAACGCAGTTATTTATTAGCGAAAAACATGCAGCCACGTGATCATTGAGAACGCTTCCTAGTTGTCAGTGCTAATATGGCAGTAGCTACATTCTGTCAACACACACCAACTTTCACGTTCCCCGTAAAATGATTACCTTTCCACGTTTCAAAATCATGAGTGCTGTCTAAAGCAATACTTTGATATTTTCGTTTTATAATCCTCTACGTCTCTTGTTTCCCCTTTAATACTAAAGAAGTGAGACGAGGATTTTCTTATCGGCGCAGTGGATGATCATATATTAGGTACTTAAAGTATACAATTGGAACTTAATATTCGTTAACCCAATATTTATTACAAAACATATTAGTACTTATACTTTCCAAATACAATTAATTCAACATAAATGTCTATGGATTATCTCCCAGTTAACCTAGTTTAATTTGTCCCATTTGATAGTCAGCAGTCAGTAAGTAAAGGCTACACGAGTCAGAGCAAATCGCAGCCCAGCCCAAAACCCCCCACAGCCAACATGACCCGGAGCAATCCACCTAAAAAAATCTAAACTAAAACAATTTCCTTTTCTTGCACTTTTAAGAACTCAAAATAAATCAATGGACTTTAGGTAAATTACACCCGGCCATGAGGGCCTATAAAGGGCGATAGACTGTAATGCAATATACTCAGCCTGTCCTGCCAGTGTCCAGTACGTCAGAAGTCTCTCGTAGTCGGCAAGGATCTGCCACGGTAAACTTCTCGCTCGCCCAGCGCAGAAGCCCAGCCAATGGCATAACCTTCCTGAGTCACCTGTCTATTGAGTCTCAATACGTCATTCATGAGTAATATTACACTATGGGCTTACAGTTTGCATGTTCGAATCTAAAGTAATACGAAACTTTTTTCCCCCAGCAAATGACATTGAAACCATTAATAACCGTTTGCAATGTGATATTGATATCATATATGGAAAGAATAAAATTGGAGAATTTCGCTTAAAACAACTTATAAATATATTAAATTATGTAGATACCTAATGTGAAACGTAGGGTGGAAGGGACTGGAGAATCGTAGCTACGGAACCATTGAAAATATATCCATCGCCTAGATAGAGAATCTATATATCCCCTTGTGATAGAGAACTTGTTAGAAGAATGAAAATACAGGTTAAACGAACAAATTTGATGTGTATCCTTTCGTCAAAATGTCTAGAAAACAATATTACATACTTCTTCACTAATAGAAAAGAATGAAAAAATTGTCCTTGGTGGGGATCGAACCTAGACCTCACTGATGAAAGCTCTGTACGCTAACCAACACACTATCAATAACACCACTATTTTTTTTCCAGTCAGTCTGTTTCCTTCCTCAGCACCTGAAGACGAAAATGCATCTTAATTTCTCTCAATAATTGTTTCATTGCCTATTAATAGAAACCATGTATGTCAAAAATAGACGCATTGTTCTGTGAAAAATCCCATGTTTCGCACATCGTGCTTCTCCATTTACTGTTATTTGGACATTCACTTGGAAGTTAAAACTTAGTTTTGTGTGTTTGTTTTCACATGCATGTGTGTGAGAAGAGTGGTGTGCACGTGTGTTCGATGTTTTTCTGGGTATTATTTTCGTTCAAAGCATTAATATAATTGTAAAATATGGAATTTACTGTAATCCAAGCAGTGAAAATATTAACCCCGTCCGTCAGGTTCGTTCCCAAACAACATTAAATAATGGAACGTGACGTGGACCGAGTATTATTCCATGTCGAGAACACGAGACATTACGATCGACAATCTTCATCTCGTATTTCTCTTTGGCATCACTACTCAATTTACAGAGATGTATACCCGTGACTGGTATGCAAGCAGCAGAATTGCAATGCTGGTTGGGTTGTCTAGTCACAAGGCGCTTGGTGGTCAGACATGGATGGCTTGCTTCAGTGCTTCTTCAATAGGGTCGTTACAACCCAGAAGTGTCCGTGACTGTACCGTCTCTATCAATTAAGAGCAGATCTATAGGGACAGCAGAGTCATCATCAAGTTTGCTGATTCTTAGAGGTTCTATCAAGCAATCGCCACGAGCAGCAGAAAACACATTAATAGATAATGGTCGGCCATTGCTATCTCTGGCCTCTTTTTCAAATTTATCGATATTCTGGACAAACATTGGATATTCTAAGCCATCCATAGCATCATCAAAATCATGTTCGTGCTGTTTATAATGACTTATTCGCTGTGGATTATTTAAAACTGGAAACAAAGCAGCCAAAATACACCACAAAAAGCATTTCTGGTCGGTATTTTCTACGTTAACCATGGCTTTTTTGTTTTTGATATTGTCAGGTAAAGGCAGATATGTAGAACTTTGTAGAGGTCTGAATTCAGAAATATTAAAATAGAGCCTGTGTGGAGATCCACGAAGACTCCATCCTGATTCTTTAGCAGCAAACTCAGAATGTTTGATAAGCAATTGGTCTATCAACCTGCTTAGTATTTCGTCTAAGTTTGTATTTGAGTATACAGGTACAGTTTTTGTTATGTGGGGCTGTGTAAATTTTGTACTGTTTGGTTTCTTATATTGAGTATACAATTTGAGGGATAGCTTATAAGAGCCGTTTTGTGCGTTTAGAATAGCCTGCACATCAGAATTTACACTATACAAAAAATTCTTAATATCACATTTTGGATCTGATACGAAACGGTAATCCCTTAGTTGACTACTACTATCAATGGGTGCTTTGCATGGCTGCTTTGCTGGTCTAGTATTATCAGATGTAACAAGCTTTCTTTTTAGACCAGAAGAAGATGTAGATGGCTGTAGGGACGATGTAGATAGTTGTGCGGAACAAGCGCCTATATGCCTATCGAAGTATGCCATGCTAAATTTTCTATGGCATTTTGGGCATATTTTAAGTGGGCATTTTGCGTTTCTCAGGATCACAATTACGTTGGTGCTTAGCCCAATTAGGGCTAGATATATTCTTATCGCATTGATTACAATGTTTCTGATTTGGCATTTTTGGTTTTGGTATTTATATATAATTTCTTGGGGCTCAAATCAAAAACTATATACTTAATACAAAATATCAGTTGGGTTCAGCAGTGTGCTTTGTATACTTAGTGTATATATATTTAGTGTGTATACTTAGTATGTTACTATTTTTGGTTTTGGTATTTATATATAATTTTTTGGGGCTCAAATCAAAAACTATATACTTAATAATTTGATTTGATTTGATTTAGTTTATTTTACTTCGCGTTTTGTGCCTCGTGACTAATTTGCGAAGATGGGGATGAGTGATGAAATGATGAAATTGATGAATGGACATTCACAAACAACCAAGCCCGACCGGGATTCGAACCCGGGACCCTTGGCGTCGCAGCGCGATGTGCTAACCACTCGGCCACAGGGTCGGGCTATATACTTAATAAAACTATATAATTAAAAAAAAAAAACTGGAAAAACCCCACAGTAAACCGGAAGTAGACCGGAAGTAGACCGGAAGTAGACCGGAAGTGGACCGGAAGTAGACCGGAAGTGAACCGGAAGTAACTGTGTGTGGGTGTAGGAGTGGGTATAGATGTAGCTAATAAGATTACATTTTACAGAGTATTACACTAAAGGCAATAAGCTCATATGAGCATTTTGGCTTAGTTTTAAGTGTAGCCAAAACAATACCAAGAGGGCCATATTTTTTACGATCCTATGGACAACAATCTGACAGATGCAGCTTTTGTACGTGTAGCCAAATCAATCTGAGGGGGTCATACTTTTCACGGGAAATCCCCGAGGGCTATTTTACTAAATTCTTGGATTCGACAGACTAGCACACTGTAGGCAATAAGCTTATATAAGCATCTTGACATAGTTTTAAGTGTAGCCAAACCAATCTGATGGGGTCATACTTTTGTGTTCCAGTAATAGTATATTTTATACTACTCATACTCGTTTTTTCTTTGGTCACGTGGTCGTATCAAACGTGACAGATGCAAACGGGCATAGCTGTTTTGGAAAAAACTTATGTTTATGTTCCTATTACTACGTTTATACGCAAAGAATTGGGGAAAGGCAATGAAAAGTTCGTGTTTCTTTTTTAAATTCATGGGCGAAACGGTAATAAAGTTACAAATTTTCTCACAAATTTATTTCGTAATTTAAAAGAATAATGGAGACATATTCCATTGTAAGCAGATATACAACAATTCAGAACTGTTTGTTGCATTTGCGAAAAACGCGATGTATTCTACAGTTTTCATACATCCGTTCTTAACTTTCCAGTTTCTGAATGGGGTCCTCTGGCATGCTGGTCCCTCTCCTCCGACCGCTAACTTTGTGTAAAAACAGACGATAAATAAGAATTACTGCCTGATTCACTGCCGTACGCAGAAGGGGACTGAAGGAGCTAGAGCCCCCCGAGAAAACGAACAATTTCAAAGAAAACTAATAAAGAACTCGGGGAAAAACCAGTGGTAAGTGGAAACTCGCCTAAAGATGTCCTCCTAGGGCCCATTTTGGGAGTGGAAAGATTTTAATATACAATAACTTATTGTGTATGCCGGCTCCTAGAAAGCAGCTATGCACTATCCACTTTCACAATTCCAGCCCCTCCAGGAAAGTAATCTTGCGTACGCCAGAGGCCTGAATCTGCTGATTGGTCGGGTCTGTCGAAAAACGGTGTATTGATACTTGGGAAAAATTATTCGTTCTCAATCTCACGTTGCAACCAAAAGGCACGCAAGTGTTCTTGTGAATAGCACGCACACACACACACACTATATATATGGATTATGGATAGATACATACATATACGTATATATATGATTAACTGATTAATGGTGATTGAGTTCGTGTTTTAAGCCCACTTTATGCACAGTAAGGATAATCGGGACTGGACCTACATATACGTATATACACTGTGCGAATTAAGCCTCTTGCATTGGGGGATGCCCTCTCGGAGGCATATTTGTGATTGTGATTTCATTTCGGGAATTTTTTTCTTTTCTTACGAGTCAAAACTAAACTATTGACGTGCGGTTCTAAGTACCTTAGACCACTGGTTCTAAGGTACATCACTAAATTTTCTGATAGTATTTAAACGTAATTTAGAAACATTTAGTGTATTTACATCCTAAGAAAACCCAAACTCATATACAAAAAGAGCTATCGAACTAGTCACCGAAAACTTGACGAAATGTCTATTGGCAAGCTTAAACTTAATGTCTATATAACCTACTTACATGTTTCTTCTGAACACATTAATGCATGTAAACTATCCGCATTTTGGTTCGGCCCGACCTTTGGCATTCAAATGGGCGATTGTTTTCAAATTTTCCTCTCCATTCGAAAAACCTCTTGGATAATTCAAAATATGAAAAATTACATACGCCAGGCATGTCCAACTTCAATGAAGTAGTGATCTACTTTTTATTGTCAGAACAGGCAGTGAGCTACTATTAATCAGTTATGTTTTGACTCATTTTCTCGATTCGCCGCACGACAGTGTTTCTTGATAATTGAACATCTTTAACAGCAGCTGAGATCTCTTTCTGGTTCTTATTTCCCTGAAAAAGATTATCGACTATTTCCAGAAAACACTCTTTTACGAATTCCCCTTCGGTAAACGATCTGCAATTTTTCATTATCAGGTGGCTAACTTTCAAGAAACACAGGGTAGCTTTGATAGATTGTGAGGTTGGTTTCATCATATATTGCTTTTGAACAACTAAATTTGATTTACGTTCTTTCAGTTTAGCTTTGCGAAAGTCAGTTTTGGGGGGAAAATAGGCATCGTATTTATTGCTATGCAGTGCTTTATAATAACGCTCTAATTGCCCTTTTTTGGAGGCGTTACAAATTAAACAACAACATTTGTCTTTTACCATTACAAAAAGTATTCGCTTTCGCGCGAGCGCAGCAGCCAGCGCGAATCTTCACCTGCACGGCTGAGTCATACCCGCTGGTGCGGGTAAGGGAACAAAAGACGACGGGGTTCAAAACTGCGCCACTTAAAACAAAGGAAAGGATAGCAGTGATAAATATTCAGAATCTAACATTTGCATTAAAAATGGATCATTATACATTATAGAAGTTGAATTCAAATAACATACTATATTCGTATATTTACAATAGATAACTGCGATTGAGCAAAAAACGTGACGCATTGGACATGCCTGACATACTCTTAGAATTCCTTCTAGAGCATTGACGAGACGTTTCGTGTAGTTTTCTTTCACTGTTGTTTAGATATTATCAATAGTTTAATAGACTTACGTAATCACAAAACTATTGATAATATCTAGACAACAGTGAAAGAAAACTACACAAAAATTCACGTCAATGCTCTAGAAGGAATTCTAAGCGTATGTAATTTTTCATATTTTGAAATATCCAAGAGGTTTTTCGAATGGAGACGAACATTTGGAAAAAGATTCGTCCATTCGCATGCCAAAGGTCCAGCCAAACCTTAAACGGAAAACAACCTGCTGTTGTCTCGGCCCGGTGAGGTTGGTCAGTTGCAGAATGGTGTCCTTCTTTAACGCACAAGGCTGCATATTTTTCCGCAGGGAAATCTTTGATTACTGGACCATTAATGGACACTGGTGATTTCTCTGTTTTGTTTGTTACAATGTTAAGAAATACTTTCTATTCCATTTTCATTGAAGGGGATAAAAACATTCCTGGCAGGGATAAATCATATTCTTTTGCCAGGGATAAAATTGTTTGCGTGTGTGTGTGGGGTGGGGGGGAAATCGTACACTGTATAATGTATATAATATAAAGAGAGAGAGAGAGAGAGAGAGGGAGAGTGTGGGAGAGAAAATGCTACGTGTCCGAAACGAGCTCGTCAAGTCATGCGAATTCCTATTGTGCTCCACTGAAATGTGAGCTCTATATCTAGTCAATAATGGAAATATTTCAAATAATTCCTTCCAGGAAGCGGATGTCAACAGTGATGCCAAACTGCGGTGCATCACTATTGAAGCAAGTGTTTTGTGCTGAGAAAGTTGGAAACGTGGTTGCTTCATAACCACAGATTAGTGTTACGATTCTATTTTCAACTCATTTGGTAAAGTATGTTTTGTTTGTTGCTCTATCATGAACGATGTTCACCGTGCAAAATTGCAATGAAAAATGTGTCGCTATTTAGTCAGAAAACACGAAAAAATGAAACTGAAGAATTATAATTATAGTCAAGCAAATTGAGCATACGAAGGTGACACGTCAAGATTTGCGTTTCTACTACAGCATCATGGACGTCCGGAAGGCGGGCAAAGGGGAAAACGCGCCCTCTGGAAAATGAATCAACCAAAAATTATTATTTCACGCATATAATCTCATTTCAGCCACAATAATATATATTAATTATTTCATGAAGATGATAACTTGAAATTGAAGCAATGTTTTTTGAGGAGACAATACTACTATTATGGGGGAAATGTGCTTTGTTTGCCCCCACCCCTGGAAAAAATTACTTGCTTGCTCCCTGGAAAAATCTTGAGGAAATCCATGTGCAGCATTGATGCAAATGTAGGAATCCAAGCTGTAGAATACTATATAATGTAACTTTATTAAATAGGATATTTTGTTTTCATGTTTATTTAGTTGTGCGTAGATATATACAGCGTGTCCCGCTTATACGTATAATAAAAGAAAAAAATCATAACTTCTAAACAACCTGTCAGAATGATGTGATTGTTGTTTCATTTTAAAGAATGACTCAGAAACGTTTTTATCAACACATTCAGCGGTAGTTGCGCATGCGCAGTAGCCAGAATGTCTTGAAAACTGATATTATCAGTTTCTCAGTAGCCATTCGTCATGTGGTCGCCACAAGAAAAGGTGTTTTGTTTTTTAACGTTGTCTGAAGTGGAGTCTGTGACACTTGTGCAGAGACGATTTCGTGCACGTTATGGTTTGGGTGCTAAAGAACTAGTTCCATTGTACATTTCAATCAAGAAATGGGAAAAACGTTACGCGAAACCGGTTCATTTCTCAAATCTCGTTAGAGACTTCCTGGACGAGCATTTCAGTGGAAAATGGATAGGAAGAGGTTCGAATTTTATTGAATGGCCCCCACGGTCACCAGACCTCACTGTGTGTGATTTTTTGATGTGGGGGTGTGTTAAGGACAAAGTTTACTGTACACCGGTTAGAGATTTGTAAGACTTGCGTGAAAGAATTGTGGTTGCACTAAGCAACATTACCCCGCACATGCTTCAAAACGTGTGGCTTGAGGCTGACAACCGGTTTGACATTTGCCATGCCACTAACGGTTCACATTTGGAAGTGTGCTAGTTTTCTTAATTTGTAAAAAAAGTTCTGAGTTGTTACATGTTTGTACAAAGTTTGGACAAAAAATATTGGTAAATAAAAAAGTTGTGTTTTTTTCTTTTATTATACGTATAAGCGGGACACGCTGCATATGTGTACATTGCAACATGCTCTTTCACACACGCGACCACAAGAGCGCAAACAAAGCTCTACAACACACTCTATAAGCGGAGGAGCGAGACATAAGTTTTACCCATAAGTGCTAACTATATATCCTCATGGTATGTAGAACGCCCCTTTTTGTGATAAAAAGAAATAGTGGTCTCATGTAGGTAAGGTAAAGTTTCCATTGCACATTGCACCGTGCCATTAAGCCACATTTGGGGGAATTGGGGTGGGGGAGGCAGGGGTGTCCACAAGGGGGGATTATGGCGCAGGTTGCGCAATCGAGATTTTTTGGGGGGATTTTATACCTTCTAATAGTATAAAATTCAAAATTTATATATTTTTCCAAAATATATGTAAAAATTGTACACCTTAAATTCACCATATTTAATCCATTTGATGAAGAAAATAAAGTGTTCAAGGGTATTGTCGAATGGGTGAGGGGTGGGGGAGAAATATCCAACTATTACATATTAGGCCTTAATTGACGCGTGGGTTCTGGGGGGATTCTGAATTAAACGTTGGGGGGACAGTATCCAACTATAGGTCTTAGATTATGGCGGGTATTTTAGTTAGAGTGGATTGAGCATAAAATTGAGGTGGGGTATATAATTCTTGTGTATTACTATTGTCTTATACTGTTGCGAAAATTCTGGTGTGGAGACTGAGAATTATTTTTTTGGAGGAGGCAATATCCACTCTTCATTATCAACAGTAAGTCTAAAATTGGCATGGAATTTTTTGTGGGAGGATTGAGTATTACATTTAAAGGGGGAGATAGGAAGCTCGTGATAAAATGTTATATCTTAGATGGTCAATGGATTTCTGTAGTGGAGAGAGAGAGTTCGAACATTAAATTTGGAGACTGTATTTAGCGATATGATATCCACATGTTTTTGACACGGAACGTGCCAAAAGAGAAGCTGGAAAAGACTAAATATCTCGGGATCCTAAGAAAGTATTGACGCCCCATTAAATTAATAATTTTGAAAGCCTGCAAAGAAATGGATGTAAATATTTTTTGGCTCGCTTCGCTCGCAATGGAGTTGCGTGAGTGCCTCTTTGGCACTTTACTGAGGTGAATGTAAAGTTTTATACTATAACTGAATTACAAGACATAAGTGATATTCTCGATGTTAATTAATAACATCACTTCTTAAGATATAATGCTTTGGTTAGTATACTGCTTAATTTAAAGCAGGTGCATCATTTGGAACAAAAATACGTATATCGTATCAGCATTTCTAAAATCATGTCACAGGAAAATTTTACTTTAACAAGTTACAAGGGTCGTTCAAGGTTGACCGGGACTTTTATTTCTGCAGAGGAAATAGGTAGCAGAAGAAACACCAAACTATGTCAGTTTTTCAAAGTATTCTCCGTGCGCGCCGAGGCACCGTTGCCATCGTTCTGACAGCTCCCGAATTCCTTTGGCGTAGAAAGAACTTGGTTGTTGTCGTAGCCACTGGAGGATATCGCTCCGCAGTGCTTCGTCTGTCGTGAATTTCTTCCCTCCCAGATGGTCTTTAAGGGGTGCAAACAAATGATAGTCACTGGGGCTAAATCCGGACTGTAGGGGGATGGGGCAGAACTTTCCAGCGCATGTCGGCCAGAGTTGTTGTTGTCACATTGGCCGTTTGAGGGCGGGCATTGTCATGGAGAAGAATGACATTTCCAGACAACATCCCAGGTCTTTTCTTGCGAATGGACTTTCGTACAGCACCACTCAACAATGTGGAGTAATACTGGGCATTAATCGTGCTCCCTTTGTCCAGAAAATTTACATGGATAACGCCCTTCATGTCCCAGAAGACACTTGCCATGATCTTTCCAGCGGACGGCTGCGTTTTGCGTTTCTTGGAGGGCGGGGAAACTTTATGCCGCCACTCCATGCTGCGTCTTTTGGTCTCTGGGGTTGAATTGTGCAACCATGTTTCATCACACGTGATGATGGATTGCAACAATTCATCACCTTCTGCTCGAAACCGATTCAGAAGCTGTTCACAGACCGTCCTGCGTGTCCACTTCTGATCGAATGTCAGCTGGCGGGGAACCCACCTTGCACAGATTTTGCGGAAGCGTAAGTGGTCGTGAATGATTGTCTCAACACTCCCGACACTGATATTCACCTCGGCAGCAATATCCCGCACTGTTACTCGCCGGTTCTCAAGAATCATTTGCTCAACACGTGCGATATTCACTGGTGTGACTGCAGTCGGGCGAATGTGTCCATGCGCTTCATTTGTCACCAGCTCCCGTCCTTCGCGAAAATGCTCACACCATTCGTACACTCTTGTCCGCAACATCGTTTGTTCACCATACTGTGCTTGCAATTGTCTGAAAATCTCAGCTGGTTTCACTTTCTCCTTCACGAGAAATTTGATTACACACCGCTGCTCCACAGCCACAGACACACTGCTTACCGCCATGTTCGCTGCAACTGCTGCGCATGCGCGACATACGTCATGCCGGGCGCTAGTTACTCGCGAAGGAATACATTACGTCACCCGCACGTTTCATCATGATCCGGCCATTCATCGATTTTTTACGTACAAAAATCCCAGTCAACATTGAACGACCCTTGTACGTTTGAACTTAATTATTGTTATGAGTTACGAAAATATATTTACCCCAAGAAAACGTGGGCGAGGGGGGGGGGGGTCTTTGAAATAAAAACAGTATTATGTCATTGCCCAGAGCTTAAGAATTTCTAGCTTGGTTTCTGTAATGTCTCGCGAAACAGGATCGGTCATGTTATTTGGTGTGCCAAGGTTGAATTTTTTAGCTTTACCTTAAGTTGTGGGGCCTCCCCGATGGCGCAGTGGTAGCGTCATTGCCTTGTGATCAAGGGGTCTCGGGTTCAAACCCGGTGGAGGTTAGTAGATATTTTAATATCAACACACTTTTGCTATTATTATTACATGTGATACAATGGACTAGAGTCTCACGTTATGCCCCAGAAATAAAATAAATACAATGAGACAAATATTCTGTTGTAACTATTGGAAAATATTGACACCTCGACGTTATTTTCTAATGAATTTGTCCGCTGTAACGTCACAAGTTTACGATCTTCGCCCATCGTGGGAAAGTGGCTGCTGTTATGGTCAGGCCTTTCAAGTGGGGTGTGGGAAATTTTTCACGCTCTTTGATTCGAACTAGATAGTATTTGAGGTATACCCTATCTCTTTTCTTTCTTTTCGGCGAACTTAGATTGCTTATCAACAGAGTCAGTTTTATTGTACGTACAGTCACCTGCAATAAAAATGGGACACCTAAATCCTGAAATATTCACTTCACTGCAATATGTTTTGTGTGTTGTCTATCTCTACGGCGCTGGCAGGTGTTGCCATATATGTTGTCGTTGTTGTTTAGCAAATTGAGTAATAGTTCTGTAGCACAGTAGCACAGTAGCACGTATTAAGCAGCCGCCACCAGCTTACTATAAACAATATTTATCAAGTGGGGCATCTCACTTTTAATTCTTATGAGAGATGGCCAAACGTATAGTTTTCAGGAGTGGTTCAACTTTGGGTATGATCAGGCTATCCAAATACAATCTACCACAATATGGAAGGCCACAACTGTATTAAATTAGGTCTGTGTATGAACTTCTACCTCCTTTACATAAAATTAGCAGAATAATGCTTTTTAAAAAGCTATTTCCACCTCCACCTTCAAAGAGAATTACAATATTAGAATTACTCTTTTCGTCCTTCTACAGGATGTAAATGACACCATCAGTGTTGATTTGAGTATTCCTATGCACGATTAACATAAATATATTAGTCGAGTATCTCTCGTTGAATTCTGAAACCATGATTTCAACCTCTTTACTGTTTGAATCATCTCGGCTGTTTCAGTATCAATGTAGCCAAGATCACCAACAATATGTATGTGTCCATTTGAGTAAAAAAAAATTGTCACAATTTTCTACTGCCTGTAATGCACTCCCTGGACGTGCTCCTTCAGTTACTGTTTGCCACTTCCTTTGCCACATTTGTAATTCAGAAATGAAAATGTAAAAATTTTCGACCAGGTCATCAAACATTTTAACACACTGTTCCAATAAGAGATAGTCATTTCACATTCTTGAAAGAAGTTATTACAATTTTTCTTAGGGTTTACTGTGTTCAGAGAGACGTGAGTTCATTTCTGCTCTAAATTGGCCCAAAAATGGGCGATAGAGGTTTACCTTGTAATATTCTTCTGTGCTCTCAGTTGGTTCATTGTTTCTTCCTTTTTGAAGGCTGGGAGTTCTAGATCACTTAATTTTTTATCCATAGCCTATAAGTAGTTTCTCTGCTTTAAAATACATCTCATTAAAGTTCTCTGAACTCTCTCTTAGTTTTTATTTTAATTTTACATAATATTAATAATTTTCGAATACTGACATGCTCAAAGTACTAAACAAGATCATAGTCCAACTTTGGGGAGCTCAACGTTGCATTGCATGAAGACAATTGGAGATATCACACGGTGTTGGACCCGTTGAGTCTCTTCCTTAAATACGCCCATGATGTATCCACTGCTATTTTGGGCAGAACAGACTGAACCTTGCCCTTTATTAAAGAATATTTGAATTGAATATGAAGTAGACCACAGACAGTGGTGCAGGAACGGGGGATACAGGGGTACATTGTATCCCCCAAAATTTTGGAGAAGGTATCCCAAAATCCGTAGATCCAATTTGTACGCCTTTGTACCCACCCTCAAATAATTTGACAGACGGAAGGTGCTGTTGTAAAAATATTTTTTCTAATAGCACGACACAAAATTTATATTGTTTACAGACATTATCTTTCTTTCCACATGAATTCAAACTTAAACCTATTCTACTACATTATGCTACTGGTTAGTTCACTTCATCTGTGCTATTGGAAATGTTCTTGAGGAGATGAAAATTGTTTAAAATGTGTGTGAAACGCAGGAATAAGGTAAAGTTTAGTTTCAGGAAATGACAGTGCAGGCTAATGTTCCTTTGTGTAGAGGAAGGGGGTACACATTTCTTTTCTATTTTTTTACACACTTTTTGTATTTTTAATGTAGTCGATTGTAAGATACGATATAAATCTGAATCAGGAGAATATAGTATATTTCATATATTTGAAGTGGAATTCTCGAAATTAAGTACTTGCACAATTGGCACAAAATAAATTGTGAGAAAATTTACTACCTATGAAATATACGTATAAATTATAACGTTTCATATTCCATAACTGTAAGCAGAATTTATATTTTTCACACTTTATACATAAATAAATGTATTGAAATGTTATATAATTTTATGAAATAAAATGTTTGCGGGTATTTCTGTGACCCTGAACACTCTATTTTTAACTAGGAATAATGAAACTGTCAATTGTGAGGGTCGTCCATATTTAGAGTCTATAGTGTATCACGAAGTGCTTCTCAAAACTAACTGAAAACTAATAGTTCAATTTTCTGGAAAAGCAAGATAAAACAATGGATTAAAATACTCTTATAGATTAATTTATTTCTTGTTTTCGATGTCAGAGCAAGTTAGTTTTTTTGAGAGAGAGCTCAGGATTATTTTCATAGCTTTGTTACAGGGTACTCGGAAAACTATACTTAAACCAATTTAGAGAGAGATTTTGTTGAAAATAAGGATGGTACTGTACTGAGACCAGACAAGTGTCTGTTTCCTCTAAAATTTCGAGACAAGACCTTTGTAAAATCAAACTGAGACAATACTTGATATACAAGAAGCTCCATCTCTTTCGAAACTTTGGTATCATATTTGAAGAATTTGCCTAAAATAAATTTACATTACCATGTGACTTATTCAGACATACTATGTGGCAAGGACGTATTTAGGGAGGGTCCGGTCCTCCCGAATGACTTACTAATTACAAAGAATAAATAGTGAAAATTATGAAATAATAAAATATCTAAAATTAAATAATGATAATATACTTGTTCCCGACAAACGTATTGCAAGGCAAGGATTATATTGTAATCATACTACTTTGAATGACAGTACCAAAAAAGATTTATGCAAGATATATTACTACTTATAACATAACATTCATAAAATATCACCAGGAACTTTTAGGCAGAGAGATATTCAGTTGTTCAATTATGGACGCTGAATACTTAGACGACTTGATAAAAAAATTTGCTCACATTTCCTACTCTCCTTCCGTTAAAAATCAGCTCTGACCAAGCTTTCTCATTTACTCATTTCGATGTAAAATTTCTTATCCAAACTTTCTAATATTTTTTAGTGTAAATATATAGTTTGTGAAAATTCCATTTGAAAAATTCGAAAGTAAAATTCAACGCTATACTCTTCCGAAGCATATTTACATCTTATCTCCAAATCAATTATTTCTTCAGAATTGTGTATTCTCCTACAGAAAGACTGCAATTTCCTGAAACTAAACTTTATCATAATCAACCACTTTACACTTATTTTCATGCCCTTAGAAAAGGTTTCCCAGAGTTTAGATCAAGTGAACTAACTGGTATGACATTGTATAGTACACTAGGTTTACAGTGGTTTTAATTCTTTCGAAAAGGAAGAAAATGTTTGCAAACAAAATACAAACATTATTTGTGTTTAGCTGTTAAAACACAGTTCATTTGAACAGCAACAGCCCCCCTTCAAAAATTTAGTCGGATACATTGTACCCCTGTACCCCCTTGTTCCTGCGCCACACCCTCTCTTCCACGTACCACACACTAACGAGGCTCTGGCGCCTGGACCTTCAACCAAGGATAATGTTGCGTGGGAATTGTGTTGTGTGCTGTCCATAAGTGTTTATTATTGCCCTTTTATCGATAACATCTTATTACCATTCATCCTCATCTTCACGTTTAGCCAAAAGTAGCAGAAAAGCACACCCCAGCTAGGAATTTTCATTTCGAACACTGCTTAAAACACTTTTTTATTATGCTATGTAAACATGATGCAAATATACAGTAGCGTATATCTAACTTAAGTACACAACTATTTTATTTTAATACCCTTGAAAAATTTTCTGCGGACGCCCGTGGGTGGAAGAACATGAAAACACGAAGCACTGTCTTCGTTCGTTCATTTTACACTCAATTTTTCGACCTAACTTCATTTGTTATTACCTGGAATATTAATTAATTTATCTTTAATTTTTGTTATCGACTCTAAAATTAATATGTTTAATTTTTCATAATTTTAAAACAACTATATCAATTTCAAAGTGTCGACCTCAACCTCCAACCCGCAACGCCGACGGTTTGGATGAAATAATTTTCAAGGTTACAAACTATAGCGACACTACAAAGCATAAGAATATTTGCAGGATTTATTAATATTGTCAGCAGTGGCGGCGATTGGGTCCCAAATCTTTGGGGGGCAAACTAGGGGTCTTTCCCTTGGCAGATAAGGTTTAGCATAGTGCGGGAGCAAAAGTTGCAAAAGGTGGGGGGCAACTGCCCCCTTCAACCCCCCTAATCGCCGCCACTGATTGTCAGTTATAAAATATTACTTCGTCGTACGACTTCAGGTTCCCCGGTTTGGAATCCCGGCCTGGGCATAGGTGTTATTTGTGAGTGCCCTTTCATCAGTTTCATCATATCATCACTCATCTTCATTGTCTCGATTAGCCAAACGTGGCAGAAAAGTGACGCAAAATAAAAATAAAAAATGGAATCAAATCACTTGGTCGTGGAGTTCCACTACATAATAACGCACATATGAATATCTTCTTTAACTGTCAAGTTGTGATACAGAGGGATTCAAAAGAGTCTCCTATTTATGATTACACTTATTCCCCCATCCCCCAAAGCAAGGCAAATTTCGAACATAAATAGAAAGATTGACTGCCATGAGTACCATATCTGGTATTCACTTGTCTTGTCCTGATTGAAATGTGGTACTCATAAATATGTTATGTTTTTTAAACGAGTTAAAAAGACCATAAATGGTATTCACTTGACTGTTTGTTTTGCTTGAAAACTGAAGAGAAAATTTCAATTTTTAAAACGGTAGCTTTAGTTTTGGGAAACCATGTTTTATGCTGGAGTAATGTTTCATTTAATATAAATGAAATTTTTATATTTTCGAATTAGATATTGATAATATGAGTAGTATATTTTCAGTTATAAAAGGCAATGACAACTTGGGGCAATATATGTACATGAGAGTGATTAAGTTATTTTGGTAACTTTTCTACCACTTTGTCTAATCGTGACGATGGGGATGAGTGATGATATGATGGAATTGATGAATCGAAAGGGGATTCGAACCTGGACTAGTGTCGTAGTGTGTTGTTGTAAACTCTCTGCACGGATGCCGGCTGTACACTTCGCAACATCTTATTTGACCGCCCTGAAAAATTTCAAAGTCCGGAATTCGTAAATTTGGCAGCATAGCGCTTCAGAGCCAACTAAGAGTAGCCAACTTTGCTACATTTCTTCTTCCTGAATGAAAACGCTCGTGATTTTTTTTCCATTCTTTCACATTCCATAAAGTAAAGATACCCTAAAGCAGTAATAAAATATATGAGTAGACAAAAAATGTTAAGTAGAAATACGAATGTTGAAAATATTTCAAGATTCTTCGTTCTGAATTTGAAAATAGGAAATTGTATGTGCATTGTGAAACACTGAACAGATTCTCATCCACCTGGAAAGAATTGATGTCACATTTGAATGCAAGAAGGCAATTTTATGATGATTTTATGCGAAATGTTTAGTAAAGATACCTTGCACAACACCAAACGATTCTCCAAAGTGTCTCTTTTCCTTTGGTTCTTGTCAAAAAATGGTTCGAAAATCTCCGGAACAATGTTGCTTCAACTGAGATTAACGTGTTTTACTGAGCTTTCTGTTAGCAATCTCCTGGAGTAGTTGGTTAGATGACAGCACTTTTGATTTTTTTACTGTTTTCGTCAAGATCGAAACATCGTAGGTTCAAATCCCACCTTTTCCTTATTATTTTTTCATTTTTATTTACCGAGTACGAAGTGTTCTAATAACGTAATATAATATTATATGATATTACTGTAAATATTTATGCGATGCATGCTCAGTGGCGGCGATTGGGTTTCAAAACTGATGGGGCAAGGTGGGGGGTGAGGGGGAGGGCAAGGACAGTTTCTTTCCCTTGGTAGATAATGTTTAGCATAGTGCTGGGTCATCTGCCCCTCCATACTCCATAATCGTCGCCACTGTGCATGACTCAAGAAATGCTTCTACTAATGTTTTTAATCTTTCAGTGATTGGCAGGATTTTAGGAAATACTTTTCCTTTCATTCAGCTGTTATAAGTTAACACATATTAAGAACTTACACGTCAACTTTCTGCATCCGGAAATGCTGGACATAAATCGCACAAATATCAACGGAAATATCCAAGAAACGTAGATAAAGCATTCTCGTCCAAATCCGTTTACTTCCCGAAAAAGATTTTGCAAAGAAGTAGGTTTGAACCCATGACCTTCCATTCCATAAGCAAACGATCCCCCTACACCACACGGGTCACGTTATTTTATGCACTCGGTTCGGATCCAACTTTAAACTGTAGGTCCAGTCTCGATTAGCCTTACTATGCATAAAGTTGACTTAAATCACCAAATCAACCAATTCATTTCCTTTCAGAGTGGGCCTTCTATGATACTGTAGTCGGCCAGCATCCGAAAATACAGTTCTGCTTCGCGTATACCAGAGTGTAATTGCATTTAATATTGTGACTAATTTTACTTTAAATCTACAGATTAAAGCAATAATAGTGTCCAGAATAAGAACCTCAAAGTAGATCTTCACACACAGTATTTTAATCCATTGCCAAACATTTCAGTTAAGAATAATATTATGCTTTTCCATTGACCGTATTTTCGATTATGGAGAATTTGCTAAAAGGACCATGTCAAGAAATCTAAATATGTAAGTTTTACTAGTAAATACATTTAAAATGCACGAAACAACAGGGGAGGAGAAAAATAAACCTCAAAAATAAGTAAAAATGCAACAAAAAATGTTTAAAATACTGACAAATAAACTAAAAGCCAAAAAAGGCCGAAACATCCAAAAAAAAAATGTAAAATAGAAAGTGTTTTCCGGCTCTAACATGATATCAGGTTTAGCATTGTTTTTAAGGGTCAGAAAAAAAGTTGATTTTTCATCAACTTCCGGACCCTAATTAGTAATTATGACCATTGAAAAAGTTGGAGGTAGCTTACTTAAAATTATCTTGCTGAGGGATCGTATCGTCCCATATCTCCACTTCATAATAAAGAAAAACATCAAGTTCATATTTCGAAAATGACTTGGAGTTTTCACACCACGAAAATATGTTTTTCATAGTTTGAAGTTCGTTAGTATTATCTTTAGTAGTGTATATTAGCCGTTTCAACGCAGTACTTGGTACGAGCCCTTTTTTTCCCTCTTTTTTTATCAATTGAATATCAGTTTTTGACATATTTTGACAATTTTTTGTCGATGTTTTAGCGTTTAGCGATGTTTTAGTGAAATTTCCCTTTTTTCCCACCTCGTACTTGGTACGAATGCCACGATCTTAGGTGATATAACTTAACCTATCCTTTTTTCTTACGATTTTTTTTTACGATCTTCAGTGATATAACTTAACCTATCATTTTTTTTTATTTGCGCACCGAACTAACTTACATTGGACTCCGCGTTTGTTTTAATATTTCAGTCGAGAACATGAAGACGATACCTGTGGAAATATTTCTATTGTTTGCTACTAGATGTCACCACCGGCGACTTGGACGCAGTGTTGCCACACTATGAGGGAACAATTTCCCTTCCCAAGGGGTAAAATTTCCCTGTTTGGACCATTCTTTTCCCTTTCACCTAAGCAAATGACATAATAGAATAATAATTAGTTGTGGTAGTAAACTTAGTAGATTTTTTTTTTTAGTATGTGGCAATTTTTTTTTCACGAATATTTTAAAACTGCTCCGTGACCCTCTCGTTCTTCACGTCGTACGCGAAGGACTTCTCTGCAATCAGGATGACGCTGCACACGGTAACCTCGGGCAACGGACTGTTGAACTCGCAGACGATCTTGATGTTAGTTCGATCGTTCGAACAGATTTCCCCTCAAAAATTTACATCGTAAAAAGCTACGCTCTTGTTTTAGGCACTTGCCTTAGGGGTGAGTTGTTGTAATGTTCTCTTCCCCTCTTCTCTTGTGAAAGGCTATGCTGTTGTTTTAGGCACTTGTCTTAGGGTGAGTTGTTGTACTTTATTGCCCGAAATATAGCTCGGTGACCCCCAAACAGATTTTTCCTAAGTCTTACCGTTTCCAAGATAACCCCACTTCCGGTCGCCATTTTCGATTTCCGAACATAGGTTCTATTCATACTTTTTCTCACGTATAGGTGTACGTGATGAATCCCCAAACAGATTTTTCCTAAGTCTTACCGTTTCCAAATAACCCCACTTCCGGTCGCCATTTTCGATTTCCGAACATAGGTTCTATTCATACTTTTTCTCACGTATAGGTGTACGTGATGAATCCCCAAACAGATTTTTCCTAAGTCTTACCGTTTCCAAGATAACCCCACTTCCGATCGCCATTTTCGATTTCCGAACATAGGTTCTATTCATACTTTTTCTCACGTATAGGTGTACGTGATGAATCCCCAAACAGATTTTTCCTAAGTCTTACCGTTTCCAAGATAACCCCACTTCCGATCGCCATTTTCGATTTCCGAACATAGGTTCTATTCATACTTTTTCTCACGTATAGGTGTACGTGATGAATCCCCAAACAGATTTGTCCTAAGTCTTACCGTTTCCAAGATAACCCCACTTCCGGTCGCCATTTTGGATTTCCGAACATAGGTTCTATTCATACTTTTTCTCACGTATAGGTGTATGTGATGAATCCGCAAACAGATTTTTCCTAAGTCTTACCGTTTCCAAGATAACCCCACTTCCGGTCGCCATTTTGGATTTCCGATCATAGGTTCTATTCTTACTTTTTCTCACATATAGGTGTACATGATGAATCACCAAACAGATTTTTCCTAAGTCATGAGGGTTCTATGACAACCTATATTAATTCTCGTAAGAGAACAGAAAACACACACAAAAAAAACAATACTGTGGTCACTACAACAAATAGTCTTCTTCAACCCCAATCCAACAACCCAAAAATCATCATCCTAACTAGAACCATGTAACTATCTGCCATCTGTTAGAGGTTTTGTGAACTAAGTGGTGCTTTGTTTGTGTGTAAAAAAAATGCAATGCTTTTTGCACTTGGTTATCATCACCTAACATGTTATTAATTGTTTTTTAAAATTAATTACAACTGAAAACTAATAATTAATATTATCTAAAGTTACTAATTAATATTATACAAGTAATTGATATATTTTTTTTGTTCTTGTTGCTAGTGTTGGGTAATTATAGTTGTTGCAAAATATAGCTCTCGCGTATGACAGTTTCTGAGTTTTGTTGGGTATATAAGAACAATTATACACAACCTTTTTCGGTTCTCCTCCGTAGCCGTGCGTGTTAAGGCGTTCACTCGTTCTTGTCATTGTTCGTTCTACGTGTGGCCTATAGGATCGAACCCGGTCGTGGTCGAAAGTTTTTCAGCGTGTCTAGGAGTCTTTAACAGTGTGTATATTTACTTCTCTGTGTTGAGTCTACGGATTCTGAACAGGGTTGTTTAATGTATATGTTGTTCTTGATATATATATGGTGTTCATGTATGTATCCAAAGCACATTGGAAACTATATTCGATCATTAGCTGCGTTCAACCACTGCTGCGGAGGAGTGACCACCCCCTGTCCCCGGGGGTTCCCCCCCTGTCCCTGGACCCCTGTCCCCGTGGTCCTATCCCTGTCCCCGGGCTCGTGTTCCCGGTTAAGTTGTGTAATGTCTATGTGTAATATCTATGTCTCTGTCTTTCCAGGTTTTTTTTTTTTTTTGGTCCTATGTCTGTTTGTCAAAAATTCGAGATATTTGCAATTTAACGCTGGACTTAGAAAATTTTCGATTGATGAAAAAAAAATTGGTTCCATGACGACCTATGTTTATTTTGGTATGGGAGGACAGAGGACACCGAGACTCGACCGACACACTAAACCCGACCTCTCTACGACTATTCGTTCAAAAGTTACGAGTGATCAAAGTTTTTGGGGGTTGGGCTAACTTCTTACCCCTTGGCCCCAGGACCACCAAACTTGGTACACGTATTCTCCACCTCCAAAGTCGACATGGGGGGATGCTTCGCTACCGGGATGGGGGTGTTTTTCGAGTTATTTTTTCGATAACTCTTACCATTTTCGAGATATTTGCAATTTAAGATTTTTTTAACGCTGGACTTAGAAAATTTTCGGAACATTTTTTTTTGCTCCATGACGACCTATGTTTATTTTGGTATGGGAGGACAGAGGACACCGAGACTCGACCGACACACTAAACCCAACCTCTCTACGCGTACTCTACGTCACCAAAAAAGGTTAAAGGTTCCAAATGACAATAGTTAGAGTTTCTCCAATCTAGTAAAGTGGATTGGTTGAAATCTCCAAGGCGTATTTTGCATTTTTTTTTCAAATATGAACACGTTAAAACTGAACTGTCTCGGATTTTGAGTTTTGTAATCACCCCGAGAAATTCTATATAAAATAACATACCTGGAAATTATATTCACGTTAAGTTGAATTTTGATTTTTGTAATCACCCCCGAGAAAATTCTATATAAAATAACATACCTGGAAATTATATTCACGTTAAGTTGAATTTTGATTTTTTGTAATCACCCCGAGAAATTCTATATAAAATAACATACCTGGAAATTATATTCATGTTAAGTTGAATTTTGATTTTTTGTAATCACCCCGAGAAATTCTATATAAAATAACATACCTGGAAATTATATTCACGTTAAGTTGAATTTTGATTTTTTGTAATCACCCCGAGAAATTCTATATAAAATAACATACCTGGAAATTATATTCACGTTAAGTTGAATTTTGATTTTTGTAATCACCCCCGAGAAATTCTATATAAAATAACATACCTGGAAATTATATTCAGAGTAGATTGAATTCTTGAGTTTTGTATTCACACCCAAGAAATTCTATATAAATAACATACCTGAAATTCTATTCACAGTAGATTGAATTCTTGAGTTTTGTATTCACACCCAAGAAATTCTATATAAATAACATACCTGAAATTCTATTCACAGTAGATTGAATTCTTGAGTTTTGTATTCGCACCCAAGAAATTCTATATAAAATAACATACCTGAAAATTGTATCGCAATATACTAGACTTTTTGGTTTGTGTGATCTGAGAAAGCATAATGGAATCCACCAGTTTGATCGAATGTGTTACTTGCGAAAAATTAATATCTAAAACTAATATTAGCAAGCACAGGGCAAGATGTAGCGAAACAGGTTCGAGAATTAATCGTTCGTTACCTTCTAAGCCTTGTGCTCGATACGGAAAAATGATCAGCATTACAAATTTAAGTAAACACCTGAAAATTTGCAAACCATCGACCGAACAAGGAACATTGAAAAGAAAAATCGATGATCCAGGAACCGAAGCTTCCACTTCCAAGCAAATTAAATTATGTAATGAATGCAAACCAATTAGATCTGCATTTAACGACCAACTCCAGGATTTCTCATTTAAGTCAGAACCAGGCCGTGACATTCTAAGTTTCTTGGACGAAACAAAAACATCTGTACTAAATATTTTGAAAGATAAACTTGAAAACAACTCTATAAAAGTATATGTTGTTCTGTTTTCTGAATACGAGAAAGTTGATGGCACAACGAGTATTTTTTATCATCGTATAAAAAACCAGACACTTTATTTTGCTGACGTCAAAAATTTGGACAACTTCTATTATAAAGTTTCCAACGAACTGGTTAAGAAACACGACGATTTCGAGGCTAAAGGGTCGGGATGGTCTCTGTGTGGAAGTCCTCACACGTTAATCGTTTACGTGAACCAATTCTTGCCTCTTCGCGCTTCCAGCTACGTTCCTCTTCCACCGAACATTCAACACAAGAGGGCTGTGTTAAATATACAGAACAGCGATAAAAAGTGTTTCCTTTGGTGTATATTGGCTGCACTGCATCCTGTTCATTGGTCAAATCATCCAGAACAGGTTTCTAATTACAAACAATACGAGACCGACTTTCAAAGTGTAATGTCTGACATTGAATACCCGGTGACATTGTCGGATATAACAAAGTTCGAAAATCGTGCAGGAAAACGCATCGCTATTAATGTATATTCCTTCACGTCAGATAAATATCTCGTGCATCCCGTCAGGATAAGCGATATCGACGATGACGATGCTTGTGTAGTAAATCTCCTTCTCATTTCCAACGAGGATGTCTATCATTACACGCTAATTCGTTCAATGTCTCGATTACTAGGAAGCCAAACAACCAAGCATGAACATTGCATCGAAGTTTGCCCAAGGTGTTTGACCACGTTCGACGATCAAAAACAACTCAATTATCGAAAATACACCGGACGTCAAATTGCTATCGAGAAACTTGCCGAACATAAAATTTATTGCGGTGACAACAGACCGGCTAGAATGTTGATGCCCGAAACGAACGAAGTCGAAGAATTCAAAATGCACAAGGCATTGTTGGAGCATCCCGCAATCATCGTCGCAGATTTCGAGTCTTTCCTGAAACCACTCTCCTACTGCGAACCGGATCCTGAAATTTCCTCCACAACGCCGTACCAGCTTCATCAACCTAATAGTTTCGGCTATGTTGTTGTGCGACGTGATAAAATAAATGAAGCATATATATACCGCGGGTCAAATGTAATCGAACACTTCCTGGAAAAATTGGTGGAGGAGGTTGAGGTAATTGGTAGCGTACTGCTTACATCAAAACCGATGGCACCTTTAACTGAAAATGAACTTCAAAATTACAATTCCACTGAGGTGTGTCCGGTATGTGATCAAAGTTTCACTGATGAGAACAAAAAATATTCCACCACGATCATTTCAGCGGAAACTACATAGGTGGAATTTGCAACACATGCAATCTCAAAATCCAGAAACCTAAATTCATCCCCATATTCTTTCACAACGGAAGCGGATATGATTTTCACCACCTGGTGAGACATCTTGGCTACGATCCGAAACGTATAGGTGTCTTGGCCGAGAATGAAGAACGCTACATTAGTCTCAGCAAGCAAGTGTCGATTCCGGGAACGAAAAATACAATCGAGATGCGCTTCCTGGATTCGTATAGATTTCTCTCTGCAAGTCTGGATGCTTTAGCGAACAAACTCACCGATGATCAATCAAATAACTAGAGCTAGTTTTCCCAACGTAGACATAGAACTCGTTAGACGTAAAGGGGTTTATCCTTACGAATATGTTAGTGATGGTTCTAAATTTAACGACGACGCTCTTCCACTTCCAAGAGAATTTTACAGCAGACTCAGAGAGAAAGGAATCATGGACGAAGAATACCAACACGCGCAACTCATGTGGGAGAAATTAGAATGTAGGACGCTCGGAGACTACCACGACGCATACTTAAAATTAGACGTGACGATACTCGCGGATGTTTTTCAAGCGTTCAGGAAAACGGCAACGAATATTTATAAATTAGATCCAGCGTATTTCTACAGTCTACCGGGATTAGCGTGGTCGGCAATGTTATTCCAGACAAAGGTCAAGCTGGAACTGATATCGGACGTTGACATGTTACTTTTCATCGAAAGAGGGATACGAGGTGGAATGGTGCAATGCGTACAGAGAAATGCAAAAGCTAATAACGTACACATGAAAGAAGATTACGATTCAAATCGAGCATCGAATTACATCTTCTACGCCGACGTTAATAATCTCTACGGACATGCCATGGTTCAGAAACTTCCTTACGGGGGATTCGAATGGTTAGATCCCACTTCGATAGACATTATTCATTTCGACGATAGCGAGTGTGGTTTCTTCGCAGAGGTAGATCTCCAATTCTCCGACCACCTGCACGACACGTTTTCGGATTTGCCTCCCGAAATCAAATGTCCACCCGACTCGGTTCAAGACAAGCTTTTGTTAACATTGGACCCTAAACAGAGATACGTCGTCCACCATAAGAATCTCCGGTTTTTGATTGGGAAGGGTGTTCAGATAGTAAATGTTAGAAGAATACTAAAGTTTAAACATTCCACGTGGTTAAGACCTTACATAGAAACTAACACACAACATAGAACAGCTGCCACTTCCGATTTAGACAAGGACTTCTATAAATTAATGAACAATGCGGTGTACGGAAAGACCATGGAGAATGTTAGAAAGCACGTAGACGTGAAATTAATTTCCGATAAGAATAAATGTCGGAAGTGGATAGCCGATCCTAGATTCAAGTCGAGAAAAATTTACAACGAGAATTTGGCACTTTTCAATCTAGATATAAAATTGATGAAATTCAGAAAACCAATTTACGTTGGCGCAACGGTTCTCGACTTGTCGAAACTTTACATGTTCGAATTTCATTATGACGTGATGAAACCCTTCTACAATGATAAAATATCACTTTTGTACACGGACACCGATAGCTTTATTTACAGCATACAAACACCTAACCTATACGAAGACATAAAAAATCCTTCCATGCTTGAGTATTTCGATACTTCTGCGTATCCTCAACCCAACAGATTTGGAATTCCATCTCGTAACAAAAAAGTCCTAGGTAAACTGAAAGATGAATGTAACGGTGATATTATTGCCGAGTTCGCGGGTTTGCGTTCGAAGATGTATGCCATGAGAACAGAGAGTAGCGTCACGAAGAAAGCAAAAGGTGTGGGCAAAAATACGGTGGAGAACAAACTCACCTTCCACGATTACATCGATTGCCTTTACTCACAATCGACGATACTAAGTGTAGAACAAAGAATCCAGAGCGTCGACCATATCATCACCACAAACAAAGTTAGAAAAATTGCGCTGGATCCCGATGACGATAAGAGGTGCGTCCTCGAGTGTGGTATTCACACATGGCCTTGGGGACATCGTCGTTTAGAAATAAATAAGAATTGCGCACAGTGCAAATAATTAGCACTCACCACCACACACAACAATTTTCACTAACTCAAAAAAACAAAAAACATTTTGTTACTCAGTAAAAAAAACACTTTGACTGTCATTACAAAATAAAACTTTGACCGTATCCTTAAATAACCAGCATGCCTATGAACTTGTTCGGTTTCAAAAAACAGATCATCATGGAAACTGCACCGTCCATACCAGATCATGAAGTCTTACCTTCCGTGTTACCTAAACTCAACGGTCTGTTGATCATACACCTCAACAGCATTTGGACGAAATTGGATGAAGACGTCGGCAAAACTTTTTACATCTTCAACAACATTAGTGGGATTAATGCTATAACCATTTCGAGAAATGAAGAGCCCCCCCTCAAGCAGATTTGCCTACACTTAAAACTAGCTCAACATGCCCATATGAGCTTTTTGCTCAAGTGTAGCACCCCCTCTAATCCAAGATTTTTGTAAAAATGCCCTCGAGAATTTCCTGAGAAATGAAGAGCCCCCTCAGATTGATTTGTCCAAACTTACAAAAGGCACTTCTGTGAGATTGTTGTCCATAAGCTTGTTAAAAATAAGCTCTTTTTGATATTGTTTTGGATACACCTGAAATTAAGCCAAAAACCCATACCCACCCACACCCACACCCACCCACATACACCCACACCCACCCACACCCACACATATTTACTTCCGGTCCACTTCCGGTCCACTTCCGGTTCACTTCCGGTTCACTTCCGGTCCACTTGCGGTCCACTTCCGGTTTGCCTACTTCCGGTCCACTTGTGGCCTATTTCTGGTTTATTTATTTTGCATCATGCTGTGCATCCAATATTATGCAATAAATTATTAGACACGTGTTGTTTTCTGATTGGTTGCTTATGACATAATGTGATGATGTGTTATATTCTGATTGGCTTATTGTTTCAGATATTTTCAATGCGGTCCGTGTTTAGGCTATATAAAGAGATTTTGCATTGCATATCAGCCAGTATTGTGAGAGCTGTTGAAGAGAAAGGGTGTGTTGTTGCAGTGCTGCTCATATTTTTTAAACACAAAAATATTGCAGATTTGTATAAATTGAATTACAAATCTATTTAATTTAATATACAGAATTTTTGACAACCTGTCATAGGTTTATTAAGCTTAGAGTTTTGATTTGAACCCCAAGAAATTTTATATAAATACCAAAGCCAAAAATATTAACACACACACACACACACACACACACACACACACACACACACACACACACACACACACACATACACACACATATACACACACAAATCACACTGCTGAACCCAACTGATATTTTTTATTAAGTATAGAGTTTTGATTTGAACCCCAAGAAAGTTTATATAAATACCAAAGCCAAAAATATTAACACACATACACACATACATACACACTAAATATACAAAGCACACAGCTGAACCCAATTGATATTTTTTATTAAGCATAGAATTTTGATTTGAAACCCAAGAAATTTTATATAATAAACTAATAATAAAAATCCCAAATCAAAAACATTGTAATCAATGCAATAAAAATATATTTAGCTCTAATTGGGCTAGACACCAAAAAATTGTGACCCAGGCAAATACAGAACTCCCACAAAAATATGCCCCAAATGCCATAGAAAATATAGCATGGAATATTTTACATATAAACATAAAGGTACTTGCTCTGCACAGTCATCAACATTGCCCCCACAACCATCTACATCTGGTCTGAAAAGAAAGCATGAAGCACCTGTTAATGCTGGAGCTGCAAAGCAGCCACGCTATGAACCCATCCATAGCAGTTTTAATGGCCAATTAAAAGATTATCGGCTTGTATCAGAGCCAAGATGTGGTATTAAGAATTTTTTGAGCAGTGTAAATCCTGATGTGCAGGCAATTCTAAATGCACAAAATGGCTCTTATAAGCTGTCCCTCAAATTGTTTACACAATATAAGAAACCAAATGGCACAAAATTTACACAGCCCCACATAACAGAAACTGTACCGGTATATTCAAATGCAAATTCAGACAAAATAATAAGCAGTTTGATAGATCAATTGAATATTAAACACTCTGAATTTGCAGCAAAAGAGTCTGGATGGAGCCTATGCGGATCTCCACACAAGTTATATGTTAATATTTCTGAATTCAGCCCATTACAAGGATCTACATATCTGCCATTACCTGCCAATATTAAAAACAAAACAGGCGTGGTTAATATAAAAAATAATGATGAGAAATGCTTTTTGTGGTGTATTTTAGCTGCTTTGTTTCCAGTTTCAAGGAATCCAGAGAAGTAGTAGGAAAGTATATATAACCAGCACAACAAATGATGAGCCTCCTCAGATTGATTTGCCCATACTTAAAACAATGGCAAATCGGGCATATGCCCCAATCGGCCAAGTGTGGAACCATGTCTAATCCAAGATTTTTGTAAAAATGCCCTGAAACTACAGTGTACAAATGATGAGCCCCCTCAGATTGATTTGCCCATACTTACAAAAGTTGCATCAGCCAGATTTTTGTCCATAAACTTGTCAAAAATTGATATTTTTTTGGCTACACCTGAAATTAAGCCAAAAAGCTATATACACACACACATACACACACACACCCACCCATATACACACATATTTACTTCCAGTTTAAGTTTAATTGGACCCCAGCCTCAACTTGCATATCCAATATTAAAACAATGTAATATGCAGAGACCCTCTAGAATTGCTCCGTGACTCTCTCTCATTTCTTATATTATATGTTTGCATGTTTCAAGTAATTCTCCTCTGTGTCAGTGTGTACAATTCCCGACACGGTAGTATTGATTTTTGCTTTGCATGTTTCTCCTCTGCGTCAGTGCTTACAGAAATTCCCGAGTATTGAAGCTTTGCATGCAAACAAAATTGCATCAGCCAGTATTGTGAGAGTGGCTGAGGAGAACAGATGTGTTGTTACAGTGCTTCTCATACTTACAGGCCTGTTTGATTTAATATTCATATTAAATATATTTCTGGTATATTGAACAATATTTTGCCTGATATTTGTTACATCCAGCTTGTTTGTTGTAATCCACTCTTATTTAGGGTCAGGCTTATATCTGTCCCAGCTTGTTATACAAAAATCAATACATAACACTCAGTGCTGGGTCATTGCTATTCAAGACATGCATGTCCGTGCAGGTATTTGTGCTAGGTCAGTGTGAATGAATATTTATTCTTTTTTTCCACTTGTAGGCTATTAGCTTTACAACCTGTCATAAAAAGCATAGAGTTTTGATTTGAACCCCCAAGAAATTTTATATAAATACCAAAGCCAAAAATATTAACACACATACACACACACACACACAAAATATACAAGGCACACAGCTGAACCCAACTGTTATTTTTTATTAAGCATAGAATTTTTGATTTGAATCCCAGGAAATATATATAATAAACCAATAACAAAAATGCCGAATCAAAAATATTGCAATCAGTGTAATAAGAATATATCCAGCCCCAATTGGGCCAGACACCAAAGGAATTGTAACCCAGACAAATACAGAACCCCCACAAAAATATGCCCCAAATGCAATAAAATATTTAGCAAGGCATATTTCAATAGACATGTGGGCTCTTGCTCTGCACAGTCATCAATATTGCCCTCACAACCATCTACATCTGGTCTGAAAAGAAAGCATGGAGCACCTGTTAATGCTGGACCTGCAAAGCAGCCATGCTATGCACCTATCCATAGCAGTTTTAATAGCCAATTAAGAGATTATCGGTTTGTATCAGAGCCAAGATGTGGTATTAAGAATTTTTTGAACAGTGTAAATCCTGATGTGCAGGCAATTCTAAATACACAAAATGGCTCTTATAAGCTGTCCCTCAAATTGTTTACACAATATAAGAAACCAAATGGCACAAAATTTACACAGTCCCACATAACAGAAACTGTACCTGTATATTCAAATGCAAATTTAGACAGAATAATAAGCAGTTTGATGGATCAATTGAATATTAAACACTCTGAATTTGCAGCAAAAGAGTCTGGATGGAGCCTATGCGGCTCTCCACACAAGTTATATGTTAATATTTCTGAATTCAGCCCATTACAAGGATCTACATATCTGCCATTACCTGTCAATATTAAAAACAAATAAGCCGTGGTTAATATTGAAAATAATGATGAGAAATGCTTTTTGTGGTGTATTTTAGCTGCTTTGTTTCCAGTTTCAAGGAATCCTCAGAGAATAAGTTATTACAAACAACATGAACATTTTTTTGACGATGCAATGGAGGGTTTAGAATATCCAATGTCTATTCAGAATATTGATAAATTTGAAAAAAAAAGCCAGGCATATCAATGGCAAACAATTATCTATTAATGTATTTATTTGTTCTACTGGCCGTGGCAATTGCTTGATAGCACCTCTCAGAATCAGTACAATTGATGATGATTCTGCTGTCCCGATTGATTTGCTCTTAATTGAAGAGGATGGCAAATATCATTACACTCTGATACATAATCTTGAAGCTTTAGTGAGAACACAACTAGACAAATCCAATATAATATTCAAGTTGTGCAGAAGATGCTTAACTGTATTTGATGGTAAAAAAATAATAAAAGGGGTTTGTAAAGTGAATGCAAAAATTGCCAAAAACAAGTTAATTGAACATTTGAAATACTGTGGCAACTATAAACCTGTTCATATGGTGATGCCCAATCCAAGAGAAAATGCAGAATTTAAAAAGTTTGAAGCCTTGTTGGAACACCCAGCATATATTGTCTGTGATTTTGAATCAAATCTCAAACCTCTTGCATTCTGCAATCCAGATCCTGAAGAATCTTCAATTACACCATACCAGCTACATGAACCTTCCAGTTTTTATTATGTGGTTGTACAGGATGGTGTTGTTAGTAAAGAATATTCACACATGGGACCAGATGCCATCAAAAAATTTGCACATAGAATAGAAAATGAGTGCCATGACATAGCATCTAATATTTTATTAAAATCAAAACCCATGTTGCCTTTAACAGAGAAACAGATTGAAGATTTCAACAAAGCAGAAAAATGCCCGGTATGTGAATCTGAATTTTCAGATACAAAAATCAAGGTGAAACACCATTCTCATACAGATGGTAAATTCAAAATGGCCCTGTGTAATAGCTGTAATATTAAGATCAAGAGACCAAAATTTATCCCCATATTTTGCCATGGAGGATCCAATTATGATTTCCATCATCTGATCAGATATGAGGGGTTTGACAAGCAGAATTTAAATATTTTAGCTGAAAATGATGAAAAATATATTGCCATTAGCAAAATAATTAAAGTTAATGGTGTTCCTATTCACATAAGATTTCTTGATTCTTACAGAATTTTATCTGCTAGCCTGGCTACACTGGCCACTCAATTATCTGATGATCAATTCAAAATCACATGTGCCTTGTTTCCAAATCAGGACCTGAAATTAATTAGGCGGAAGGGTGTATATCCATATGACTAGGTTACAGATTTTTCTAAATTTGATGAGTGTTCTCTGCCACCAAAACAACAGTTTTACAGCAAAATCAGAGGATCTGGAATCACTGATGATGATTATCACCATGCCCAATTGATGTGGAACAATTTAAAATGCCAGACATTTGGTGATTATCACATGGCATATTTGAAACTTGATGTGACCCTCTTAGCTGATATATTGCAGGCATTCAGAAAATCTTCTATGCAAAATTATAAGCTGGATCCAATGTATTTTTACAGTGCTCCGGGCCTAGCATGGGCTGCAATGTTTTTAAACACCAAAAAGCAATTGGATCTGATTCAGGATCAAGACATGTATCTGTTTATGGAGCAATGTATAAGAGGGGGCATGGTGCAATGTTCTCAGAGATATGCCAGAGCAAATAACAAATATATGCGTGATTATGATCCAGCACGGCCATCAAATTATATATTGTATGTAGATGTCAACAGCCTCTATGGCTACGCTATGATGGATAAACTGCCATATGCAGGGCTTGAATGGGTTGAAGATTTTAATATTGAGGATCTTCAGGACTTTGATGACAGTAATTATGGCCTATTCTTAGAGGTTGATCTGACAATTCCTGATGATTTACATAACAAATTTTCTGATCTGCCCCCAATTTCTGAGGTTCAGTGCTCACCTGGCTCTAAACAGAAGAAATTGATGATGACACTGGAGCCAAAACAGGGTTATGTCATATATTACAAAAACCTCCAGTTCCTGATGCATCATGGTGTCCAAGTGACCAAAATTGGCAAAGTTTTGAGGTTCAGGCACTTAACATGGTTGAAATCATATATTGATACAAACACAGAGCTTCGAACATCTGCAAAGAGCCAATTTGATAAATCTTTGTTTAAATTGATGGTTAATTCTGTGTATGGCAAAACTATTGAAAATGTCAGAAAACATACCGATGTTAGAATAATTACTGACCCCAGGCTGAGCAAAAAATTGGTTGCAAAGCCTAATTTCAATTACAGAAGAATTTATGATGAAAATATGGCACTTTTCAACATGAAAAAAACAAAGATTAAGTTTGATAAACCTATTTATGTAGGGGCTGTGATATTGGAACTGGCCAAATTACATATGTTAAAATTGTATTATGATGTGTTGAAACCTTTTTATGGTGATAATATAAAATTAATGTACATGGACACGGATAGTTTTATTCTTGATATTCAGACAAAAGATGTTTATCAAGATATGTCACAGCCTGAATTGCTTGAATATTTTGATACCAGTGAACATACAAGGATTCAACCCCACAACAAAAAGGTGTCTGGCAAGTTAAAAGATGAGACACTTGGTGATGTTATTGTGGTATTTGCTGGGTTAAGAGCCAAGATGTACAGTTTTGAGAAATGTAGTGGTGCTGTTGCAAAAAAAGCCAAGGGCATTGGCAGAGTAACCGTTGAAAAAGAGCTTGAATTTGAGGATTACAAAAATTGCCTCAAATTATGTAGCACAATCAAAACATCAGAATCCAGAATTCAGAGTGTGGATCACTTATTGACTAGCAATATTGTAAGAAAAGTGGCTCTGGACCCACATGATGATAAGAGATGTATTTTATCATGTGGCATACATACTTTACCATGGGGTCATTGTGATTTGAAAAATGGGAATCAATGCCCAAACACAGAGCATGATTTGAAATAAATAAACATGCCTATGAACTTATTTGGGTTTAAAAAACAAGGTATTATGGACCTGCCGACACCACAACCCTCTTCTGATATACAGTCTATGCTGTCTAAACTGAGTGCCTTGTTAATTATTCATCTGAACAGCATACTTACAGATATTGATGATAAAACAGGCAAAATATTGTACATATTTAACAATAATTTAAATTATTACCAATTACCTGTAGGTGGGCAATTACAATTTATTACAACCCCTGAGGGTGATGTTAAAATTTCAGTAGGGAAAAATATTTATAGAATTAAGCACTCAAACATGGTTTCTGGCACTGTTTATACTGTTTCTGCTGGTGATTGCTTATATATTGAGGTCCCTTTATCCTATGATAAGCTTATACCTTTTTTTATAGAATTAAGAATCAGATACTCTATAATAAATAACTACTAAATCAAAAATGCCTAATGATATTTTTGGCCATACAAGACATGAAGATCACAGTGATGAGATTCTGATGCTTGATGTCAGAGTCAAGAAATTAAGAAGTGATTTACAAGCTTTACAAACCACACTCAATGCCAGTCTTCAATTAGAAATTACAAATTTGCAATCACAATGCATGGACCCTCTTCTTAAAATTGATTCTGAACTCAAATTGCTGCTTCAGAAATATACTGACCTGGCTACATTGGATAATTTTCAAAGTTTAGAAGAAGCTGTTGCAGCTCTTCAAGCCAAATTTAAGACCCAGGCCACCAATTCTGAGCAATTGAAACAGCAATTGGAAGAGCAAATAAATAATGTCCAGGCACAGCTCCAAACAATTGTCAAAAGCATAAAATCACAAGAGGATTTTGATCTAGTGATTTCCACTCTAAAAGAACAGATTCGGTCACTCCAAATACCTAATCTGGACCCTCTGAACAATGCCATAGCCGAGGTTAAAGAAAAAATTGAGACACTTGAAAATTTTATGAACAATTTGCCATCTTCTGATGCTTTGAATGCAATAACTCGGAATGTAGCAAATATTAAGCTGCAACTTGAAACATATGAAGATTTTGGAAAAATTCAAAGTTCCATAACCCATCTTGAAGGTACAATAGCAGCAGTGCAAAGTGATTTGGCAAATGTACTAGAATCCCGATTGCCTGGGATTGTAGATACCCTTGTCAGTGTCCAGCAACAAATCACAAAGCTTGAAAACCTCAACACTGAATCTGAACTGTCTCATTTTCATCACTTGATAGATGATATCCAAACAAAACTTGAAATTTTACAACAATCCACACCCTCTCAGGCAGATATAGCCCTGCTCCAAAATGCTATGCAAAATGTGGCTGATGCTTCTGAATTAAACAATGTAAAATTGGCACTTGAATTTTTGCAAAATACTGTGTCAAATCTGCCTACATCACAGGAACTTAAAAATATTAAGAGGGCAGTGAATAGGATATTGAAATCAGAAGATATCAAGAATATCCAAGCAGAGATCAAACATCTCACTCAAACAGTGGCCACTCTTCCAACCAATCAACATATTAATGAACTGCATGCCCTGTTTGAGGATATCAGAAGACAGGTCCATGATCTTACTGCTCAAAATTCAAAATTGGCAGTTGTTGAAAATTTGCAACAAATTGTTGCTAATATCAAGCATCAGCTAGGAACCATGGAATCCAATCAAGCAAATGCTCTGTCTGTTTTTGCCACCCAGCTACAAGAAATTGTGCAGCAATACAAAAAACTTGTTGTGGACATAAAAATAAAGCCAGGCCATGATGATGTTGTTAGGACCATCAATGAGCACCTTGAATCTGTAACAAGCAGATTGCTCACAGCAGAAAAAGAAATAACAGGCATAATCGAGAATCCAAAACATACAGTAATTCTTGAATTGTACAGCATCCCCAACAAAGAATATGATTCTCCATTTACACCAGGTGGCAAAATATATATGCTGTCCCCTGCACAATTTTATTACCAATTTTTTGTTGGGGGCATATTGAGACCAATCAAGATCAAATATTGGCTACAGCCACAGGCACACCACTACCCCACCTTATCAATAACAAATGCTGATAACAAAGTAAAAATCACCCGTGTAGAATTAGAGGATTTTACAGATCCCAATACATTAGAAACAGCATATGTTGAAGATGATGGCTCTTTGGAATTTAAAATACATATTGGAGACAAATTATATTTAGAAAATCCTGCAGTATCAGCTGCTGAACACCCTATAGTTGCAATATTCTTGTTTACATATTATGTCTAGACAAATTATTGTTGATGAATTACACAGACAGGCCAGACATAATTTTAAGAGACTCCCAGTAGTCACAAAGGGCATAGATGATTTATGGCAGAGCGACTTGATTGAAATGTCAAGTGGACAGTTGAAAAACTTAGACAAAATCAACAAGGGCTAAGAGTATCTACTCACTGTAATAGACACATTTTCAAAATTTGCCTGGGCTGTGCCACTCAAATCCAAGACTGGGAAATGTGTTACAGAAGCCATCAGAACAATCATCAATCAGAGTGGAAGATCCCCGCGCTATTTGCAAACAGATAATGGCAAATAATTTTATAATTCAGTGTTTCAACAATTTATTAAAAGCCAGGCAATAAAACATTACTCGAGTTACAGTGATCTCAAGGCCTCAATTGTAGAGAGATTCAACAAAACCCTAAAAAATCGTATGTATAAACAATTTACACTGCAGGGTAATTATAAATGGATTAATATTCTTCCAGAACTTCTACATAAATATAACAATTCTGTCCATTCCACAATCAACATGAAACCCTCTGAAGTAACTTCATCTGATGAGCAAAAATTGATCAGCACTGTTTATTATCCTAGATACCAGCCAACAACAAGAAAGGCCAAATACAAGATTGGGGATCAAGTAAGAATCAGCAAATATAAGCACTTATTCAAGAGAGGCTTTACAAGAAACTGGAGCAATGAATTATTTACAGTGGTTCAAGTTAAACCCGGGACCCTTAACACATATATAATAAAAGATCACCGAGGAGAAATTCTCAAAGGCAGGTTCTATGAACAAGAGCTCAGCAAAACTAAACAGCCTGACACATATCTCATAGAAAAAATTATCCGCAGAAAAGGCAACAAATTATTTGTCAAATGGCTAGGACTCCCAGAACACAGCTGGATCGATGCAAACAAAATAATAATATGAACACCTGGGATGTTATAAAGAGGCTGCCAGAACCTGAACAGCAGAATAAGAGAAATGGCAAATTGCTACCTGATAATATTAGGTGTCTTATTGTTGGGCCATCTGCTTGTGGTAAAACTACACTAATAGTTGATAATTTTTTATTGGCACCCAACTGGTTAGACTGGAAAAACAGGCACTTGTATATCTTCTCTAAGAGCTTGGAACAATTAAAATATCAGCAGCTGATGAAGCTATATGATGGATTGGATATTGCCACTTTTGAACCAGATGTTAAGCCACTTCATGAATGTCTCGATAATTCTGTTGTTGTGTTTGATGACATTATACTGGATAATCAAAACAAGGTTAGAAATTTCTTTACACAGGGCCGACACAAAAACATTGATTGCTTCTACCTGGCACAGACTTTTTCAAAAATACCCAAGCAGCTGATCCGACACAACAGCAATTTTATATGTGTGTTTCATCAAGACCATACCAACCTCAAACACATACATGATGAATATGTAGGTGGGGACTTGAGCTACAATGATTTTTCTAAGTTTTGCAGTTGGTGCTGGAACCAGGAGAGTTATGGGTTTGTCACAATTGATATGACAAGAACACCCAATAGTGGCAAATACAGAAATAAAATCAACAATGTTCTAGACATTGAAACATATATAAATAAACTTGAAAAGGCCAATTATTGATGATCTTAAATTAAGAGATTATCTTGTAAAAAGATTTAAGGGATGGAAATCAGAGAACCGAGGAATTTATGAAAAACACAAACAAACAGAACAGCCTATAATTGATGCTATTGGTGAATTAGGTAAGAATATCAAAACTGTTACAGAGCAAAATCAAAATTTGATCACAGAGCTTGTACCTGTAGCTGCCAGGAACATATTAGATTATCCATTCACCCCACTTTCCAGTATTCATACACCTAGTCCTATTGCTCCTAGAAGAATTGAAGCTACTCAGGATCCTATTGAATTGGGTCTTCTTGCTCAAAAATATTTAACCACACCTAAAGACAATAAAGATGAGGTGTTTGGCTTATATGTTGACACAGAGCTTGATGGTAGCATCATACATAGAATTGGCAATTTCAGAGTAACATTTATGGGAGATGATCTGATTGTATATTCAGAATCTCGTCTTGGAGAAAAAGGTGCTTTTGTTAAGTACCCCGGCACACCTGGATTGTGGGAACTGATGACTAGGAAAAGGCCTGGCAGCTATACAGATCAAGATTATGAATATTACAAAGAAATATTAATAAAATCAGATGCTCTATACCAGAACAATGATCCCACACAAAAAAGAGTCAAGTCGAGCAGTGGAGCAAAATATAACAATTTAATCAAGCCCATATGGTCACAGATCAAGACTGGCAGTGGAATCAAACAATACAACACCCTGCCTAAAGAATTTGTCTGGGTTGATGATGTCAGGAAACTTGTAGATAGGTTATTGGTGATAGCTGGGGAGGAAAATGCTGGCAACCACAATTTTTACAATGAAAAGGTTGGAATTATGGACATGATAAGCACCAAATTGTCTAATTTTATAGTGAATGACACTAAGGGGATTGGATATCTTATAAAAATTATTAATACTCTACCACCTAAATTTTGGAATATTTCTGAGGGCCGGGGGCTTGTTAATGACATTATAAACAAGCTGCCATTTGAATTACATATTCCTGGCTATCAGTATTGTGGTCCAGGCACAAAATTGGACCATAGATTAAACAGAGGTGATCCTGGTGTTAATCCCCTAGATGCTGCTTGTAGAGACCATGACATAGCATACAACACACATTCTGATCTTGACAAGAGACATGTTGCATACAAGAAATTAGAAGAGGCTGCATTTGGTAGATTTGTAAGCAAAGATGCTTGTTTAAGTGAAAAAATAGCAGCATTGGGAACCACCATAGCTATGAGCACCAAACAAAAACTGGGGTGGGGGTTGTGAATATGTATATAATAAACCTACAATGAAGGCCAAGGGTGTTATGTATCAAATACCTTATGCAGGTCTTAAATCTCTTGATAGCCTTTTGACCAAAAAGCAGCGCAAGAAAAAAATTCTTGTATTGCCAAGGGTCATGGTATGAAATTGTTGCTTAGCACCCCCAATTAAAAAAATTACAGCAATGAAGAAAAAAATCACATGTGGGGGGGTTTTATATTTACCATCCCTGCCATCTTAGCTGCTCTCGGGGCTGTTGGGAGCTTGGCTGGGGGATCAGCTGCCATAGCAAAAACAGTAATAGATGCCAAGAAGAATAGGGCAGAATTAGATGAGCAGAGGCGCCATAACCTGGCCATGGAGAAACAAGGCAAAGGTGTTAAGAGAGCCATGAATAAGTTTAAAAAAAACAAGAGCCGCTTACAAACCAAGATATTGAAGCTTTAATCAAGCCACTGGGCATCAAAAATTTTAGAGGTGTGTACATGTCTGATTCTTTACCAGAACAACCACTCAACAAAGAGTGTGGCATTGTTAATTTGGATAAGTACAAAAATCAGGGCACTCACTGGATCTGTTATCTTAAATATTTAAAAGATGAGGCATTTGTGTTTGATTCATTTGGAGGTGTTCCACCTGAAAATTTAATAAGATATCTAAAATCAGATAATCTTTATTACAATAATGCCCGTATTCAAAACTTCAAAGATGTTAATTGGTGACATTTGTGTTTGTTTGTTCTTAGATATATGTCTCAAATAAATAAACCATCAATTGAAAATTTTCAAAAAGCCTTGTGGTATTTAAAACATCATGGGGGTATTCCATCTCACCAGCCAAAATTCAATATTGAAACTCAAATTACATGATGACATAGTGTAT